>NW_020954592.1:8011935-8158473 GCF_900497805.2 Vombatus ursinus | reverse complement strand
TTCCTTCCTTCCTTCCTTCCTTCCTTCCTTCCTTCCTTCCTTCCTTCTTTTCTCCTTTCTTTTGTTCCACAGATGACAAAATTGAGGCTTAAAGATAAAGTAATCTACCTAAGGTCACACAGTTAGTGACAAGCAGAAATAGGACATGAACCCAGATATTCTGACTCCCATTCCAATGCTATTTCTACTAACCCACATCACTGTTTATATGCAAAATTTGCCTTTATATTTTTAAAGAAAAGGAAAATTATTTTAAAGAAACACTCAATGTTAAAATAAGTTATATTGGAAATTTTAAAAATGTAATGACATGTTTTATAAACTTCAAGTTTTGGGTATTGTAGGTGTTGACATTCTGAGTTAACTAATTTAAATCAGAAAGAAATTTGGAAAGTCTTATAGGGTTTAAGTTACTTGGGGGGAGGGCTGGGAAGGAAGGAATTGGTAGCAACCCATAACTGAGGGAAGGTTATATTTCAAATTTTTAGTTCGGGGAACTGGAGTTTATTTAGCCAGGGCAGGTTATATTTAAATAAAATATGAGTTGGAAAGATGAGTTATATTGACATGGGCTGCTTTGAGTTTGTGACACACTTTAAAGTCCTGGATAACAGTCTTGGAAAAAATATTCAGAATGTCCTACACACATACTGGGGACTTATTTTGAGAGGGAGATCCATCCTTTTGCAGAGGGGGAGCATGAACTAAGTGGTGATTTTAGAAGATTAGCCAGACAGCATTTGGAAGTTTTGATCAAAGGAGAGAAGACTGGAGACAGGTAGAGCAACAAGGAAGATGTTGTAGGAATCTACTCAGAATCAGGTGATGAGTGCTTGGATTAGAATGGCGTTGATGGTAGTGGACAGAAAAGGGCAAACCCAAAGTATTATAGAATTTCAGAGCAGAAAGAGAACTCTGAGGTCATTTGGCTCTCTCTCTCTCTCTGTCTTTCTCTCTCTCTCTGTATATATCTTCCTTTTTCTGTCTCTTTTCTCTATCTCTCCATCTCTGTCTCTCCCTCCATCTCTCTTACCACCAGTCTCCATGCAGTTTTCTCTTTTTTTAGGACAAACATAACCAGTTCCTTCAACTGAGCTTCATATGCATGATTTTCAGTCTCTTCGTAACTGGTTGCCCACTTTTGAGAAAGTCTAGTTTGTCAGTAATCTTAAAATATCACATCTGGAATAGAGCATAATACTTCAAATGTGGTCTAAGACAGAGTATAGTGGGACACTTTTCTTCCTTTTTTTCTGGATATTCTTATTTCCATCAAACAGCTTTAGATCTCATTATCTTTTTTGGTCATCATACTATTGGTTCCCATTGAGCTTGCAGAGTATTAAAACCCCCTCTTTTAGGCATACTATGGTCTCACCACACTGCCCCATTTTGTAGTTATGGAATTGAATTTTTGAACCCAAGTATAGGACTTTACATTAATCTCCTATAAATTGACCTCCCCTATCCTTATTTTACTTTGCAGTCCTTGATATTGCAAGGTACTTCTTTTGAAGAAGTATTTTATAATGTAGTGGGAGAGGGGAGAGTTCCAGCAACTCTTTCAAAGGAAGAAATGACAGAACTTGATGACAGATTAGGTGGACGAGATGATACAGAAGTCAGAGTCAATGACATTAGGGTTTTCAGAAATAGGTGATACCACCAATGTAAATGTAGTTAGGAAAAGAATCCTTTTTGAGGAGAATATGATGAAGAATTTGCTTTTGGATATGTGGAATTTGAGGTGAAAGTAGAATGCCAAAATGGAGATATCCTATAGACCAGCGCTTTTTAAACTGTGGATCATGACCCCATATGGGATAGAGAAAATTTTGGCAATAGTAAAAGATTTCTGAACATGCAATGACCAAAAATTAATTAAAAATCAAGCACGTAATGAATCCGAGGTGTTTCTGATAGTGTTTGCCCGTGTTGCATAGCACAACTTCACTGTGGCCTTGGTTCTGAACACAAAGCATGTGCACTCAGCACTGTGGATGCCCTCAGGCCACACAAAACCAATGAATGCTGCCAAAACTGTTGTGAGTAGAAGAAGTTTAAGAAGCCCTGCATATAGACAATGGGGAGTACATGACTTCAGTGTAAGTGAGAGGTTAAGGCTAGAGATACAGATTTTGGGAATCATCCTTCTAAAGATGATTGTGAAAGCTGTGAGGAAATTTTTAAAATTAATTAATTAATTAATTTTTAGTTTTCAGCATTCACTTCCATAAGATTTGGAGTTTTAAATTTTCTCTTCCTTCCTCCTTCCCAAGATGGCTTGCAATCTGATATAGGCTCTACTTATGCATTCATATTAAACATATTTGGGATGAAATAAGAGAAAGAAGAAACAAAACAAAACAACAAAAGAAAAGGAGAGCAAATAGTATGCTTCCACCTACATTCAGACTCTGTAGATCTTTTTCTGGATATAGATAGCGTTTTTCATCATGAGACTTTTGGAGATGTCTTAGATCCTTGCATTGCTGAGATGAGCTAAGTCTATCAAAGTCAGTCATCACACAATGTGGTTGTTACTGTGTACAATGTTTTCCTGGTTCTTCTCATTTCACTCAGCATCAGTCAATGCAAGTCTTTCCAGGTTTTGCTGAAGTCTGCCTGCTCATCATTTCTTATAGCACAGTAGTATTCCATTACATCCATATACCATAACTTTTTTCAGCCATTCCCCAACTGATGGATATCTCCTCAATTTCCAATTTTTTTTGCCACCACAAAAAGAGCTGCTATAAATATTTTTGTACATGTGGGTCCTTTTCCTGTTTTTATGATCTCTTTGGGATACAAAACCTAGAAGTGGTATTTCTGTGTCAAAGGGTATGCACATTTTTATAGCCCTTTGGGTATAGTTCCGAATTGCCCTCCAGAATGGTTGGATCATTTCACAATTCCACCAACAATGCATTAGTGTTCCAATTTTCCCACATCTTCTCCAACATTTATCATTTTCCTTTTTTTGTCATGTTAGCCAATTTGATAGGGGTGATGAGGTACCTCAGAGTTGTTTTGATTAACATTTCTCTAGTCAATAGTGATTTAGAGCATTTTTTTTTCAGATGACTATAGGTAGCTTTAATTTCTTCCTCTGAAAACTGCCTGTTCATGTCCTTTGACCATTTATTAATTGAGGAATGACTTGTATTCTTATAAATTTGACTCAGTTCTCCATATATTTTAGAAATGAGGCCTTTATCAGAGACACTAGTTGTAAAAATTCTTTCCCAGTTTTCTGCTTCCCTCCTAATTCTGGTTGCATTGGCTTTGTTTGTGTAAAAACTTTTCAATTTAATATAGTGAAAATCATTTGCATTTTATAATGTTTTCTATCTCTTGTTTGGTCATAAATTCTTCTGTTCTCCATAGATCTGACAGGTAAACTATTCCTTGCTCTCCCTAGTTTGCTTATAGTATCAGCCTTTATATCTAAATCATGTACATATTTTGACTTTATCTTGGTATAGGGTGTAAGATGTTGGTCTATGCCTAGTTTCTGTCATACTATTTCCCAGTTTTCCCAGCAGTTTTTGTTAAATAGTGAGTTCTTATCCCAGAAGCTGGAGTGTTTGGATTTATCAAACAGTATATTTCTACAGTCATTGACTATTATGTCTTGCATACCCAAGCTATTCCACTGATCCACCACTCTATTTCTTAGCCAGTACCAAGTAGTTTTGATGATTGCTGCTTTATAATACAATTTAAGATCTGGTACAGCTAGGCCACCTTCCTTTGCATTTCTTTTAATTCTCTTGTTATTCTGGACTTTTTGCTCTTCCAAATGAATTTTGTTAATGTTTTTTCTAGCTGTGAGGGAAATTTTTAAAAAAAATTAAAGTAAATTTACTTTGTTTTCAGAGATCTGGAGCTGAAAGGACCTCAGAGGCTTTTCATTTGTAGCTCCTTCATTTTACATATGTCGATAGATTATAGGCATGTACTAAGGCAGGGCTTTTTAAATCTTTTCCACTCATGACCTCTTTTTGGTTTTGGCAGCTTTCATAGGTGTTGTGTGGCCTGAAGGCATGCACAATGCCAAGTGCACATGATTTGTGTTCAGAACCAAGGCTTCAGTGAAGTTGTGTGATGCAAGATGGGCAAACCCTGCCAGAAACACCTTGGATTTCATTACATTTGATTTTTAATTAATTTTTGGTTGTTGCAAGTTCAGAAATTGTTTACTGTTGCCAAAATTTCGAGACTCCATGTAGAGTCACAACCCACAGTTTAAGAAGTGTTGCACTAAGGTGTATATGGGCTTTGCTTGGGCACACTCTAGTTTGTTCTACCCCCAAATGATATTTTTGGTCTCATTTTTAAATTAGCCTTTTAAGGTAATATTCAGTTGTTAATCTTAAAAAGTGTAAGTTGTTAATCTTAAAAAGAAACATTGGGTTTTTAGTTTGATGAATAAAAATAATATCCTTTGTGACTGAGTATTAATAAATGTAGTATTCTATCATGAACATATGCCACAACTTATTCAGTCACATGAGTGAATTAAGTAATTTTGACTATTATAAATATCCAAATTAACTGTAAAGGAAATATGAAGAAAGACATTATCTGTATCCAGAGAAAGAGCTGATAAATAGAAGTATATATAGAATAATGCCACTTCTAGGGTGGAGGAGAAGCTATCATATGATAGCTTTATTATATATTTAAAAGGAATAGCAAGTTGTATGTAATAGATTTGCAGTTTCATGTGCAATCTTTTTTCTCCCCATTATACTATGCTATGGAAATGTTTGTTCTATTCCATAAATTAAAAATAAAATAAATAAAAAAGTTCACCTTAAAAGTCTCAATTTCTTGCTATCCACATCCAAAGAAAGAACTATGGAGTTTGAATGCAGATCAAAGCATACTATTTGCTATTCTTTTCTTCTTCTGTTGAGTTTTGTTTCCTCTTTCTGGTGGTTCCTCCTATTGGTTCTAATTCTTACTTACAACATCACTAATGTGAAAATATGTTTAATAGGAATGTAAAAAAAATGAGGCATGGGGCGGGCAGAAGGGGAGACCAATATGGGTATTTGTTTTACTTATAACAGAGGTTTTGTTTTTTTTTTTCATTTTCAATTTGGACAACATTGAAGGAGGAAGAAAAGGTGGATTTTTGCCGATTAAAAAATATACAATTTTTAAAAGAAAAAAAAGTTTCAATTTCTTCTAGCTTTTCTAGTTGACGAATAAAATTATGTCCTTTATGGGCAATTAATAAATGTTCACCCTAAAATTTCTTTGGTTTGATGAATAAAAATAATATACTTTATAATTGAATATTCAGTAAATGTTTACCTTAATAGTAGCTATCTGGTGGGGGTGGGGGAGGGAAGAAAAATAAAGACATTTACATGATAACTATTATATATCTAAAGGGAATAACAAATTGTACATAATTGATTTATAGTTCAATCATATTTTTTATTATATTATGCTATGGAAATGCTTGTTTTATTCCATAAATTAAAAAAAAACCCCAGTTTACTAAGGGTAAACAACATGTTAAAATACCCAAATAAAACAAACTATATTTGTTGATGTTGTTGAAAAAATTCCTGAGTAACATTCTAACGAATGTATTGTGCCATGCCAAGGGAGTTGAGTAACTTGCCCAAGGTTATAGATCAGAAGCTACATTCACATTCAGATCCAGTGACTCAAGAGTGAGTGCTTTTTTCTCCCACGTTTCCTTCGCGTTCCAGAGAGTTACAAACAAACAGGAATGTAATACTGTATAGATCATTGAAAGTCAAGATTACTCTGTGTGGTGGAAACAGAATGGTCATTTCTGAAAGAAAGGCTGGGAATATAAAGAAAGGAATATATACTTTGTTTCCCTTTGGTTTACTCTTACGTGAAAAGAGCTCCCTCTTTTTTTCCCCAAGGGGATAGAAAAGTACAATTCTTAAATGCTTTTACACGCATTACATTCTTGTAAACCTCATCTTATGGCAAATGGCAGCTATGCAAACTCTGGACAGTTTCTCTGCCATGCCCCGTCTTGGTATGTGCTGTGGTCTTCATCGTTTCCAGCGAAGGGATGGAGCCTTGGAAATCATCTCCTCCAGCTCCCTTCTTTTACAGATGGGAACACTGAGATTCGAAAAGGTCAAAGTTGCACAGTCATAAATGGCAGCAAAGAATTGAGCCCAAACTATTTGACTTGAAATCTAATGTTCTTTTCACTGCCACCTCCCTCTGTTGCAGACAGCTCAGGGTCTGCTCTTTTCACCACTACCCATCTTGTCTCGAGATGATCTCCAATCCTAGAAGGAGGTTTGTAGGTGACTCAGTGGTTAGAGGGTTAGACCTGGAGTCATGAGTTCAAATGCTACTTCAGATGTTTACTAGCTGTGTGACCCTGGACAAGTCACTTAACTTGTCTGCCTCATTTTCTTCATCTGTAAAAATGGAGATAATAATACCACCTCTACCTCCCAGAGTTGTTGCTAAAACAAAATGAGATAACATGTACAATGTGGCAGGTAGGTGGCACAGTGGATACAGAATTGGGTCTGCAGTCAGGAAGACTTGAGTTCAAATCCAGCCTTAGACACTTACTAGCTTACTACACTTACTAGTGTGGCCTTAGGCAAGTTAGTTAACCCTATTTGCTTCAGTTTCCTCATCTGTAAAATGAGCCGCAGAAGGAAATGGCAAACCACTCCAGAATATTTGCCAAGAAAATTCCAAATGGGGTCACAAAGAGTCAGATATGACTGAAATGACCTAATAACAACAGCAAAAACAACAAACGTGTATTATAAATGCTAGCTTTACATACAGGTCCTAGAAGTCTTAGTGCAGTTTTAAGAATTAACAGTTCGAAATGGTACTGTCTTTTGGGACACACTCCTTATTCCTTCAGGCTTTAGGGGAAAGCAGTCAAGGAACGGAGCAAAACCTGCTAAAAGTCAAAGACATTAGGCAGGGTCATATAAATTGAGCAAGAGAATTTCAAGCAATGAAAAGCTGGGGTGCTTCATAGCCATAGGAGAGAGAAAAAATAAAAGTGGCATTAAAACCATTAACAGTATAATATAACACAATTGTTGTTCAGTCATTTTTCAGTAGTGTCCAATACAATTTGGGGTTTTCTTGGCAAAGATATTGGAGTGGTTTGCCATTTCCTTCTCCAACTCATTTTTACAGATGAGGAAACTGAGGCAAACAGGGTTAAATGACTCCCCTAGGGTCAAATAGCTGGCAAGTATCTGAGGCTTGATTTGATTTCAGACTCCAGGTCTGGCACTCTATCCACTGTGCCACCTAGCAGAATCTACAAACAACACTAAACAGGACACAAACAAATATTTTCCTACTTTTAAGGTTCTTAAGCAGACAAGTGACATAAAAATAATAACAGCTATTTATATTTGCACAAATGTTTTCACATTTAGAAAGTTGTTTTAGGGGCAGCTAGGTGGCGCAGTGGATAAAGCACTGGCCCTTGAGTCAGGAGGACCTGAGTTCAAATGTTACCTCAGACACATGATACTCACTAGCTGTGTGACCATGGGCAAGTCACTTAACCCCAATTGCCTCTCAAAATAAATAAATAAAAATTTAAAAAAGAAGGTCCTTTTAATAATCAAATAAAGAAGCATGAATATTATTATTAATTTTACAGATCAGGAAACTGAGGCTTGGAGTTTTGGAACCATGTACTTCTTACCAAGACCAAAAATTCATTCCTTATTTAAGCCTTCCCCCTAACTTCTAATGCATCAATTTTAATTGAGAAAAATTTGCATGCTTCTTTCCACTAACTCCCAAAGTACAGAGGAGGTGCTTTAGCTCTGTCTGCCTGTTTCACGCATAGTCTGCTGAATATATTATTTCAGACTTCATGCTTCCACTTTACCACTGAAAGCCTTGTTCTGGCATAGCGTGTAAAGCTGGAATGTTGTCTGGAGATGGTGGCAGCTCACTGCATCTTACCATCTCTCTATGCAAATGTCTGCTCTGTGTTGTGTGCTCCAGACAAATCAGATGGGTTTATAAGAAAAGAGGGAACCTTTCCAATTTAGCCAGTCCCAAGAATGAATTTTTCGTGATATCCTTTGGAAGACAATCCAGGAAAATAAAGGAAAATGCACACACGTTACTTTGTTCCTTGTGAGTGATTCCTGCCCCCTGCCCCATGATTTCATATCTTATTTATAATATTTCTACTAAATTCTAGGAAATCTATTTATTTACTAGGAACTGGCATTTCCATTATCTTTGTGAATAAATCCATTGTGACAGGGGTTTCAGTGTGGGATTTGTGTAGTTATGTTACTGTCTTTGGGCATAAGTGTGTTGTCTTTTTGCCAAATACCAAGGGCTTTTAAAATTATTGTTATCGCTCCATTTGTACATGCAGAAATTTAGACCCTTTATTTCATGAGCACATATAATTGTAACCAGGATAATCTCCTGAACATAATTTTGTACTCTTTATCCTCTTGGTCTATAATCTTTTCCATATGTTAATAGAGAAATTTCTGTTAGAAAAAGGCCATTGGGCTTTAGAAATATTGCCTACTTTTAAAAAGGGAAGAAATGCCTACAATAACTTAAACAGAAAGATCAACTACAGCACAAATATCAGAACTGAATGCTATGCAATTATAATTACCAAGCTTGGCTCCTAAAGAAGAGATATAAGAATGCCCCAGTGTTCTTTCTTTGCAGACGTAAGGGACCTATAGCCATGCAACACCATATATAACATCAGACTTCTAGGATGCCAGATTTAGACTTGGAAAGAACAATAGGGACCATCAAGTCCAACCTTCTCATTTTGCAGATGAGGAAACTGAGTCAACAGAGAGGTTATGTGACATGGCAGAGTCCCAGAGCTAATAAGTGTCCGAGGCAGGATTTGAATTGAGGTCTCTCTGCCTCCAACAAGTGTGTAGTTACTAAGGGGGTTGGGGAAGAGGGTAATAATTGAGTAGGCCAAATGTTAGTGGGATTCTCTATGACTAAAAATTTGCCCACTCTGGAAGCATTTCTGCTTTAAGAACTAAGAGTATCTTTTCCTTCTCTGATTAATAAATGTGCAAAGACAGCGAGCACCTAGTTCTCCATCAATGGGCACAAGAGTTGGAGGTGCTTTGGACTGGTTGAGGAGTAAGTCAAGTTGTTGGATACCCTTAGAGCCATAGGGAATTATGGAGGGTCATCCATTTAGCAAGTTAAAACACTATAGTAGCCTAAAATTTGATTTAAAATAGTTATGAGCTGACCTCAAAATATTCAAAGGGGGCATATTATCCTTATACTGTTTTAATTACTTGCCAGGAGACTGTTATTGTTGTTGTTGTTGAGTTGTGTCAGTGAGGTCTGACTCTTCATGACCCCATTTGGGGTTTTCTTGGCAAAAATACTAGAGAGTTTGCTATTTCCTTCTCCAGCTCATTTTATAGATGAGGAAACTGAGGCAAACAGGGTTAAGTGACTTACCTAGGGTCCCACAGCTAGTAGGTGTCTGATGAGTCTTCCTAACTCCAGTTTCATTTCTACTTAGGTCTTGAACTCAAATACGCTAGTGCTTTTCTAACAATACTTGATATGTCATTATTCCATTACAACTAGAGTTTAAAAACCTTAATTAGGTTTTAAAAACCTTAAAGAACTTAGGCATTTCCTTGAAATTTGGTTCTCTTTCATAATGAGATTTGACCATTCTCTGTGTTTGTGTATTTATAGCCAGAAAGCCTATATATAATACATAAAACATATTTTATATATATATATATATAAAATATACACACATACATACATATTACACCAACCTGCCTCTCCTGGTTTCTTTATATATATATGTATTTATATGTATGTGTGTATACTTTATATAACATATGAAAATCTAAACCCTAGGTTTACATGTGTGTATTCATATATATATCTATACATAGATGTTTAGATATACAAATCTACACATCTATGTATAGATATGTATATGAATATATAGATATACATGTGTATATCTATGTGTGCATATGTATGCATACATACATTCATACATACATACATACATACATACACACATACATACTTGGTATAGTGGATAGAGGACCAGACATGAAGTGAGCAAGACTCAGGTTCAGATCCTGCCTCTGACATATACAGGTCATGTGATCACGGACAAATAAGATTTCAATGTCCCAGGCATTGATTCCTGGAAGATCAACTATTTTGCCATTTGGGTTAAAAATATGGATGGTATACTGCATAGAGCTGTGCTATACTTTTGTCTTCTGTCTCATGGACTGTTTAGGTAGTTTGTATGAGAATTGGCGATGATAAGACTCAACATATTCACTGAGTTGAGATTCAATATCTTATTCTGTGAAACAAGATACAGAAAGAAGTGTCCATCTGCTCCCTAAATGCTGAACTGGCAATCTGACAACTTGACAGACTCCAACTGTTCACCTTATGTCAGAAGTAGTGAAACCACAAAGAGTGAATCCTGCTTATTGGAAGACTTGGAACATTGACTATTTTCAGTGGTTTGATTAGTTTCACTCGGTTTTGCTAAAAAAAAAAACCAAAAAAACCCCAAACAAACCACACACACACACACACACACCCAACAAAAAGTGACAACAACAACAACAAAAAACCCAAACAAACCCTTTTTTTTCCTCCCTACACTCACAGCCAGGGCCATCCCCTTGGGGAAACATTGAAGTGGACAGAGGGTTTCCTAGAAGCTGTGTTTTACTGTTTTAGTTGTGAGTTTGAACTGGCTTTTTATAATGGACTTTTCCCTGTTGCCACAGCTGTGGAAGTCTGGTAAATGTTCCACATTGACTTGAAGAAATGAATTCAAATAAAGTAGTCACTTGACCCTTGGAGAAATAAAAAATGTGGATAAATAACTTTATATGTGCCATCATTCAATAGATTTGGTGTTGCGAGTCATATTCAGAGAGAGGTGAATTGTTTCTTCCTAGGCACCATGTCCAGAGTTTTGGTAGCTGTTACCAGATGGTTGATAGTACATGAAAGATACAGTAGATAAATCTCCCAAGGTAAGGCTAGTTGTTTTGGCATTGAATCCTCAGTCCAGTTAGTAGTTTTTTTTTTTTTTGTAAAGATATAACTATTAAAATGATAAATTATTAAGACAATTCTAATCATTAACCTTATTCAAAACCTTAAACTAGAGCATTAAGCAAGAATAAACAACATATAGAACCTTAGTATAAATTAAGTATATTATAATTATCACCTAACTTATCTATTATCTAATCACTACTAATCAACTGTTAAACTTGTCTTCGGTTGTCCTCACTAACCTTAGGAAAACTTTAGCTTTCTATTACCTAGAGTGCTTCCAGATGTTGAAGAAAATCATTTATACAGATGTCCTGAGTTCTGGGTCTGTGGATACCCTCCAAGCACATTCTTTTCTCATATATAGAGCAGAAAACTCAGAATTTTCCATGCAGACACATGAACTCTGATAGAGCTTTCTCATCAGAATTTCTAATACTGATGTGTTGTGTGAGGGGTCTTTAGGACTCAGCAGCCTCTCTCCTTGTACCCTACCTCCGACCCAGCTACATTCAGTCTCAACTTTGTCATACAACCATTGGGGCTCTAAGCTCCCAGATGTTTCTTTACACAGACCAAACTGGCTCATTCATACTAAAGCTTTTTTTCTCTTCTCCTTGAAGGTGGACTCTGGAACTACTTAAGTAAAACTGCAGTTCTCTTGCTGTGTTCAACAACTCAGATTCCCTAGGGGCTAATTACTATTGCTATACTTTTTAACATCTGTGGCAAGAGTACCACTCAATGCTTCCTATATATCTCCTAGAATAACTTGACAATAGTGAGTTGTTTTACCCTTTATGCCTTGGGTACACAGCTCTTCCTCCAAATGGTATCTCTTAAGGAGCCTAAAACAACAATTTTGTGAGGTAGGTTATATGCCAGGATTATTATCACCATTTTACAGATGAGGTTACTGAGGTTTAGAGATAGTAAGTGACTCAATGGTAGTCATAGAGCTTGGAAGTATTGAGATTCAATCCCAGATCTTCTGATATAAGCCAGTGGCCACAGAACATCACTTGAGATCCATTAAGGGCACAGCTTCCCTTCCCGGCATCAAGATTCAGCTCTCATTAAATATTTCTTCTGCTGAGCTGTGGTGCTAATCTCGGGGATGGCCTTAAAGCTTTCACCTGTGTCTCCTTTAATTGATCTTTCCAAATATAGTTCAGAAGTAGGAAATAATACTGTATCTTCTCCTAGTTTTCTTTACAATTAGGAAAAAAAAAGATATCTTAGAGGCCCTCCCTTCTTTCTTTATGAATATTCAATTTGTCATCTCTTCCTAAACCCTGGATCATTTGTATTTTTCCTGTTGTTTTGTTTTTAGTAATTTGGCTTTCTGTGGAAACAAACTGATTTTTAAAGTGTTCATCTTTATTGTGGGCTAATATATGGAAAGAATTGGATAGGTTTGTCACCCCCTCCCCCACCATCGGAGAGTGTTTCAAGCAAAGAAGTTATGAAACCAATCTAAGGAGATTTGAGTCAACTTTGGGTCCAGGTGGACTTAACTGTGGATCATTTTGGAGCAAAGAGGATACAGAGTCATCTCTGAGACTCTGGCAAAGGACTTTCTTGCTCATTATTTTTAACCTCTTTGTCAAAGGCTCTTATTTGATTTTATCTTCCTCTAGACAGCTTTTAATTGCCCTGGGAACTGCTTTTACCTGGGGGGGCGGATGTATGGATATATTTTAATTAAATGGATTGTTTAAGGCTCTGAGTGATTTGTTGGACCAGATGTGGAGCTGGGACAGGGAATCTTGAAGGCCATTTTGGGGTATCATTTTAAAGCACATTTTGAACAAAACACTGAATTTGACACATTATGGCCTGATTTCTTCATGTGAAACAAAACTAATGGCTCATATATATTATGTATTTCAATATATTAATACATTTAGATACTAATTAAGACCAATACATTAATATAAAATATCAACAACACAATAGTTACATAATTGTTATATTAAAATAAGATTTTATAATATTAATATGTAATTAATTTTTATTTTTTATATGAAATATTTTATATATTATCTATTTTAATATATTAATATAGCATTTATATATATATGTATATACATAATATATATGCATGGAGAGAGAGAGAGAGAGAGCACTAGGTGGTGAGGTGAATTGAGTGCTAGTCTGTTGTCAGGAAGACCAGAGTTCAAATCTGACTTCCGACACTTAACTAGTTGTGAGACCTTGGGCAAGTCACTTAACTTCTGGTGCTTCTGTTTCCTCAACTGTAAAATGTAGATAATAATAGCACCTACTTTCCAGGGTTGTTGTGAGTATTAATTGAGATAATTATTATAAACCACTTGGCATGGCATAAACAGTATATAAATGTTAGCTACTAATACTATCTGAGTTAAAATCCAACCTCATATACTTATTAACTATGTGACTTTGGGTAGGTCATTTAATTGCTGTTTACCTCAGTTTCCTCATCTGTAAAATGAGCTAGAGAAGGAAATGGCAAACCACTCTAGTATCTTCGCCAAGAAAATCCCAAATGGGGTCACAAAGAGTCAGACACAACTGAAATGACTGAACAACAATGACAGTTTCCTCAATTATAAAATGAGGATAATAATAACGCCTCCCTCCCAGACTTGTTGTGAGGGTAAAACAGGAAAAGCACTTAGCAGATTGTCCAAAACATATATATGTATACACACACACACATATGTATATATAGTTATATGTATGTATATATATAGTATATAAACACTATATATACACACTGTATATATGTATGTGTATATCTATCTATATATCCACAACTATCTGTCTATCTATCTATCTACCTATTTATCTACAGTTATCCCTTCCACATTACAAATTTCCCCATCATAATTTCGATATATCACAGGTTGGCATAAGAAATTAAATGAGAATATTTGGGGAGTTTTGCAGAATCTACAGATGACACGCCAAGTCTAGCAGATGACACAGAAAAGTTTAGAAACTCAGAAAAACATAAAATGTATGTATAGTATTACATAATATCAACATATTTTAGCTTTTAATACCATTTAGATTTCTTCTTTGGTACAAAGGGAAGGCCAAAATATGTGGATTTTCCAGATCGAGGTAGTGCTGCACTCCTAACCCCAGAGATGTGGAAGGGATAATTATATATAAAATATCACTTGACTCCCAAAGTAACACTGTGAGGTATGAGGGATGGATAGGATATTGCTTCCCCATTTTATAGATGAGAAAATTTAAACTAAGAGTAATTAAGTGATTTGCTTAAGTTTGAGTGATTTTGAAGTAATGGAATAGCTTTTTGATTCCAACTCCATTGTTCTTTACATTACTCTATCCAAAAATTGGGTGGGCTAGGTGGTACAGTGGATAGAGTGCTGGGTCTAGAGTCAGGAGGACCTGAGTTCAAATCTGGCCTCAGGCACTTACCAGCTGTGAGACCCTGGACAAGTCACTTAACTCTGTTTGCCTCAATTCCTTGTATGCAAAGTGAACTAGAGAAGGAAATGGCAAACCACTCCAATATTTACCAAGAAAACCTCATAAAGGGCACAAAAATCAGACACAACTGTAAAATGACTAAACAACAACAAACTCAAAATTAAGTATTATTGAGTGTCTATTATGTAATATTCCTCATCCGAATGCTTCATTCCAGATGGTCTGGCAGGGAAAAAAGGACAAGGAGCACTGGACCTGTTTGGTTGCTGATAACTTATCAAAAAATATGAAGTGAATTAATTTTTTTTTGTACTAGAGATAGAGAACATTTGGCTGATTGTGATGAGAAATGCTAGAACAGTGGTATCCAACTCAAATTAAAATGGAGCTCATGATGGTACAAAAGGATCCCTGAGGGCTGCATATTGACTAAGTTTTTTTTTTAAAGTTGACTAAGTTTTAAAATAGTGTATCTAAGTTATATTGTATTTTTATTTATTTTGTAAAGTATTTTCCAATTACATTTTAATATGGTTCTTGGTGCTCAGGAGTGCTATGGATAGTATGCTGCCTTAGGTTGGATGTTTGACATCTCTATCCCAGAGGATGGTATTCTATGTAGTTGTCCTAGGTCTCTTTTTTTATCTAGAAGTAGAATGCAACAAACATACTGGTTATTTGAAGGTTTCAGTCTATCAATCAACAAACACCAGTTAAATACCTATTATGTGTAAGGCAGTCTGTCAATTGAATTCTAGTTACTCTAAGTTTTACTCATTTCTTTGTGTAAAATCAAGGAAATAGCAAATCTATAGGATTGGGGTAGATTTCATCTAGGAGCTAGACTATATCGATGCCAGAGAGGAAGGGTGGGAAAGTTGTTAGTTATGAACCTAAAACATGCATCAGATACTAGTTATCACTGGAGGGATGATAGAGGATGTCACCTTCTTGGATTTTCTGCATAGAACCGGGCACGGACAGAATGGTAATGTTATAGGTAAGGGGATGTACAGATGTAGAGCCCAGGCAGTCCCACTGGTACTGGAGGTGATGAGTAATGGTGCATCCATCATGGAGGCCCTAAGGCCCAGATATTGGAAGCCTGGCAGATTGTGAAAAAGTTTGGATTTGTGAGAGTATGGAGAGAGTGGATACTGGGGCAGGACGAAGCCCAAGATTGAGTGTGGCTCAGGATCCAAGAGGCCTTCCATAAAATGATATCACTATGTGTGGAGCAATGAGATGAGAACCCTAACAAATGTTATAATTGAATGTTATAAGGTTATGATAAAAATATAGTACTTTAAGGTTTGCAAAGAGCTTTAGAAATATTATCTCATTTTATTATACAACAACCTTGGGAGGTAAGAATTATTATTATCTCCATTTTCACAGATGAAGGAGGTAAGGCAGTCAGAAGATAAGTGATTTACCAGGGTCACATAGCTGGTAAACATTTGAGGCAGGATTTGAACTTGGATCTTCCTGACTCGAGGCCTAGCATTCTATCCACTGTGCCACCTTGTAACCTCCTCCTGATATAGGACAGCATCTTAGGACATGGTGGGTAGTGATGAAAGGAGTTGACTGTGAGTTGTCTGAAACAGTGGGAGGTAGAGGAAAAGTCAAATATTTCAAATCAAAGAAATCTGGGTTCAATTTCTTGTAATCATTTATGACTGTGTACTTTACTTATCCTCTTTGGGTCTCAGTTTCCCCATCTGTAAAGTGAGGGTGCTGGAATAGATGAGTTTCCTTAAAGCTCTAAATTAATTCAATTTAATTTTGATTTTGATTTAATTGATTAAATTTTAATTTAATTTAGTTAATTTAACAATTAACTAAGATAATTATCTAAATGTGAGGAATTGCTGCTATATCCACAGAAGCTGGGTACTCCTCCTTCTTCTGTATCCAGGCATTCAATTTGGATAGGGTTCAGTCTTGAGGAGTCTAGGTTTACTTTTCTCACATTCACAGACTATTTAAAAACCCCACTCCAGCACCCTTGAGTCTAGGTTTACTTTTCTCACATTCACAGACTATTTAAAAACCCCACTCCAGCAACCTTGAGAACTTATTTATATCTTGTGTTATGACTCACATGCTTTCTAACACGCTTCCCACATCTTGCACTTATGAAACTGATTTCTTGAACCCAAGCATAGGTCGAATTCAAGAAGTCACCATGTATTCAGATCACTGACTTGTCAAACAATATGATCAAGTAGATAGAATCTGTGTGTCTCCTTTATTATATCCCTTAGAAACAATTAGTGAGTTTGAATTTTTAAAAAATTTTCAAATGTGAGTGCCAACACATTAACTTCAAACCCCACCTGATTTTCCCATCAACACTTAGGGTAGTAAGAAAAAGAGGGAAATTCAAATAACTTCTGATAACCCAGATGCACACAAACCATTTATCTCTGTCCTACCAAGCTGGTTATGGTAGCTGACTGACAACAGAATGGGAAATTTAAAATGGTAACCTAAATAGTTATTAAATTTTATTCAAATCAATCCTTAGGGAAAGGATTTTTTTAAAAATTGCAAATCCACAACAATCCCTAGACTGCTTTCTGAAATAAATGCATACCTCGGCCATTCCAAATATCAGCATAGAGAAACAGTCCAACACAAGATATTGGTTTTCAGGGCTGCCTTTATATTTTCTGCAGATGGAAGGGAAAATAGCTCTATCGACTAAAGCTATTTCTGACCAATACAGATAATTCTAATAATGAAATGAATCAAGAACTTCCTACTGATCTTCTCAGTGGTGTCAGCTAATTTTTAATTGGCAATAAAGTTCATGTATGTTGGTAAGTGGACTATTGGGTAGCACATGCTTGGAAAATTACCCATAGAAGGGAAATTTGAATTAATTTCTTATTTCTTGTCATGAGTTATATAGTACCATCTGGGTGCCAGTTTCCACAGGGTAGAGCATAATGTGATCTAGTCTCCTATGAACAATCTTACTGCTCACCAGCCTCCCTTACAAATCTCTTTATTTCTCAAGGGTGCCTTTCCTCTAGTAGGAGTAGACCCATAAACACTGAATAGCTGGAAGGAGAGAAGAATCTTACAGCAGAGTCCCAAGAAGTAGGTGGTCAAATTATTCACTACTACATAGATTCCATAATTGCTATATAGTAGTAGTCCAGCTGAAAGGAGTTCAAGGAAATCTGGAGAGTAGGGAAATTGTTTTATACCACGAGGCTTAAAAACTTGGATGTGCCTATAGGACATTGAATATGAAGAATTAAAATTTTCTTTGCCTAGTTTAACATTGTTTTCCTTCCTCAAAGTCAAAACCCTGATTCTTGAATCATAGATCTGGCCTCCCAGTAGCTGTTTGAACATTGGATGGTTTCTTGTTTTGATGAAGTCTCTTATTCAAACATTGCTATTGCCTTGGGCCCAATTCAGATCTAGCCAAATTTTCCCTTTCAGTAGGAACATCTCAACTGAGACATGTTCTTGGTTCTCTGACTCCAAATCTAGCACTGTTTCTTCTTCATCATGGTTTTTCTTGTAGGCTAGGTTCTCCATTTTCCTATTTTAGGGCCGTAAGCTGCCCTATTTTTGTGGATAATTAGGATGGTTTGGAGTAAAGAACTCCTGTTCTTGGGGCCTAGGACCCCACTTACAACTTCCTCCCAAGCTACTTAGGATAAATCTCAGTTAACTAGAATGTTCAATTAACCACAATAACAGATTCTGGGTGTATAAATATTTACTGTACTTGCCTGGGAGTCTATATACTTTGAACGAGTCAAGAAGTTGATACCTTTTAGGTCAACTAGCCAGTCAGCACCACTAGTGAAGGCTTTCATAGCCTCTATATCCTTGTTTTGAGTTACGAGGAACTAAACATTACAAACAAGATAATAGTATGGTTATGCAAGCTGTATCAATTACCAAAAAGTAGCAGGGCAAAGTTAAAGAGATTAAGTCTTCATAAATAATCATTTAAAAGAGTAAAATGCCAAAACTTTGACCTACCAACTTAGAAAAATACCTATTTTCTAAAACCATTCTGCTTCTGTAAAGTTCAAATAAAAATAAGACTTTAAAAATTACTGTTTAATATGCATATGTAATTATTTTATTTAAATGCAAATAATTGCAAAGTATGTTTAATTGGCTGCATTAATGCATAACATTGTTTATTATAAATAATTTAAAATGTAAAAAAAGAGACAGAGAGAGATATGAAGTCTCTAGTCCAAATCTCCAGTTAGAATTTGAGAAGTTTTTAGGATGGCACCAAGCCTGGGGTTAAAGGTTTAAAGCAGGAAATTTCTTTAGAGCCAAGTGGGGCCCCCATGGCAACACTGATTCATACAGAGGCCAATGGCCTTTTATTTCTTTTGAGCTAGGGTAGCTCAGGCCTGTGAGCGAGGCTTCAGAGATACGTGAATGGAGAATTATCAGAAGAACAGGCAGGTTTTCAAAGAGGCAGAGGAACTAAAGACCAAATTGCCAACATCCACTGGATTATGGAGAAAGCAAGAGAGTCCCAGAAAAACACTTACTTCTGCTTAATTAACTATACTACCTTTGATTGTGTGGATCACAACAAAATGTGGCAAGGTCTCAAAGAGATGGGAGTACCAGATCATCTTACTTGTCTCCTCAAGAACCTGTATATGGACCAAGAAGCAATAGTTAGAACTGAACATGGAACAACTGATTGGTTTAAGATTGGAAAAGAAGTACGACAAGGCTGTATGTTGCACATAATGCAAAATGCCAGACTGGATGAATCAAAAGTGGAATTAAGGTTGCTGAGAGAAATATCAACAGTCTTAGATGTGCAGATGATACCACTTGGATGGCAGAAAGTGAAATCTTCTTAGAATTAAGAAGCCTCTCAATGAGGGGAAAGACAAGAGTGTAAAAGCTAGCTTGAAGCTTAACATCAAAAAACTAAGATCTTGGCAACAGGTTCCATCATTTCCTGGCAAATAAAGGGAGAAGAAACAGAAGCAGTGTCAGATTGTATATTCTTAGGCTCAAAGATCACTGTAAATGGTGACTGCAGCCATGAAATTAAAAGATGCTTGCTTCTTGGAAGGAAAGTGATGGCAAATCTGGATAGCATCCTAAAAAGCAGAGACATCACCTTGCCAACAATGAATGCTCCATATAGTCAAAGCTATAGTTTTCCCAGTAGCAATGTATGGCTGTGAGAGTTGGACTATAAGGAAAGTTGAGCACTGCAGAATTGATACTTTTGAATTGTAGTACTGGAGCAGACTTTTGACAGTCCCTTTGGTAGGAAGAAGATCAATGCTTAAAGAAATTAATTCAGATTATTTACTAGAAGGCAAGCAGAAGCTTAAATACTTTGGCCATATAATGAGAAGATGGGACTCACTGGAAAAAATCCTGATGTTAAGAAAGATTGAAGTCAAAAGGAAAAGGGGATAGCAGAGGATGAGATGGATGGATAGTATCATGGAAATAATGAACATGAACCTGGACAGACTTCAAGAGATAGTGGAAGATAGAAAGGTCTGGCATGCTATGGTCCATGGAGTCATAAAGAGTTG
This sequence comes from Vombatus ursinus, assembly GCF_900497805.2. Classification (NCBI taxonomy): domain Eukaryota; kingdom Metazoa; phylum Chordata; class Mammalia; order Diprotodontia; family Vombatidae; genus Vombatus; species Vombatus ursinus. The sequence continues at coordinate 8,138,368 of NW_020954592.1, read as the reverse complement.
GACACCACAGAATGATGAAAAACAAGTTCAGGCCTAGATGCCCAGACCAGATCTGCCTGACAAGCTCTCCACATTTCAATAGCTTGTGGCCAATACATAAATACAATCTTTAAATAAGAATTTCATAGCTGAGTGCAATACCAAAAGATATCTTATCCGGCCCTCATGGGGCTGTCAACCAATCAAGTTCTAAATAGTTTTAAGTGACTCAGTGGTGAAATTGTAAAGGAATAATATTGATGCTTTAACTAATTTGAATATATGAAGACAAAATGAAGAAATTAATTTCAGGTTTCCTATAATGAAAGAATAAATGGAAAAAGATAAAAAGGGGAACAAATTCAGCAAAGAAGAGAGGGTAAATCAGAAAATTCTTGTAATTCTGGGTCTGCTGCGAAAAAAACAAAACAAAACAAACCTGAACTTGGCAATTCTTCACAGACAAAAGCTGAAATGATTGTGTGTGTATGGTTTTTTTTTTTTTTGAGGTGAGCGGAGGAGGGAAATCAAATGTAGGACCAGTATGCTTCTTAAATAAATGTCAGTGACAACATTGTGGAAAATTATGATTCTGTCAGCTCAGCAGGAAGTTAACTAATCTTGGTAGCATTTCAATTCATCAAAAAGTGATATATGGAAGATGAATGGAATAATGAAAAATTCAATTTTTCACCTTCAAAAAAATCAAGTTTTCTTTGGTAGGGATTAAGTCATGAGAACAATAAAGGGCAGCAGGCATTAAAAAAAGTTCTGGAAGGCCATCTTTATGAAGACAGTAAATTAAGCCTTAAATACTACACTTCCCATCAATGCTTAACACCTAAACTTCTAAAACAAGAAACACCATTATGAAGGTTAAATTTTTATCAACATCAGGTTAGGAGAGTCTTTAAAAACATTCAGTGGAATCCTTATTAATCCTGATGTTAGAAGATTCCTAATGTATTATCATGGGGTTTTATACTTTGACACATGTGATTTGAATTGTAGCGTACAATAGCCAAATGGCTATTATAATGAATTACTATAATGGGGTTCTACTGTAAAACCTTTAATAAATCTAAAAATATAAAACTAAACTTAATTATCCCTCCAATTTTATTTCCTTTATGGAATAATATTTATTGATGCCTTTTTACATCTTTTGCCACCAGGTGGTGCTATTAGTTACTCCCCTAATCCTACTAACAGAAAGGTTCAGAAATTGGGCAAGTCCCACATGCACTTTTGTGGTTATGGCACTTCACCCCACGGAATGAAGTTTTTTTTTTGGCAAGGCAATGGGGTTAAGTGACTTGCCCAGGGTCACACAGCTAGTAAGTATCAAGTGAACTCAGATCCTCCTGATTCCAGGGTCAGCACTCTATCCACTGCGCCACCTAGCTGCCCTGCCATTGAATGAAGTTTTGGAGAAGTACCAAAACTTTTCAGAGATTGGACATCTCTTTATCCCCTAGATTCAACTATCTCTGGGAAGCTGCACCAATTTGTTAGGCTAGGGGGTGTGATTAGTGTAGCTTTCCCTCACCTAAATTAGCTCTGAGCTCCCACCTCTGACAAAACTCCACCACTGTACTATATTTCAATTTACAATATTTCAATACCACTCATACAACCTTGTTATAACCAAGTTGCTCCTCACAGGAATAGACAAAACATTCTATTACTTTTGACACAGTAACAATTTAAGCAATGAACAATGCATAATGAATTATCTACTGTTAAGTTTGTTATTGTTCAATTGCTTCAGTCATGTTTGACTCTTTGTGACCCCATTTGGGGTTTTCTTGGCAAAGATACTGGGGTGGTTTGCCATTTTCTTCTCCAGCTCATTTTACAGATGAGGAAACTGAGGCAAACAGGGTTCAGTGACTTGCCCAGGGTCACACAGCTAGTAAGTGTCTGAGGGCATTTTGAACTCAGGTCTTCCTGACTTCAGGCCTGGTACTCTATCCACTGTGCCACCTGGCTGCCCATATATACACTAATAAATTTCCCTTGCCAGGCACTATGTTATGTATTTTACATATATTATCTCATTTGATCCACAGCTGCTCCTTCTTCGAGTAGGCAAAACCTTAAAGACAATAAAACTCAATTCCAAGCTAATTTTTGATTCTATCATCAAGTACAGCTAGTCTACAGGAATAGACTTGGCAGCTATTTGGTACAGTGGATAAAGAGCGCTGGGCCTGAAGTCAGGGAGATTTGAGTTCAAATCTAGTCTCAGATACTTACTAGCTAGGTGACCCTGAGCAAATTACTTAACCTCTCTCTGCCTTAGTTTCCTCAACTGTAAAATGGGAAAGATAAAACCTGCCTCTCAGGGTTGATGTATTTGTAAAGTGTTTAGCGTAATATGAAGCACACAGTAAGCACTATGTAAGTGCTAGCTATTCTTATTATTTTTATTATTGTTATTTAATGAAGACTCATGAACTCTGGCCCTAGGACTGAGCGACAGATTGAATACGTGAAGTGAGTATGAGAAAGGAGTCAGGGATCCTCTTCAATACCACTCACTACTCAAGAACATAAGGAGGTTCTTTCTATGAATTTCAGTTTTCTTTTACTTTCTTCTTAGACATAGGGCACTCCTACGATGTCTGCTGTACTATAGATGATCCAAACATACAACTTAACTTTAGTACAAGGTACAAATAATAAAAATGTATGGTTTCAGTAAAGCATAAAGAGGCTCACATTACTCATTTCTGTTGGCACAGGTTCAAAGCATTAAGGAATCCCTTCCAGGCACGGCTGTCAACACTCCCCTTTAGTCCACTGATTCATTTCTCTTTGTCCTCTACCTTTGGGCTCAACTCTATGTGCAATCCATATCCACCCTCCATTTAAGGCCAGATTATTGCAATATTTCCCCTTTTTTCCCTTGTGTAATAATATCTTTTCCTGTTTGGGCCCCGTGTCTGGGTTTTTTTTTTACTTCCTTCCTTTTTTCCTTTCTTATTTCCCTTCCCTTCTTTGTCCACATAGGGTATCATATCCTAACTTGTGGGTGCTCTGGCCATAGGAATGTAAATTTTGATCACTGAAACCTTGAAAGATATCTTGGGGTTTATGGGCTAGATTTCTTTCTTAAGGACCATACGTTAAACCCAAATTACTTTGGCTCTCATTGATTGACCCATAATAGGTCCCAGGTCAAACCCTACTTTGTCATAGTTTGAGCCCATTTGGTCGTTGATTGGCTCAGAGTGAATGTAAACAGCATTTGTTTCTGTTTTGGCCAGGGACCCTGAGGGTCTCCTCCCAGGTTGATTTTTTTTTTCACTAGGTAAAATAGGCCATTCTCTGCCTCATTTCTTACCTAGCCTTAATCACTGAATGGGCATTGCCTCAGTCAAACTGAGTCCTCTTAAAGTCCTTAGCTTTAAAAGGCTAAGGTCTCCCACTGCATCAGGGGCCAACTCCAGTTGTCCTGATTTATATCTTGCCCCTGGACACGGATCTTTCCAGAGGACAGAGAGAGGCTGGTGACTTTGCATAGCCTTCCCTCACTTAAATCCAATTCACTTGCACGTCATGGCATCACCTACCTGATGTCTTTAAGAACAAAGGACAAAAAATAGCAGCAACCTATGTCTATTCTTTTGAAAACTTACGCTGTAAATCTGGATCTCACAGCCTACACTGGAAGACCAAAGCTCTCCTTAGGAGACTGTGATGAAGTCTTCTTCTTGGTCAGGCAGACCTGGTTTCAAATTCCACTTCAGATACTAGCTGTATGACAAGTCACATAGCCTCACTGGACCTCATCTGCAAAATGTAGGTATTAAGAGAACCCACCTCACAGGGTTGAAATGAAAACCAAATGAGATAGTGCAAGTAAAGTACTTTGCTAACCCGAAAAGCACTATATAAATGTCAGCTACTGTAATAATTTGTTCATTCGTTCAGTCATTTCAGTCCTGTCTGACTCTTCGTGACCCCGTTTTGAGGTTTTCTTGGCAAAGATACTGGAGTGGTTTGCTGTTTCTTTCTCCAGCTCATTTTACAGATGAGGAAACTGAGGCAAACAGGGTTAAGTGACTTGGTCAGGGTCACACAGCTAGTAAGTGTCAAACTGGATTTCAACTCAGAAAGATGTCTTCCTGATTTTAAGCCCAGTGCTCTATCCACTAAGCCACCTAACTGCCCTCACTATAATAATAGCTAACATTTATATTATGCACATGATGTGCCAGGAATTGAGCTAAGCATTTCATTATTATTATCTCATTGGATCCTTACAATAACACTGGGAGGTAGGTGCTATTATTAGCCCCATTTTACAGGTGAGGAAATTAAGGCAAACAAAGATTAAATGATTAACCCAGGGTCACACAGCTAGGAAGTATCTGAGACTGGATTTGAACTCAAGTCTTCCTGACTTCAGGCCCAGCTCGCTATCCACTGCACCACCTAGCTGCCTATTATGGTAATTTTTTTTTAATTAAATCACTTACAAGTCTGCTTTCCTGGTTAGCTCATAGTAAATCATTAAGTCGGTCCTGTTAGAGTTAGACTTTTCCTTCCCCTAGTATACAAGCAATGCTTCCTCCAGCTAATGTCAGTATTTTCTACTAAATCTCTGGTCTCTGAAGGGCACTCCCATTTTCTCCCTATTTGTCTTTCTTCTCTTCTGTCTTCCTTTGGGGTGGCCCTCCCAGCATTTTCTCTGGCTGACCACCATGCCTGGAATGCTTTCCCTCCTCTGCTAAGACTACTAATCTCCCAGGCTTCCTTTAAGTTCTAATGAAAATTCTACTTTTTACAGAAAGCTTTCTCTTACCCTTTTAATCTAGTGCCTTCCCTCAGTTAATTATCTCAAATTTATCCTGTAAATTGCTTTGTTTCATCTATATTTGTTTACATCTTGTCAACTGCACTAGATTGTAAGCTCCCTGAAAGCAAGTACTGTCTTTCGTCTTTTTTTTTTTTTTTGAGAATTAAAAGGATTTTATTACAAATAAGTCAAGGTAACAACTCATTGACAAGCAAATCATTGAAGATCAGCAATGTTTTGCCTCTTTTTTTTTATCCTCAGTGTTTAGCACAGTGCCTGGCACTTAGTAGGCTCTGAAGAAACGTTTATTGATTGCTATCATTCACAGCATACCAAGGCAGCTTCTTCAGAAGATCCTGAAAAGGGAAGGAATGATGCCCAATACTAATTTGAGCCCCTTGCTCTTCTCCGGAGGGAGAAAATATGCTCGTGATACATATTATTTAAGCATTTTGTGTGTGTTTGATTTTCTTCCCCAATTATCTTTAAAGTCCTTCAAAGCTTTTTTCAGTATTCCCATTGTGCCTAGTACAGTGCTAGACACACAGATGGCACGCAATAATTTCATTCCATTGAATTAAACAGGTATGTAATTTTGGGCGACAAAAGAAATAGGGAAGAGAGGTTTCCTAAAGTCAAACCTGGTAGTCTGCAGCGGTTTGTGGCATTAAAGAGTATGATCAATATGCATTTGTTAAATGCCTACTATGTGTGCCTATGCACTGTGCTAGTCCCTGGAAATACAAAGACAGAGTTCTTGCCTTTAAGGAGCTTACATTCTATTATATTCTATTGCTGAAGCAACAGAATATCCTGAGACAGGAAGCGGCATGTGCCAGAAGGATCCAAACACGACTACTATCTCATTCTGAGACCTCAGTGGGGACAGTCCAGGACCCAGGTCCCTAGAGCCTTAGAAATTACAGTGCCTCTACTCTCCTTCTCTCCCCCTTCCCTCACCCTGCCTCCATTCCAGATCACACAGACATCATCCAAGGGAAAGTGACCCATCAATTGCCCCTGCAGGTGCTAAGGTCCCCCCTCCTCAGCAGCCACAGCTACTGAGACCTGGAGAAGAACATTGTCTCCACCAAAATCTTAGACATTTTCAAATAGTTCAACATCTGAAGTAGATACGGTTTTATCAAGGGAAATGACATCAAAAAAGATATATTACCATCTGATTTGCGGCTGCATCCTAAGGACTACAGGGCATTTCCATCTGATCTGCCGCTGAAACCCTTATGCAGTATATGCTTTGTCTCCTCATTAGAATATGAGTTCCTTGGGAATAGATACAGTCTCATTTTTAAAAATTGTATCTCTTAGCACTTAACACAGTACTTTGCACATAGTAAGCACTTAACAAATGCTTTCATATTCGTTCGTTCATTCGTTCATTCATAAATATTTGTCCTTTCTCCTCTGGAACCTATCCCCACCTTCCCCTAACTCTCATGAACAGGGTGGATCTTCCAGAGTACATATTCTAGGTTTAAGGCACTCTGTGGGTCCAACTCCTAAAATTATAGCTCTTGAGCCCTTACCAGTATATTTACCTTTTATAGTCAACCAGTAGACACAGTTATCTTAAGGCAAAGGCATTTTGCTTCATTACTGAGATGGCATCATAAGGATAATAGCCATAAAACATTTTTCCTCCTTCCCCCCCCAAAAAAACCAACAACAAACAAATGAGGCAAATTTTCCTGCATATAGTGTCAGTGGAAGGAACAGGTACACACATAACATACTCTGGTAGAGAGGCACAAATGTGACCAAGGTAATTTATAACTCCAAGTGCACCAAAATCTTTCTCTTCTTTGCGATTCTCCCCCTTCCCCACAACATCTCTATTGGGCAGATCACTCAGCTAGACTCTCCAGGCTTGCTCCCTCCTGAGTATAACATCTCCTACTGGACAAGTAACTTCTCTGTAAGATGCCATGGTTAGTGCGTGTGTGTGTGTGTGTGTGTGTGTGTGTGTGTGTGTGTGTGTGAGTGTGTGCTCGTGCGTGCACGTGTACGCTCGGGCACACTCACCATTGAAGAACTATTCCCTCTCAAGAGCAGGGTTCTTCCATATCTGCTTCTCTTATTGACTACCAGAGCTCACCCCCTTCAGAGCTGTCTCCTGCTACTACTGACTCCCTAGATCAGACCTGCACAACTTGGCAGTAGGCAGGGGCCAAAATTAAAACAGGCTAAATTTCTTTGGGTCACAGATAGGTTTTTAGTGGCTCACTTTCCAAGTAAAGATATAATTAATGATTAAATTATTTTGAAAATAAACCATATTAAAGAAAGGGGAATTTCAATTAATATAAATTAATTATACTTATTACTTAAGATTTTTATTTATTATGAAACCACATTAATGTTAAAAAAATTTATTTGCTAGGCAGTACAAGTTTTAATACATTTTTCAGGTCATTTCACTATTCACATTTAGCGTGGACTGAAAACACAGCAAAAAAGATATGACTCTTGATCCTCTCAGACTAGAGGCTTTTGATCAACTCTCTTCCAAGTACACAAAACCTATGGAAAATAAGTAAATAAATATTGGGAGGAGGACAATGATAGCTGGGGAACTAGCAAGGTGTTCAGGTACAAGATAGTCTTGAGTTGAGTTTTAAAGAAAATGAGAGATTTTTTAAAATAGAAATGAGTAGGGAGTGCATTCTGGAAATGAGGGACCATCATTATAAAGGCATGGAGATGGGAGATGGAGTGTCATCTACCAAGAACGGCAAGGAGACAATTGTAAAGGAAAAGGATTAATGTATAAGGCTGGAAAAAATAAGTTTGTAAAGGTTGTGACCCCTTATAAATGCTGAGATAGAGGAGTTTATATTTTATTATTGTTATTGTGGAGCCACTGAAGTTTATTGGATGGGGAATGGTATGGTCAGACCTGTATTTAAGAAAACTAGTTTGACAGCTGTGTGGATGAAGCAGAGAGCAGAGAGACTTGAGGCAGAAAACCAATTAGGAGCCTAATGCAGTAGCCCAGGTGAGAAGACACAAAAATGACCCTAGGTAATAATGTATGAATACTAAAAGTGTTACTAGCATATACAAAGGGAGCAGCAAAAAAATAATTCTTCCTTTTATACTCTTATCTTCTCTATAAAGCCATCAGATTTCTGTGTAAGAGCTGGGTTTTATGACCATTAGCAACATTTTTAAAAAATGAACTATTCCTCTCCAACTACCCATACTTCTACTTCCCCTATTTCCAATCACATTAATAGGACCTTTGTTTCTTTAAAAGTAGGAGAATGGCCACTGTATGGATATTTGCTTTTAATCTGTTTTTTTTTTTCTTTTCTTCTCCACTCTGACTAGTTTCTTTCCACAAAGCAGACAATGAAATGAAGCCAAATTTTATCCAGCTCTCCAAATGTCTTAAGATGTTTAAAGTCCCCCTTTCAAAGTGTTGGAAACATCACCATCAGCATCCTCTGAGGGATCAGGAGATGATAGGGATTCACATCTGGTAAGACTATTAAAAGGCCTCCCAGAGGTACAGATTGTTTCACCCTTAAACTCAGCTTTCATTTGCATAAAATGTATCCTGATTGAGAGAACATGTGCAAAGATGGCCTCCTGAGACAATAAGAGTCAGTGTTTGTATAGGAGAGAAGACTAATAGTGACATACTAGTGACACCGAGACTAATACATGTCAGGGTTTGATGTCATTGTTCTGTCCAGTTCTGTTGTATTCTGTTCAGCTAACTGATCTCCTTCCCTCTATGGTTATGGGAACTTGCCAGCCTGAAGGCCCCTGGGGGTCTTCACTTAGTGAAGAAGAAAAGAAATCTAACATTTTACTAAAGACTTTGGTGATTTCATGAAGATTATTGAGTGTGATTGGTTTTGCAGACATTTTAAGTAGCATGCCTCCTCTGATTATGGACTTAGTGATTTGTCAGATCTCCAGGCTAGTGCTCCGGAGGGTCATTAACCCATCTTCCAAACAGGTATGTCTAGGTAGCCTGATGAATGTGAATCTGCAGACCAGAAGCTAGAACTCATCAGTCACTATTACTTCATCAATCCAAGATCCCACTCTGGAAATAAGCCTACCCTTCACTCTATTTAATAATTCAATGTTCCAAAGTATTCCCTCCTCACAGAGCCAGGGAATATATCTTCCTGTCAGTTCCTCCATTACTTATCTAAAAAAGATGATCTCAGTTATTCTCTGAGGGGAAGATCTGCTCAGACAAATTTACCTCTCACAACTGTTTTATTGTTACTCAGATACCTTCATTTAAGAAATGGCAGGTGAATTTGCATTATTTTCAGGTGGTATCAGTCAATAAATCTTGATGTTTACTATGTGTTAGGCACAGTGCTAAGTGCTGGGGATGCAAATACAAGCAAAAATCAAAGCAGTTCCTGCCCTTGAGGAACTTACTTTCTAATGAGGAAAGGCAAAATATAAAAGGGAGCTGAAGAATGGAGGTGGAGGGGGGAAGGGGGACCACTGGGACAAAGGGATGTTCCAGGATGAGAAACCCACAGGTACTGAGGGAACCAGAGTGGAAAGGCAGCTGAGGCATAGTGGCAAAATTCTGAGGGTCAGAAGCAAAGCCAGTAGACAAATGATCATGATTCCTGCCTCTGCCATAAATTGTTTGTTTTAAATCTGTATATATTTGTGTATGTACTTCTCTATGTATATATTGTTCCCCCAGTAGAATGAGAGCTCATGGAAGGTAGGAAAGGCTTCATTTTTGTCTTTTGTCCATTTATATTGAGCATGTAGTAGGTGCTTGATAATTGTTTATTGAATTAGTTAGGTCTTGAGCAGATTGTGAGCTCAAAACACCATGTATGCTACCTCTGGTTTAATTTAAATCATGGTAGCTGAAGACAGTGTGGTGGCACAGTGGATAGAGTGCCAGGTCTGAAATCAGGAAGACTCATCTTCCTGAGTACAGATCCGGTCTCAGTCACTTAACCTTATTTACCTCAGTATCCTCATCTGTAAAATGAGCTGGAGAAGGAAATGGCAAACCACTCCAGGATATTTGCCAAGAAAACTTGAAATGGGGTCATAAAAAATAGTACACAACTGAAAAATGACCGAACAACAAAAACAAGAACATCAGATTTACAGTCATTCTGGATTCAATGTTTGGCTCTTCTACTTGTTGCCTGTGAGACCTTGGACAAATCCCTTAATCTTTCTGTGCCTTAGTATCTTCTGGGTTGTCTGCTAGGCTTTTGACTCCCATACGCTAAAGGGCCAGGGACTAGAAAGTAGGGTAACAGCTATGTTGGTCCTTAGCTGAGTACATGAGCTACCGTATTTAGCTAAAGACCACCCCCCCAAAGCTATCCAGAGGTCCCCCAGGCTAAGATCATATTTATTTTTTCCACTTACCTGTATCTAATACTAAACTGAAGTCCTTGGTCCCAGACAACTATTTGATTTAGGATTAGTCAACTCTTTCTAACTCCTGATGCAAATCATGTCCCCCAAAACCCATTTTGAGGACTTTGCTAGAAAACTCCACAGGACAGATGCTCACCTTGCTCCCCAAATCCCAGCATTCCAGATTGGCATGAAAATGAAATTGATTAAGATCAAAAGTTAAGCAAGAGGGCAACGTCTTCTGCTTTTCATCCTACATTCATTCTACATATCTACTTCTGTGTACACAGACATAGACACAGACACACAGAATCTACCAGCAATAGTTATGAAAACCACTAACTTATATTCTGTCCAACACAAGACTTATTTTCTTACTGTTTCCCTTCTGATTATTTAGGGATTTTGGTTCTTTGAGGATTTTCAAATTCTATATTAGCTGTCCAGACTCACAGCTGCATTGCCTTCAGCCAAATAGGAGTGGTATGGTCATTACATCACTTAACATAAAATAAAGTCCTCCCCAGAATGACTGGTCTACATATCTGGCTTCACTGGCTCTCATCCCAAGCCTCAGGATACTCTCCTTTGGGAATTGTGACTAGAAAGAACCACAGCGAAATTCACTCATTCAATGAATATTTATTGAATACCTGTACATTTATGCCATGTATTATGTTAGGCTCTGGGTAAGATACACATAAAAATAGAAATGAATGTAAATGAAATTCCTAGTGCCTCTTAATTCCAAGTGAATTTTGTACCTCTTTACTAGGCACTCATAGTAGAATCACAGATATTTATAGCAAATCTCTTAATTTCTCTGGGTCCAGTTCTTTACCTGCAAAATGAAGGGGTTGGATTATATTGTTTCTAAGGACCTTCCCAACTCTAAAATGGTATGACTATATTATCTTTTTAATCATTCCTAAAAGTAGTTAGGTATTTTCTACCTATCTGAGATCTTGGTCTCATCTGACTCCAAAGGCTCAAGTTATTTCTAGACAGATGACTTCTACATCTATCTTTCCAGCCTACATTTTCTCCTGAGATCTAGTCCCATATCACCAGCTGTCTGCTGGACGTCTTTGTTTGAATGTCCCATAGGTAGCTCAAACCCAAAACAGAATCCATTATCTAACTCTAAATCTACCCATCTTTCAGACTTTCTTATCTCTGTTGACTGTACCACTATCTTTCCAGGCCTTGAGATTCTCAACCTCAGAAAACTCAACTCTTCACTTTCTCTCACTTCTCCACCCTTACCATATTCAATTTGTATCATGACTTTTTGATCCTCCCTTCCTTTACAACATTTATCACAGATGACCCCATGACAATTACACTCACATGTCCACCATTCTAGTAGGAGCCCTCGTTACTCTCATCTGGGTTATTGTAATAGTCTTCTAAATGCAATAGGAATTTCTCTGCTTCCAATCTCTCTCTCTCTCTCTCTCTCTCTTTCTTCTCTCTCTCTCTCTCTCTCTCTCTCTCTCTCTCTCTCTCTCTCTCTTTCTCTCTTCCAGTCTATCTTCCACACAGCCATCAAAGTAACCTTCCTAAAGTACAAGATTGATTGTGACACCTTCCTGCTCAAGAATCTTCATTGGATCCCTATTGCCTTGGGATTAAATGCAAACTTTTCAGTTTAGTTTTTAAAGCCTTTAATAATTAGATTACAGCCTACCTTTTCAGACTTAATTCACATGACTTCACCTCATGCACTCTACATTTTAGTCAAACTGGCCTAGTTGCCATTCTTCATATATAACATTCCATCTCCTGTCTGTGTGCCTTTGTAGAAGCTGTCACCCTTCTTTACGTCTACCTCTTAGAATCCTTAGCTTCCTTCAAGGGCACCTAGGTGGCACAGTAGATAGTCCTGGACCTGGAATCAAGAAGTTGTTGTTGTTGTTTAATAGTTTCAATTGTGTCAGACTCTTTGTGATCCCATTTGGGGTTTTCTTGGCAAAGATACTGGAATGCTTTGTTATTTCCTTCTCCAGCTCATTTTACAGATGAGGAAACTGAGAAAGGATTAAGTGACTTGCCCAGGGTCATACAACTAATCAGCATCTGAATCCAGATTTGAACTCAGGAAGATAAGTCTTCCTGACTCAAATAATCTCAGATACTTACCAGCTGTGTGACTTTGGACAAGTCATGTAACCTATATACCTCAGTTTCCTCAACTATAAAATGGGAATGACAATTACACCAACCTCCCAAGGTTGTTATGATGATCAAATGAGATAATGATTATAAAGTGCCTAGCACATAGTAGATACTCTATACATATTAACTATTATTATAATTATTAACCACTTTCCATGGGAAGCTTTACTTTTTCCCTCTAGCAGTTATTGCTTTCTCCTTCCTCAAATTATTTTATCAAGGTATCTGTGTACCTGTTATATCCTCTTCCCCTACCATATTAGCTTCTTAAGGGCAGTAAACATTTGCCATTTTTGTCTTGGTATCCCTGATACCTAGCACATTGTCTTACAGAGAGTAATTGCTCTAAAATTTGTTTGTTGAATTGAAGTTAAGTATATGACTAAAGGAAGAACTTTCATTTCAATTAGATTGTAATCACTGATATCTATCCCTTCCTTCCAATAAGAGCAGGTAAATATTGACAGGTGAGTCTATAGATTTTAATTATTCTTGTTGAATTGTTTCAGTCACGTCCATATTTTAATACCAACATTTTGTCTCCTCTCATGTACTTTCGGATCTTAGCACTTCATGAAGACTTTTCTCTCTGTCGATGATCTCTTAATTACCAATCCAATTGGCAATTGGACTTTCTCAGTCCTCATTCTTCTTGACCTCTTGCAGCATGTAACACTTTTGGGTATCTTCTCCTACTAGATACCCTTTTTGGGTTTTCATGACACTATTCTCTCAGCTAGCTGGCATCTACATAGTGCTTTAAGGTTTACAAAGCACTTTATGAATATTGTATTATCTCACAATAACACAAATTATTGTATTTTATCCTCACAATGCTGGGAGGCAGGTGCTATTGTTATCCCCATTTTTACAGATGAAGAAACTGAAGCACATGGAAGTTTAATGAATTCTCCAGGTAGTAAGTATCTACATATAGCTGTTACACAGCTAGTATATGTTTAAGGTCAAATCTGAACTTGGATCTTCCTAATTCCAGGTCCAGTTCTCTATCTACTCTACCACTTGACTGCCTGTCTCCTTTGCTAGAATCATCATTTATGTCATCATTATGCCCCATGGGCATATGTCAAGACTGAGTCTTAGGACTCCATTCACCCCTCCTCCCTCCAGGCTTATCAACTCTGCTGGGTATATTTATCATTTCTATTCGATGATTCCCAGACCTCTATATCCAATTTCTCTCTGGAGCTCTAGTCCCACTTCACAAACATCTTTAAACATCTCCACTAGAACATTCCATAAGAATCTCAAACCCATCATATCTAAAACAGAACTTATTATTCAACCTCCCCTCAAGCCACTCCTCTTCATCAAGCAGGTGTTGAGAGTATTACCAGCCTGAGTCACTTATGTTCATAGTCTTGGAATAATCTTTGACTTTCATACCCTTTCTTTCATACCTCATAGCCAATCATTTGCCAAATCTTGCTATTTCTACCTCCAAAAACCTCCCACATTTGTCCCTTTCCATTCACACAACCACCATCCTAGTTCAAGCACTCATCATCCCTAACTTGGATTATTGATAGCCTCCTTGCTCTCTCCATCTTTCACATAGCTGCCAGATATAAAGGTCTAGCTATGTGCATTTCCTACTCAAAAAAGCTCCAGTGGTTATTCATTGCCTCTAGAATAAAATACAAATTCCTCTGGCATTTAAAACTCTCCACAGTCTGGCTCTGACTTACCTTTGCCATGAAGGCAGCTAAAGCAGGTGCTGTAGAGCACTTAGAGCTTGGTCAGACGAAGGTGCCAAGGCCATCCATTGTATCCTAGACCATTGATGGTCATCTTGACTTTTGTTCTGACTCTGGACTTTGATGACTGTGAGGACAGAGTAAGGCTGATGACTTTGTGCAATTCTGCCTCACTTATATCTAATTCATATGCAAGTCAAGACATCATCCTGTGATGTCATAGGTCCTCTTCGAAAATGTGAAGGACGAACAACAGTCACAAGACAACAACAACCTTTCTTAGCTTATTAGGATCAACAGGTAATAGATTAATAGTTGGAAGTAACCTCAGAAGCCAAATGGTCCAACCAATCTATTCATTTTACAAATGAGGAAACTAAGGCCCAATGATTTGCCTGAGGTCACACTAGTAGGATGAAATTTGAACTCAGGTTATCATGTACTCTGGACTCCAGAGTCTCATATATAACATTCAGTCTCCTAATTCCGTGCCTTTTGTATAGGATGTCCCCTATGTCTCCCTGCTCTTCTCCACCCTTTATAATTCTTACTCCCTTCAAAGCTTAGCTCAAGTTCCACTTGCTACAGAGGCCTTCCTGATTACCTCATATACTTGTGGTCATTTTCTTTGTATTTACCTTCTATATAATTTGTATTTACTTAGATATGTATTTGGTTTCCTCCTAGATATTATATAAGCTCCTTTATAAAGGGCATCTTCTGGAGACCTACTATTTATCTTGGACGTAGATTTATTCTCCCAACACATACAGTCACAGGTCAGGTCCCCGAAGCATGGCTGACTATATACATCTTACCCTCAGGGTTCTAGGGTCACCCAGTCAAATCCAACCCAATCCAATCTAATTCAATTCAATGAACATTTATTAAGCATCTACTCTGTGCCAGGCATTGTGCTAAGTGCTGGGGATACACATTAAAAAAAAAGAGAGATAGTTCCTGCCCTCAAGGAGCTTACAATCTAATGGGGAAGGCAATACACAAAAGAAAACTGAAAAGTGTGAGTGTATGTGTGTGACCAGAGGGTATGGATTTTTGGCAGAGTCCAAACCAAGCAAAGTTGATGATGGAAAGAGGAGACTTAGCTGGAGAGTCCAGTTCTAGCCTTCTATAAAGGAAAGCTTTGGGAGGAGTTTAGTTCTCTACCTTCCAGTTCTCCAATCAGAGAGGAGAGGAGACTTGATGAAGTCGAGAAGATGTTAAGTATCTGAATCTGAATCAAATAGCATAATCATAAGATTTCAGGTCATCATCTTATCCTGGGGGGGGCATCATGTTCTATGGAGTTCAAACCAAGTGGAGCTGCTGATGGAAACTGGAGAGATCCCTGAGGAGTAGGGGATGTCTTTCCAATTCTGTCAGCTCAGCTCAAGTCCCCATTCCAGTGTTCTCAGTATCATCACCAGTGATTAACATCCTAACATCCTAGCTAACAAATTAACCAAAATCAGTTCTTGCAAAGCGATATTTACTGAAAAGATATAGCCAAAACATAAATAATTCCTCATCTCCAAGTGGGGTACAGTCTTCCCTCTACCTCTTCAGTCCCAGTGGTTGCTACAAACATTTCCACCTTGGAATTTACCTCTAGGTACAGATAAGCCGGTGGATCAGCCGTTCCCTTGAAGGACATGGCTTCTTAGCTGCCAGGCTGATCCATGGCTGGGCCAGGCTAAGCAGGATGCTCCTCATGATTGGGTCCTTCCCGGACTCTGCCACAAGTAGGAGGTAGTCTCCTCTCAAACACAGGCTTGCCTAGGAAGCCATCTGTTATAGGCGACCCAGTGTGGAGAAAGGTGCCTCTACCCCTCCCTCTAGAATTCAGAGGGTTGTCCTTATTTCCATTAGCAGGAAGAAAAATAAAAGATTTGACCTGTTAGTATGCATATTCAGTTCCAGCTCAGCAGCCAATTAGACTTCTGTCATTATGCAGTAAGCACAAATAAAACAGTCACAGAAAACTCGAATATTCTTTGAAGTGGAAGGTGTGGACCTCCATTCCATTTTTCAACAAACTAATTCTTCAAGTGTCCATCCACATGACTGTCCACAAGGCAGAGCAGCGGTCTGCTTGTGCTCAGAGGACTAGTCCCCTATTGGCTGGTCCCCATTTGTACTAGGATGGACTTTCACAAAAGATCACAGTACTCTGTGATAGCAAATGTAACCTTGTAGTATTTAAAAACAATAATAACAAAAGCCTTTGTAAGTGGAATGATTACAACTAGATTATGAGCTAGTTATACTTATTTTGTACCCTATAGTGCCTAGGACAATGCTGTAAATCACCAACTAATATTTTTCCATTGATGTAGATTGAACAGAAAGGAAATATATGTTAGGTGGAGACAAGGGGCTAGCATTACTGTAAGTCTCTACTCAAGGCCTTCTGTAAACAGTTGACATCTGCTTTTGTATTCAAATATCCTGATAGAATGGTTGTAGGAGACTTGGAGTCCCCATTTTGTGGAGAGAGTCCTCCCTCTAAACCTGCACCTCATAACTACTATTATAAGTACTGCCGGAAGGCAGGATAGGGGAGCTCAAGGTTATGCCCTTGAACCTAAAGATTGCTGCATTTTTTGCACTTGCCTCCCCAGTATCTAACATATTGCCTGGAACATAGTAAACATTTAATAAATGCTTATTTACTGATTAATTGACAGGTTTCCATATGGTTTGGAGAGAGGAGCAAGGACTCATACCTTAGAGGTAATGTGAATACTCTAGCGGTGTCCCAAGTGACCAGGGGCTCCCAGTAGAAAGCAAAAATGGCTGCTTTCCCATACAGGTTCTTAACCAGTTTCCATGAACTTAATTTTTTTATAACTGCATTTCATTATAATTGGCTTCCTTTGTAATCCTATGCATTTCATTTTATGTATTTAAAATCATTACTCTGAGGAGTCCATAGACTTGACCAGAGTTCCAAAGGGACCATCACACATACACAGACACAAACACACACACACACACACACACACACACACACATACAAACCATCAAGAATTATGTTTCTTAAAAATAATAATTTGTGGCAATGACTAGGTCTTACTTCATCTTTGCACCTTTTTGGGTCTAGAGCTGAGCAGAAAGTTAATAAACAACTATGGAATCAAAAGGAACTGTGTAAGAGGGTTAAAGGGTCTCTCTCTGTAAATGATAATGATTATATATCTGCCAGTTATTTTTGAAAAAGCAAAATATTTTTTCAGGTGTGAAATATTATACAGCAAATCGTTAATTCTCCAAGGAAGCCAGCTGTGATTAAGCAATCATGCCAAAAAAAGACATAGAAAGCATATTTACAGGATGACTTATATAGCACATTAGACAGGAGACATGATGTAATATGAAGCATCACATTTTCCTTACATTTATAAGGATAAATTTAAACATGGTCCACTTGTGTGCTCTTAGATGACAAATATCTCAATACTCTGAAGTATCTCTGAATAACAATATTTCAGTCAGTCAGTTAAAAAGCATTTATTATGTGCCAGACATTGTATTAAGTGCTGGGAATACAAGTTCCAGAAACTCATGGGACTGTCTCCTCATTGGTGGAGATCAATGCTCTGTGCCCAAATGAGCAGTGGTGTGGATTTGGAGAGAAGAGAGATGCAATCACTTTCTTCAGATGGATCTCTTAAATTTTTTCTCTCCAATTCCACTCCTCTCAACATTCTCCTCTCTCCACCCCCTCCCCCGCAACATGTCAATCTCCACCAAGTCCCATAGGGACTTAGGTCGCACGAAGAAAGGTAAAAGAATAGTCCCAGACTTCAAGGAGCTTAAAATCTAATGGGAGGAGGAAGACAATATGCAAATAATTAAGTACAAACAAGCTTTATATACGATAAATAGGAAGTAATCAACAGGGGAAAGGCACTAGAATTAAGAAGGATTGGGATAGGCTTCCTGTAGAAGGTGGGATTTTAATTGAGGCTTAAAAGAAGTCAGTTTGGTTGAAACGTAGAGTATAAAGGTAATGGTGTGAGATGTCTGACCTTGAATGCCAGTATAATACTTTATTTAGTAGGCAACAAGGGGAACAAATTAATTTTATTCAAATATTTATTAAGGACCCATGTTGTGTAGAGCATAGTGTTTTGTATCAGGGGAAATACACTCTGCCTTTATGGAGTACCTTGAACAGGGGAAATACACTCTGCCTTTACAGAGTTTATAAACTCTGTAGGGGGATAAGATACATATACATAAATAATATAGGTGTAGCCCTTGGCTCTCAGGGCCAATTGCAAGGGACTCTGTTCTCATTGGCAGAAACTAATGTCTCAGTGCCCCCATGCCTGAATGAGGGATAAACAGAATTGTTGAGAATTAGAGAGAAGAGAGATCCAGTTAAAGAAAGAAAGACCCGGGAGAAAGTTGACATGTAGAGGCGTTGATACTTTGATCATGTCCCTAATCCCAGTTTACTACATTAGAGACTTTGGGGAATTTTCTCTTTGGATGAGATCTGGGTCTTGCTTGGTTGAGCTATTTCACTCCCAAAGGAAAAGCTCAATTACTCTATGTATTGTCTGCCATATAGTCTCATATGTATGCTTTCTTTGATTTTGTTTATTTTCTGTTTGAATAAATGAGTTTCTTTACTATTGTCTATGTGTGTTCATTGTGGAACTGGTATCTAGTGGGAAGGAAGTCAAGCCTCAAATATATAACTTGGGGTGCTCATTGCCCATTAAGAGTGATCAGGAATGCAGCTGCAACCTAAAAATTACTTACTGTACTAACAATGTTTAAGGGACCAGAAAAATATAATTTTGACCCAGTGCCTCTTTTCTCTCTGAAGAATGGAGCAGCCTCTTGCCCCAATGTCCTACTTCACTTCCTGGCAGGAGCCAAAGTCTCCCTTGGAGAAGGGTCAGGGCGGAGATTCTAGAGATGTCTTCTCTTGTGCCACCTCTAGGCAGACCCATATAGACACACAATCTATATGGGTCAAACTTCAGCACACCCCAGCATACAAACACACACCTCTGACCAAGATATAGGAGATATTAGAGAAATGCAAAGTCAGTGCTAGGTACAAGTTTTTGAGCAAAGGAATGAATACATGTCAAACTTATTAGAAGGATTATTCTGGCAGCTGTGTCTCCTCTGTTCAGACCACATCTGGAGTATGATAGTCAGTTCTGTTTAGGAAGAACTAACCAAATGTACAATGGGCTACCCTGGAAGGTTCTTCACTGGAGGTCTTGAAAGCAAAGACTGTATGACCACTTGGGTGTGTTGTAAAAGAGAATTTTTTGGGAGTTGGCCTACATTCTCCTGAGGCTCTTTTCAATTGCAAATTTTGTGACATGTGAAGGGTAGCTTGGAGAGATCTAGGAGATTGGAGGGAGGAAGGGAAGTAAGAAAAGAGGGAGAAAAGAAGTCAATTAAGAGGCTATTGTAGCCTAGGTTAGAAGAGTTGAAGGTCTTATTTGGTATGGAGTAGACAGGAGAGGATAGATATGAGAAAATTTTCACTGGAAGCCTTAGGATTTAACAACAGATTAGATTTGGTGGGGGTAAGGGAAAAGAGGAGTGAAAGATGACTCTGATATTTGAATTTATATAGCTAGAAGCATGGTGGTAAAATAAGCAGAGATTGGAAAGATGAGAAGAGGGGCAGGTTTTTTTTTCCCCAAGAAGATGATGAGTAAAGTTTTGAAAAAGCCTTATGCGGCTTTGATCATATGGCATCTCCAAGGAGCTTTCGTTAACCCCTTGCTTTGGCTGGAAAGCAGACAGTATTGTCAATGCCGAAACCAAAATGGACTTTAAAGAAACCTTAAGAGTATCATATTTAGACCATGTACCAAGAGGAGTTAGGCAAACCTTGCCCCATTCATGTAAGTTTTTCCACAGATAAGTTGTGACACAATGTGTATGTTGAGGCATGGGCTGATGGAGACAGAAATGAAGATGGAAATTCATTGAGCCTTATGTGGACTCCAAAAAAAGGCCTCTCTTATAGCTGTGTGCTCCATAGGAATAAGCCAAGACCAGATGGGGATGTTGACCTGACAGCAAAACAGTAGAACACTAAATCCAGAGAGAAAGTTTGGTACAGCAGAAACAAAGAACCAAGGACTAGAGAGGGGGCTGAACAAGGAACAAAGGTGCAAACCCGCACCTTATCCTTGGTTGGTCCTATGAATCCTGGGGACCTGAAGTGGAGAATTTGATTTGCTGTTGAGGCGAAGATACATGGTTATAAGTTGAAAGGACTATATAAGCCCCTGTGGGAAGTGGAAGATTTGTTTTTTGCATATCCTTTTGATTTTTTTTATATGTAAATAAAGTATTTTCTTCCCCTCTCTAGCTCTCCCAGTCTTTGTGATACTGAATTCCTGGATCCCTAGGAAAAAATCAGACCCTTCTGGACCTCCCATTTCCTGTTCATTCATTCCCAATATCATCCCTCCAATATCCACTCCAGAACTGTCTGCCCCTCTACAGAGGTGTCTGGAATTTCCATTCCATAAATAACACATTTCCCTTCATTTTAGACCTCTTCCTTTCATGTGCCCTCCCATCTTTCGGCACTCACAGTGAGTCACAAATGACCCGGCGTCCATGGATACCTTCTCTCCCTTGTCTTGAAGGGGGAATCAAAATACTTTTTGCTCCCCATTGCCACTTCCAGACTCTACCACCGTCACTCACTAACCTCTCCCCCTCAGCAACCTGAATCCTTCTGAAGTTCATTCTATCCAAATTTAAAAAATAATTTAAATCCTCATTACAATTATTTATTTACTGCCTCCAGCCAATTATCTCTCTTTTCCCACTGAGTTTATTACTTGACTCACAAGTCTTTACCTTCATCCTAACTCTTGCCCTTATATTAGGGGACTTCAAAGTAAAGCTGATATTTCCTCAAACACTCTACCATCTTAGTTTCTCAATCTATTCAACTTTCATGACCTATATACTATTTTACCCACACCCTTGATCTTGCCAAATCAGTTGCTAGTTCTTGTCAATTCTATTTCCTTAATTAACAAAACTATCTCTATATCCATTATACCTGTCCCCTTTATTCTACTCATTTACCACCACCTAGTTCAAGCTCTTATCAACTCTTAATAATAATAATAGCTAATATTTATATAGTGCTTACCATGTTTCAGGTGCTATGCTAAGCACTTTTCCAATTACTCATTTGATCCTCATGACAATCCTGGGAGGTGGGTGCTGTTATTATCCTGATTTTACCAATAAGAAAATTGAGGCAAATAGAGGTTAAGTGACTTGCCCAGGGTCACACAGCTGCTCAGAGTCTGAGAGCAGATTTAAACTCAGGTCTTCCTGACTCCAAGCCTATCCACTTTGCCATGTACCTTCCTCCACTTTTTGTCTGGACTATCACAATAACCTTCTTAATTGGATTACCTTAAGTCTCGTTCTTTTTCCATTCCTTTATCCTCCATACAACTGCTAACTTGATATTCCTTACACACAGATCTGGCCTTGACATTCTCTTGACAAAAAAAGTTGTAGTAACTCTCTATAACTTCTAAGATAAATTATAGTGGTTGGCATTGAAAACTTTTCATAATCTTGCTTCAACCTTCCTTTCCAGGGTTATTGCACATTACTCCCCTTCACACCCTCTACAATCTAGTCAAATTGACCCTCTTACTATTTCTCTTACCTACCACTCCATTTTCTTCTTAGTTTTGCACTGGCTGTCCTCCTTGCTTGGTATGCACCTCCTCCCCATCTCTGTTGACCACAATCTTCTTTAAGACTCAACTCAATCACCTTGTTCTATCTGAGGATTTTCAGACTACTACTACTACCCCTCCCCCTACACCACCAAAACTACCTAGTATCTACTTTCTGTCTATTTTGTGTATAACTATATTTGTACGTGTTGTCTTCCCTGATAAAATACAAACTCTTTGAGGTCAGGAACTTTTTCACTTTTGTGTTTGAATTCCTAATGCCTAGCACAGTGTACATAAGTGCTTAATAAATCCTTGCTAACTGATTGATTATTTTATGTTACTTTGAGTTTTTGCAAGTAAAATAAGGGCAATTTTCTTGGATGAAAATGAGCCAGTTACTGAAGTGTTCAGAATTTCCTTGGCTGGAGAGTGGGGGATATAAACTAGAAAGTTTTTGTGGGAAATTCTCCTAAAATTGCACTAGGCTATTCATGTCACAAGGGATATTCTGACAGTTACAGTCAGTAAATATTCAAAAGATTAGAAAATTCACCCCCTCCAAAAATAAAAGAAAACAAAATGAAAGCTATAGTTGCTATTATTGTATTAGCTACAAAGCCCAATGTAGTAGGACAGACTACCTTTTAGGAGGTTCCCAAGTTACCTGCCTGGTAATAGTGTATATTATTCTAAACTCTAAAGCTCTGTGTTTTCATTACCTCAAGGAGACCCTTTGTATAGTAGGAATTTTTCAAGCCAGGTAAGAAGTAATAAAAACCTAAAATTAGAGAGTGGAAATGGAACTTTAGAAAAGACTATAGATGTAAGAGAGATTTTCAAGGGATAAATTAAGAGGACGTGGCAAGTGATTGGATATTGCCAAAGTTTAGATTTCCCTAACACAGAAAAAGTGGGAAAATGTCACTGGCAGCAGCATCTTTTCAGTTCCAGGTGCGTGGCCATTGGATCTGAGAAAACACAAAGTTGATTGCTTCACTTACTTCCATTTCCTGCTTCTTTCTTTTGGAGGCTGAATAAAGACCATGGAGCTAAGTCTGAATTGGAAAGCCATGGCAAGAGCATCTGGATTTAAATCCTTCTGAGCAGCACTCTGCATCCCAGATACATGTGCCTCTTCTTAAATGTTTTATCCAGATGCAAAAAAGTGAGTTCAATCCCATTTTGACTGGGGGAGAGGAATTAGTTTATACCTGAGGCTAAATCTTCTGAAATATCTGTATCCCTTTCATGTTAGGAAACCTGTATGCATGCAAAATATCCAGTTTGGTGGTGTGGCTATCTGCACTGTTTGATATATGGTGGTGAAAATGCAGCCTGAGGGAATTAGGGACTTACATAAAGACATTTATTGTATTTTGTCCATTTGCTATTCATGGATACTTGAATGTGAACCAACATAATAAAGCCTATGGAAACTGTGTTGTAGTTAGTTTATGAGGTGTAGTTGATCCAAGGTCTCCTGGAATGGTGGTATGCTTTTTTTTTTAAACTAATAAGGCAGAATAGAATAGTAGAAAGTGCATTGACCTCTGAGTCCTCGTTCTGATCTAACCATCTCTGGTCTTCTCATTAGCTGTCCGTCATGCTTAGAATGCTCTTCCCTAACCTCTGCCTCTTAGTTCCTTTGGTTTCCTTCAGGATTCAGCTCAGGTTCCACCTTCTACAGGGCTTTTCCATTCCCCCTAGCTGATGACAGAAATAGATAAAAAAAGAAATTTTCTTCTTTTTCTTTTCCTCTGCCCTTCCCCCCCCCCCTTCATGGCCACCATTAGACACAAATAGGTATTTATATGTAAAATTATTCTATACATACTTCTATTCATCAGTTCTTTCTCTGGATGCAGATAACATCTTTCTTCATAGCTAATTTGTGTATTTATAATACCTTTATAGTTAATTTGAGTATTTATGTTAGTGTATACAATGTCACTAAAAATCATGTCAATTTGCCAACCTCTGCCATTGAAGGTACTTGGAAAACCATCGCGATAAACAAGTAACTTTCCCCAGCATTGACAGTACTCTATATAAATTATTCCTGGCTTCTCTAAGGATTTGGAGAGTAGGACTTATGCCTTTGGACCCATTAATTGTCAGCAAGGAAGTAATGACTCAGGGGCCTTCAGCACCTCTAGAGGGCCCTTCCCGGATTATTGTAGTTAGTGAAAGAAGTTAAGCCATGATATGGCTTTCCTCTCTTACCTACCTACAATAATCTCTATTCCTTTCCAGCCTTAACAATACAGGGAGAAAGGAGGGAGACAAATTTATTAATCTCATACATTCTCATAAGGGAAGATAACACACAAAAAAGAGCTGAAAAGGGAAGGAGGGGAAGAAGAGGAAGGTGCCTGGGTTGGTGAAATTATTGTGAAATCCTCAAAGTCAGAAATAGGTTTGGGAAGAGAAAGAAGGCAGGCTGACCTTGAATGCCTCCACAAAAGAGAGGCTTTGGGAGAAACTCACCAGTGGGAGATAGAGGCCAGGCCTTGGGCAAGACTATTCTGGGCTAAGCAGGCTGCGAGGGTAGTAGACTCACGCAGGGCAAGAATTTGCTGAGGAAAGTTCTAGGAGGAGCTAGCGGTAATGAAAGAGTGGTTCGGAGACAAGGACCACCAAAGCCCTTTTACAAACACCAAGGCCCTTTTTATAACTCTGGAATTCTGCATAAGAACTTTTGTCCTGCTATCTCACTATCCTCCTCTTCTCCCCTTCTCCTCTCTGCTTTCTAGTTGTCTGCCGATGGTCTTTGGTGTGTATAGTATGTGTGTGTGTGTGTGTGTGTGTGTGTGTGTGTGTGTGTGTGTGTGTTGGGAATACATATCAATATTTCAAAAATACATGATTTTGTGCACGTGGGAGTTTTTGGTGTGGCAACTCCCTCCAGTATTGCAACCCCTCAATAATTTACAGTCTTAGAGTGTTCCCTCTGAGAAGTTAAGTGATGTGTTTATCATGGCCCAGCTAGAAAATGTCTGAGGGCAGGACATGAGCCCAAGCGCTCCTAATAGTGAGTCTAACGCCAGATCCCTTCCTCCTCCCTGCCTGTCTCTGTTATTGCCTGGCAGATGACACTGAAACTATATTTACCAACCTTACTATGACAAGGCTTAAGTTACATGAAGTCTCAGAATTTCAAATCTGGTTACTTTTATTTGTCTATTTTTATACCTATTGAAGAATGACCAGAGGAAAATATCCCCAGCTGTGATAGCCAGTTAAAAAAATTGTCCACTCAAGACCTATAGTTCTCCATATGAAAAGTAGAGATTCCTACCAAAGCTCATATGTTTGGGTGGTCTCTCCTAGAGACCAGGACCTAGGAATCAAAGACTTTGGTTCCCTAACACATTTGATAACTCTTTTGATCTTTTAGGGACTATTAGTCTTGATTTCTTATGGGTAGTAATATAGTTGTGATTTGAGTGGATAGCTCATGATTCTTCATTATCAATGCACTCTTGTGCCCCACCTGTGGCAGAGCCTTCCGAACTCATTTTGGTTTAATCAACCACAGTAGGGCACGCTATACCTTCGGTCCAACATAGTGATGTCATTTTGGTCTTCCTCAAGAATGAAGGACAACTCTCTAAATCAGATACTGCTAACTGTGGGTTTTCATGGGGTAAATTGCTCTTTGTCCTTTGTTCTCGAAGAGGACCGTGCAACGGGGAGATGGTGCCGTGACACGCAAGTGAATTGGATTTAAGTGAGGGAGGACTGTGCAAAAATCACCAACCTCACTTTCTCCTCTAGAGCTATCTGGGTCCCGTGGCAAGATATAGATCAGGATGACTGGAGATGGCTCTGGGTGCAATGGAAGACTTCAGCCCTTTTAAGCTAAGGTCTTTAACAGGTCTCAAGTGTGACTGAGGCAGTATCCATTCAGGGATTAAAGCTAGGTAAGAAGTGAGGCAGAGAATGGCTTATTTTACCTAGTCAAAAAAAAATTAATCTGGGAGGGGAAGGCCCTTAGGGTTTTTGGCAAAAAGAGAAACAATTGCTATTTACATTCACTCTGAGTCAATCAGGGCCCAAACAATAACCAAGTGGGGCTTGGCCTGGGACATATTGTTGGCCAGTCAATGAGTGCCAGGGTGATTTGGGTTTAAGGCACAGTCCTTAAGAAAGAAATCTAGCCCAGTAAAACAATTCAACTTGCATGTCATGGCATCAACCTCCCTGATGCTATGGTCCTCTTCCAGAACAAAGGACATGGAACAGAATTTTTTCTAAAAGGACCAATTTTTTTTATTTGCATGAACTGATTCCTTCAGCTAACTGAAAAATAGTAATAATTCAGATTAATTTGCATTTGACATTTCATATGGCTGACAGATGTTTTGGTGTTTGCTGTAAAGATGTAGCATTTTCTAAAATAAAAGTTATGCTTGAAAAAAAGATGAAGGCTGGGCCCCTCCAGAGTATTCTCCCTACAATTTTCTTTAGTTGTCACGAAAATACCACCCAAACCTTGGCCAATTTGAAAATTGGACCTGAAGTGCATTTGGTATGTTTTTTTTTTCTTCATGGAAGTTTGTTTCTAAGTAATGAAGGGCTAGTTTCCTTTGATTGCTGTTTAAAAACACTAGCTTCATTTTGCTGTAGTCATCCTACTGGGTTTAAGGTTTCTAGTACTGGGAAAAGTCATTTCTGTGGGCCTGTGTACTGTTGGCATCATAAAGATGGTGGTTTTAATAAACCAAGTGTGCTATATGTTGCTCTGTAGCTCATGTTTGTACAATGATGAGACCACCCATAGTGTGGCAACCATACAGTAAAAGAGCCCAACTTGCCTTCCCATAGCCCACCCAGGCACTTTGCAGGGGATGGAATATGCTCCACATTCCAGAAGCTCAGTCAGCCACAGGGCAAAGGCTTTCTTTTTCTGAAAGAGCCAGTATTCTCAGCAATGTAGTTGGAAGGCAAGTGGTTCATATTGCAGTTGACCCCGAGAGGTCTAGTAAACGTGAGAATGGCAGGTGTGTGGAGAGAGGAGAAGACGTGTGTAGAGTCTGGGGCAGTCCCCAACTCTCAGTCATCAAGAATTCATTAAATTCTTATGCACCAGGCATTGTGCTAAGTGCTGGGCAGACAAAAAAAACAAACAAACCAGGCTCCTTACTCTCAAGGAGCTCACATCATAATGGCAGAACCAAGAAATAAATAGATGCTTACAAGATATATACAGAGTAGATGGAAGTCAATCTGAAAGGGGAAGGCACTAGTGGTAGAAGTATTGAGAAGAGGGAAAAGATATGGGCCAGAAAAGGCCTCCTATTGAAGGCAGGATTTGAGCTAAGCTTTCAGGGCAGGTTTTCCAGAGAAAGCCACCCCAGGTTCCTATTGCCTGGCAATACCATACAAGTCTGGAAGTGCAAATCAGGGTAGTTGGAGGAGAAGGGTACAGGGCAGGGCATTTTCTTTAATTAATTTTATTCAACATCTTCTGAAAGTGGAGTCACATTATCCTAGCAGACTATTAGGTGTGTGTCTTAATAGTATGGGTATATTCATTCTGAGTAGTCAGGAAAAGAAACAGAAAATGTTTTAGGAAAAGAACAGTCAGCTACAGCTGAACTCCGCCGGAAACTTAGCTGTGCAGCAATCTGGGCTGTTAGCTTTAACTCTTGGAGATGCCTTGGTGTCTTCATACCTACGTATAGCATGGGCTCTGCAGTGCAGAGGTGTCGGCTCTGGTCTCTGTCCTAATCTATCCCATTTTCCAATAAGGATTGTGTACTGATGTTTAGAACTGGCAGAAGCAGGAGCCTTGGCAACGGCAGGCAGTATTCAAATGACGCAGGAGGGCACAGGGCAAGAACTGAGAGGTTGTGAGGATTTTTTGACCTTTTGTTCCTCCAGATGAATTTCATTATAATTTTTTTCTAGCTCTATAAAGTAATCCTTTAGAAACTGGATTAGTATGTCACTGAATCAGTAAATTAATTTATGTAGTATCGTCATTTTAATGAAATTGGTTCAGCTTCCCCATGAGAAATGAACATTTCTCCAATTATTTAAGACTTAAGAACTCTGATCAATGCAATGACCAGCCATGATTCCAGAGGAGCAACGATGTATCATCCTGCCCACCTCCAGAGACGGAAAGAGGGAGAGACACAGAGAGAGAGAGAGAGACAGACAGACAGACAGAGTCAGAGAGATATGACAGATTCAACGCGAAGAATAAGACATGCACTTTTGGTCTTAGCCAATGTGATAATTTATTTTGCTTGACTACACATATTTGTTGAGATTGTTGAGACTATACATATTTTCTTTTTTTCTCAGTAGAGGGTTGGTGATGTGGGAGGGAGAGAAATGCTGTTTGTTTAAAAAAAAGAAGAGGATGGGAATGGTATAAGACAGAGTGTCAGCAGTACAAATTCATCATAACAACAAAGAAAACTCTGGTTATTCTGGGTTGCAGATGCCTTGTGGGAACTAACAAGACCCACACATAGTCAGCAGAAGCCATATACTCACAGGCAGTAGAACCTTCTGTGGTCATTGTGCAGACACCTATAGAAAGCAAGTATACATGAACAGCTGTGTGCAGGTAACCTAGCGGGAGCATTTTTTCATCAGTACCCATTTTCATTGCAGACAGCATGGGAGGAAGGAAATAAACATATTACTGTGTGCCAAACGCAGATCCTGCTAAGCACTTTACAAATATTATTTCATTTGATTCTCATAACAACCTTGAGAAGTGATTTCTATTATTATCCTTATTTGATAATTAAGGAATCTGAGGCAGTTAGAGGTTAAGTGACTTGCACAGCTAATGGGCGTCTAAAGCTAGATTTGAATTCAGATCTTTTTTACTCTGGGGCAGCTAGGTGGTACAGTGGATAAAATGCGGAGCCTGGAGTCAGGAAGACTCATCTTCCTGAGTAAAAATCTGACCTTAGAGACGTACTAGCTGTGTGACCCAGAGCAATTCACTTAACTTGGTTTGCCTCAGTTTCTTCATCTATAAAATGAGCTAGAGAAAAAAAAATGGCAAACCACTCCAGTATCTTTGCCAAGAAGACCCCAAATGGGGTCACAGTCAGACAAATTGAAACCACTGAACAACAACAAAACTTCCGTACTGCAGGCCCAGTGCTCTAGACACTTGGTTGCCATGAGTCTTTTCGTACCACCTTCAGGAGTCATTCTACCTCTAATGACTTAATGTCTACTTTTATCCCAATTTAAATAAAACGGGGTCTCAGAGAGAGAAGGGACTTCAGAGTGTGGAGTCTATCCCATATGTGAAAAGGTAGGTACTCCTCCTTGGAAAATAGTCATCCAGCTTTGCTTAAGGACCTCCAATGAGAGGGAACTTATCACCTCCCAAGTTAGCCCAATCTGCTTTTGAACAGTTTGGATTATTTGGAAGGTTATTGAATATCTAGAAAAGAAAATAGTGATCACAAAGAGTCAAAATGACTTTTTTTGTTGTTGTTGCTGAGACAATTGGGGTTAAGTGACTTGCCCAGGGTCACACAGCTAGTGAGTGTTATGTGTCTGAGGCTCAATTTGAACTCAGGTCTTCCTGACCCCAGGGTCGGCACTCTATCCACTGCTCCACCTAGCTGCCCTTAACAACATGACTTCAAGAAAAGGCAACCAAAAGGAAGATCCTATTTATACCAAATTTTTTATACCAGCACTTTTTGTGGTAGCAAGACAATTGGGACCAAATTGTTGTGGACTGGGAGTGTAGCATGCAAATATGATGAAATATTATCGTGCCACAAGAAAAGACAATTATGAGGAAGTCAGAGGAGGCTTATTCTCATTCTCCCTAGTTTCTAGTAACTTCCCTTCTAATTTGTTATTGAATCATTTCAGTTGTGTTCGACTGTTTGTGACCCCATTTGGTGTTTTCTTGGCAAAGATACTTGAGTGGTTTGCCATTTCTCTAGCTCATTTTACAGATGAAGAAACTGAGGCAAACAGGGTTAAGTGATTTGCCCAAGGTTGCACAGCTAGGAAGTGTCTGAGGCCAGATTTGAACTCATGGAGATGAGTCTTCTTGACTTCAGGTCTAGCGCTCTATCCACTGTGACACCTAGCTGCCCCTCCCCTCTAAGAGTACCTTCTATTTACTCTGTATGTTTTATATATTCTGGGCCATTGCCAGTGGTCTTGGCTTATATCCTGCCACTGGACTCCAATGATGACTCTGGAGGAGAGGCTGATGACTTTGCACAGTTCTGCCTCACTTAAATCCAATTCACTTGCAAGTCAAGTCATCATGATGTCACCGGTCCTCTTTCAGAATGAAGGATGAACAACATCTTATATATACTGATTTGCAAATAAGATGTTTTCCCCATTAGAGTGTAAGACCCTGGAAAGCACGGATTGTTCTGCTTTTTCTTTCATCGCCAGTGCTTACTGAGCACAGTGCCTGGGGCATCGTAATACTTAATAAACGCTTGCTTGATTGATTAATAAATGTTTGTTGAATAAATGAATAAATCCAATCTGTAACTTTCGTGCCAAAAGTTGTACCTCCTGTACCCTGTATTCTTGCAGTTGATTTTTTTGAAACCAAGTGTGAGATGTCACATTTGTCCTTATTAAATTACATTTTACTGGCTTTGACTTTTCCAGTTCTCTTACACCCCCTACCTGCTGCACCTCAGTACCATGCCATCCTGTGACACCGGCCTCCTTGCTGTTCTTAGGACTTAGACACTCCATCTCCCGACTATAAGCATTTTCACTGGTTGTCCCCCATGCCTGGAATGCTCTCTCTTTTCCTCTTTGCCTCCTGGCTTCTTCCAAGTTCCAAGTAAAATCCCACTTAATTCTAATGCCTTCCCTCTAAGATTACCTCCCAATTAATCTTGTACATAGCTTGTTTCCACGTAGTTATTTTCATGTTTCCCCATTAGACTGTGAGCTCCTTGAGAGCCGGGATTATCTTTTACCTTTCTGGGTATCGCCACCAGTCCTTTGCAGAGTGCCTGACAAACAGTAGGTGCTTAATAAATGTTTATTGACTGATTGTCCTGCTATTCTAGCTTGTCAAGATCTTTTTTGAATCCCAACTCTTGCTGAGCATGTCAGCTCTCCCTCTTACCTCTGTGTCACATGCCAATTTGATAGACATGCCATCTATGCTTTTATACAAGTCATTAGTAACAAGGTTAAGGAGCATAGGAGCAAGGACAGATTCCTGGGGGAGCTCTACTAGAAACCTGCCCCCAAGCTGACATTGACCCATCCATGAATATCCTTTGGAATCACTTATTCAACCACCTAACTATTATCTTCTGGCGTCTAACTCAGTGACTTCAAACTCTAATAGAAAACTGGAGCCAGCAAACCATATGTGAGGATTCCTATAAGCCACATGTTGACTAATGAACCACATGTAAATGTTATCTATGTTTCATCATATATATATGTATTTCATTCATATATATATATTTCATCATATGTATACTATATATATATATATACACATATATATGTCTATATATATATATATATTTGTTAAATATTTCCCAGTTATATCTTAATCTGGTTCAAGCTGCACTGGGGAGTTTTGTGCGCCACCTAAATGTTTGACACCTCTGATCCAGCCCACATTTTTATTATCTTGTCTACAAGGATCTCAGGAAAGGCTTTATAATATGCTTCACTGAAAGCCAAGTACACTTTGTCTACATCATGTTCCTGCTCTTCTAGCCTAGTGACCTTGTCCAGGAAGGAAATGAGGTTAGTCTACCCAGGGTTGGAATCTGGTCTAGGTCAGAGTATTAGCCACTTTGATTCATTGTGGTTGACAACAAAAAATGCAGCTACTTCACAGGATAGAAATAAACCCAAGTGTATTCCATCAAAGTGTACTCCAGTGTAATCCACAGAAGCCTTGCAATCATAGGCAAGAGAACCTGCTAGGATAGTGGAAAGACCAAAGTGAGGGTGCTATATGGCAGGGGTAGAATAATTGCACAGGTGGAGAGTTTTTCCATCTGTTATCATTCCCACTGGACACAGCTGGCTTGGAATGGTTAGTCAGGAATCAAGACCTAGTATCCTATGAGCTAAGACTTTCAGGAGATAAAGAGGGCTTCTAGAGTTTAGATAAAAAAAATAAACAAAAAAGAGATCCTGTGTAAAGAGTCTCAAACTTCTATTTTATAGCTTAGAGCTTCTTAATTTCTTTCTTTTTCTTTTTCTTTCTTTCTTCCTTTCTTCTCTCTCTCTCTTTCTTTCTTTCTTTCTTCTTCCTTCCTTCCTTCCTTTCTTTCTTTTTTCTTTCTTTCCTTCCCTCTTTTAAGACATTTCTGCAAAATAGGTTAGCTAGGTGGTGCAGTGGATGGAGTCCTGGGTTGAAATCAGGAAGACCTGAGTTCAAATCCAGTACTAGCTGTGTGACCCTGGGCAAGTCACCCTGTTTGTCTCAATTTTCTCATCTGTAAAATGAGCTGAAAAAGGAGATGGCAAACCACTCTAGTACCTTTGCCAAGAAAACCCCAAATAGGGTCACAAAGAGTCAGACATGACTGAAAACAAAGAAAACTGAACAACAGCAACAATTCATCAATTTTGTAATAATAGCACTTCCCTCCCAGGGTTGTTGTGAGGATCAAATGAAATAATATCTGTAAAGTGCTTAGCATGGTGCCCGACATATAGTAAGTACTTAATAAATGCTTCCCCCTCTTCTGTATCTGATTTTTTCCTGACAGTAAGATTTAATAAAACAAAGAGTTTGAAAATAGTGACAGAGACACACTTAGAGGCAAATAGAAGAATGAATGAGAGGTAACAAGGGGGGAAGTTGGGGGCTTATCTTTGATTGGGTTTGCTTAGGATTAAGAGACTAGAATAATTCTGATTTATCGCAAGAGATAGAATTAGGAAAAATGGTTAGGGTGGGGAGGGAGAGGAGAGGAGAGGAGAGGAGAGAGAGAGAGAGGGAGGGAGGGAGGGAGGGAGGGAGAGAGAGAGAGAGAGAGAGAGAGAGAGAGAGAGAGATGATAGTTTCCCCAGGTGATATACATTGAAAGTAGAATGAGGAAGTTTGGAGCAAACTTCTCAGACAAAGCCCTATTTATCTCTGTCTGGAGCTGGTTTCTTTGTTCTTTCCTATGATTCACAGACAGGCACAGGCTATTAGGGCCTCCCTCACGGATCTCCCTTCTCTCGGAGACACATAGATAAGACACACCTTACCTTACCAATCAGAGATAGACTTATTCCGAGGGAGACATATGAACTGACAAGTGAGGGCAGCAAAGAAAGAGATCCTAGACACTGTAGGAGAGAAGTCTTCTAGTTTACATGGTACTATATAAACATTTTGATTATAAAAATTGAATAGAATTCCTACTTTGCAGTCACTACTCAACAAGATTGAGAAAGGTGGCTGAGCAGGTCAGCAGCATTGGAGGAATTCCTGATTTACCCACGGTCACGTAAATAGGAAGAATTTAAAGAAGTTTTCCTGAATTCAAGTCTAGCATTCAATTCCATCAAATCTGATTCAATAACCACTTCATTGTAATTCATGTTATTCACTCCAATTAATTTTAATAAGTATTTATTATATACCTACTATATGTATATCCTCTCCAATATAATAAACATTTATTATGCACCTACTTTTTGTGCTGTTCTAGGATCAAGAATACAAAGACAAAAACAAAATAGTCTCTGCCCTCATGGAATATGAAAAGTACAAAGATAAGTAGATATACAAATATACTAGATATATTCAAAGCAATTTCAGGGAGAGCTAGTAAATGTGAAAGGTATAAGTAAATGTGAAAGGTATAAGCTTGACCCGAATCTTTCAAAGAAGTTAGGAGTTGTAAGACGCAGAAATGAGAAGGGGGACGTGAACTAGGTTAAGTAACAACGTTTCTGAGTCTCATTTTTTTTCACCTGTAAAATGGAAACAACAGTAGCCACCTGGCAGAGTTGGTATGAGGAAAGTGCGTTGCAGAACTTAAAACATGAGTCAGGAACAATGAGTTAAAAATGGCAACAACTCATATTTACAGAGCATTTTAAGGACTAGAAAGAACTTTACATATTAATATAATAATTTTCATTTTATCCTCATAATAACCCCTAGAGGTAGGCACTACTATTGTTGCTATTTTACAGTGGGGAAAAGGAGGTTTAAAAATGTTGTTACTTAACTGAGGTCACACAGCTAGGTTCTATAAGCTAGAAGGTTTCAAGTTTAGCATTCTTTCAGCTATTGTGTCTAATGGTAGCCATCTCTATGGTGGGGGGGGGAGAGCGGGGAGGGAAGAAAAAAAGGAAAAAAAAGAAATTTACATGATAACTTTATATTTAAAAGGAATGGCAAGTTGTACATAATAAACTTGCAGTTTCATGTGCAATCATCTTTTTTATTATAGTATGTTACAGAAATATTTGTTATATTCCATAAATTAAAAATAAATTTATTTTTTAAAAAAGCCAAGTGCCAACTGATAGATGTTTTGAACACTAAGCAAGATTGTTCACTGGATCTGAAGGTAATGTTCAGTTCTACAAGGTATTGGCACAACAACTTGGAAAAGAGGTAGTGGGTGAATTAATTATCCCTGTCACTTGATCAAAAGGCTTGCTTATGGCACCTGGAAGATTAATGAAGTTCCAGGCCAAATTATGATACTGGAATTGTGTAATAATGAAATCAACTTTCTCTAGTTTCTCACTGTGTGACTGTCTGTTCTGTCTCTGATTGGAACATGACATCAGCTTTGTTGGTATGCAGCTTAACTGAATCCTGAGTTGGAACTCTTGGGACAAAGAAAGAGGCTTTTCAATGGAGCAGATTTGTACTTACATTTCTCTGGAGAAATGGAATTCTACCACATATCACAAAGGTAGACTGGCAGAATGGGGAGTCCTTGTGCTCAGAACATAACAGAGCACATTCCTCCTGTCTCAAATAAAAATTATTTCATTTTCATATTCTCCCCTTTAGTGGCCCATAAGATGTCCATAGCCACTTTGGATTTATAATCTCTTAAGAGCAGCAGTGGGGTAGTGGAAGGAATTCCCAAATCAGAAGACCTAGACTTGAACTTACTATCAGGGAGACAGTCAAATCACCTTCTCTTTCGGTGCCTCAGTTTCTTTTTAAGGAAAATGATGGAATTTACCTAAGTGACCTCTAAGATTCTTTCCTCTCTATTGCTGATTTTTTTAGAGTGAATCTTTGAAAGAGAACTCATGACTTAGATTTAAGAAAGTACAAGGAATACAGTAAGTATATGTTAATCAATCAATCACTAATCATTTATTAAGCACTTATTATGTGCCACATGTTGTGCAAAATTCTTCTGATATAAAGAAAGGCAAAAAAATTAGTCCTTACCCTCTAGAAACTTATATTCTAATAAGGAAAACAACATGTAAATAATTAGGTACATACAAGATATATTCAAAGAAGACAGAAGGCAGTCTGAGAAGGGAAGGTGTCAACATCTGAAGGTACTAGAAAGGACATTTTTTGGAGATGAAACTTAGGCTGTGTCTTGAAGGAAGCCAGGATGGAGGTGAGGGAGTAGGGCATTCCAAGGATGCTGAACAGTCTGTTCAATGGTACAGAGATGGGTGATGGATTGCCCTGTTCAAGAAATTGCATGTTAAAGCATTATATTGGTTGGTTGGTTGTTGTCCTTGGTTCTGGAAGAGAACCAAAATGACATCACAACGCTACAGTCAAGTTACAGTGTGCCTGACTGTGGCTGATCAGATCTCAGAATGCTACCACAGGGGCACAAATAGTCCACGTGAATATTTGGGGTGGATTCTCTAAATTTGTGCATCTTGTGTTTCTTTTGAGCTACTTCAATTCTGCTTTGTTCATGGAGCACGACACCATCTCTGATGAGGGCACACCACGCTGGGCATTCCTGTGCCAATGTCTCCCATGTCACACAATTGATTCCAAAGTTCTTCCGAGAGACCTTGAAGGGAGTAAAGTTTAAGAGACTGTAAAGATAGGAAGAGGTTGGGCTATGAGGAGCTTTAAAGATCAACCAGAATTTATGTTTGGTCCTGGAGATAATATGGAGCCACTACAGATCTTTGAACATGGGGGTGACATAGATTTAAGCTTTACAAAAATTACCTTAGTTAATATGTGCCAGTTTGACCTCTGCTTAGTACAATGCTTGGCAAATAAAAGAAACTTAAGACCTATTTGTTGAGGTTCATTTAGGTAGCTGTTGAAATAGTCCAAGGGAGAAGTGATAAGGATCTGAACTACAACATTGGTTGACAGAAGTAAAGAAATAGAAGGGGCTGATGCAAGAGAGATTTCAGAGATAGAATTTACAGCACTTCCCAAGTGATTTACATGGGGGTGAAGAAGAGAGAAGTCACTGATGTCATTGAGGTTTTGAGTGTGGGTGAGTGGCTTGATAATGGTGACATTAGCAATAGAAATAGAGAAGTTGGGAGAAGGTCCAAGCTTTGGAGTGGAGTCAAGTTTGGGGTTTGGGGAGAATGAAGATGAGTCCAGTTTTAAACATGTTGAATATCAGGTGTTGTTGGGACAACCCAGAGAAGATATCCACCAGACAGTTAGAAATTTGACACTGGAACGCTGGGGAGAAGGTGGGAGTGAATCTCAACTAGTTTCTTCTTATCTGTCTTCTAAATCCTAGAGAAACCATCCCTGGGCCCATAAGCCTCTTCTTAAGTTGTAGGACTATTTCTTTGTATTCTTTCTTTTCTCAACTTCTTAAAAGAATGCTGTCTTTTAAGTAGACCTAACCAACTTCCTCACTACACATTCATTTCTTAACAGTTTGCAATCTGCCTTCCATTGGGTTTGAGTTACAGTTCATCCATTATTAGCCTTGTGACCTTGAGCAGGTCAATTTTTTTCTCTGTGAATCAGTTTCCCCATCTTTCAAATGATGGGGTTGGACTAGATAAATGTAAAGTCACTCCAATTTTTATAATTCTATGATTTGATGATTTGAATTGGCTGGACTGAGAAAGTCCCAGAAGGAATACCTAGAAGCCTAGCAGGGATAAGACTATGATCCCAGGGCGAGTTTTAGCTGTGGTAATATTCTTATATTCTGAAGTTTACATTGACAATTCCATCAATCATGATGCCTGTCCTGGGAATTGTCCATTCAGGAGAATACAAAAATTAGCCAAACTCCATGATATTCTTCACTCTTCTGCCAATGATTTTTCCTGGCCTCTGACTAAATTCTGGATTCCTTTAATTTATTATATGAATTTCTCATTGTGGAAATATTTGTTTACTCTAAATTTCTAGTTTTCTTTTTTCTCAACAAATGGTCCTGAATATCTACTATGCCTGTAAGATGTAGTAATAATTCTCCAACTTTTCATTCATTCATTCTGCTACTAGGACTCTACACTAAGGAAGTTATTGATCCTTAAGAAAATATATCTATACAAAAATATTCCTAGCAGCACTGTGTGTAATTGAAAAAAAAAAGAGGAAACAACTGATATGTCCAACAATTGATGAATAGTTAAGCAAAATGGGAAATGTTGTTCAGTTGTGTCTGATTCTTTGTGTCCCCATTTGGGGTTTTCTTAGCAAAGATACTGGAGTGGTTTGCCATTTCCTTCTCCAACTCATTTTACAGATGAGGAAACTGAGGTAAACAGGCTTAAGTGACTTGCCCAGGATCACACAGGTAGTATCTGAGGCTGGACTTGAACTCATGAAGATGAGTCTTCCTGACTCCCCGCCCAGCACTCTGTGCCACCTAGCTGCTCTTTATTATTAGTCCCATTTTAGAGAGTTGAGGGAATTGAGGTGACAAAGGTTAAGTGATCTGCCTGGGGTCACA
The DNA here is from genome assembly GCF_900497805.2 of Vombatus ursinus. NCBI lineage: Eukaryota > Metazoa > Chordata > Mammalia > Diprotodontia > Vombatidae > Vombatus > Vombatus ursinus. Next base: position 8,100,738 of record NW_020954592.1, on the reverse strand, counting down.
CAGCTATAAGGGTCAGAGGTTGGATTTGAACTCAGGTCTTCCTGACTCCAAGTCCATCCACTGTACCATCTATGACTCTATATGTATAATGCCAGGCTTCTTCTGACTCAAAGGCCTGTGCTCTTTCTACTAGATCACCAACAGCCATTTGAATGACCTTTCAAAAGTGAAGAGGGACAAAGATTTTGCTGGCTAAACTGGAAACACCCGGGCCATTCCTCTGGGAGCAGCCACAGAGAATGTTTAATTCCTACGAGATGAGAATGCTTTGGCTGTGTAGAGAAAGAAAGGAGGCATAGATAATGTACAGCCAATTTCTAGTTCTACACTTGGAATGACAAAGATGGCGTGAAAGGTCACTAAGATTGGATCTGCTCTTGCCATATGAAGAGAATTGAAAGAACTGGCAACTTCTTTCCCTGGAGAAGAAGGCTTGTAGGTGGAGCATGATCTCCAAGTAACTATTTGAAAGGCTGTCCCAAGAAAGAGAGATATTACAGCTGTTCTGCTTTGGCCCTAGAGGAGCCATTCCAAGCAATGGATGAAAGATGCAAAGTGAAGAATTTAGGCTTGATGTCAGAAAAGACTTCCCAGCTATAAGCGCTATCCCCTAAGGGGAAAGGTCCATTTGGGGAGATGGCCAGTTCTCTTTCCCTGGTAGTCTTTGAGCAAAGGATGACTGGCCACTTGCTGGGGAAATTGTAGAGGGGATTCCTACTCAGGCATGGGTTGGGCTCAGTGGGTGCTGAGGTTCTTTCTCACTCTTAAGTTCTATGGTTCTCCAGTTTTCCTCTTCCTCCTATATTGAAAAACATGCATGTTCCAAAGACTTCATTATAGAGGACAAATGAGTGGTGGATACCAGAAATCATTATTTCTTTCTAATGGAATTGGGCCATTATGTATATTTCCAAAGACGAGATTCCAGAAATAATGGTCGTAGGCCAAACCACAAGCTTCCTACATTTTTTTTTACCATTAGTAAGGGGAGACAGCATGGTGCCATTAAAAAGAACATTGTAACTAGAGTCAGGAAACTTGGGTTTGAATTCTGCTTACCATGCTTACTATGTGATGAGCCAATCACAATTTCTTAGAGCCTCAGTTTCCTTATGTGTAAAATGTGGATAGAAGAATAACACTTCCACTACCTGTCTCACAGGGTTTCTGTGAAGAAAAATACTTTGCAAAGTACCATGTAGAATGCTATACAGGCAACTTGATGGCACATGAGATAGGGGGCTGGACCTAGAGTTAGGAAGACCAGAGTTCAAATCTGGCCTAAGACAGAACTTAACAGCTATGTGACCTTGGTCAAATCACTTAACCAGTGTCTGCCTCAGTTTCCTTATCTATAAAAGGGGGATTATATAGCACCTATTTTTCATAGGGGTGTTGTGAGAATAAAATGAAATAATGTTCCTGATTCCATTCATTTATTATATGAAATTTCTACTTGTAGAAATGCTCACTTTAAATTTCAAGTCTTTCTTTTTTCTTCAACAAATGATCCTGAATATCTACTCTACCTGTCATATGTAGTAAGGACTCCCCAAGTTTTCATTCATGCAAGCATTCTGCACTAAAGTTATTGACCCAAAAAATATATATCTGTATAAAAATATTGCTTTGCATACCTTAACATGCTATATACCTCTCAGACATTATATAAACGTAAGCTGTTACTATGTTCTTGAGGTTGGGGAAAATAGATTGAAGCTAAGAAATAAAATACAAACACGCCACAGTTCATGAAAGTATCACCACATTTTTGGTCCTCCACCTAGAGAAAGGGGCGCTTTCTATGATGCTCTAATGTGGCTTCTATTTCCCTACTGAAGGTAGAGGCAGGGCTGGTAGCAAGAACGAAACACTAACGGTGATGGCACTGACACAGATGGCCCTCACGTCAGTTTAGACACTAATGGGAAAGGAATGCTGGGAAAGAGAAGGATAAGAGAAATTATTCCCGAATCCTCATTACATTGATTGCGTCTGTTTCCCAGGTATCATCAACATCACCATCATGATGCCGCTTGCTTCATTACTTAACTACATGCATGTATATTCCCTCCAAGTGCTTCTGCATTGGAGGGTAAGTGGTACCTACTGCCTCCCTGCCCCATTCAGCCAAGAAAAGAATCACTGAAGGCTGGAGAGGCAGCTCCCTGAGTCATTCACAGAAGCCCAGTGCCCAGTCCTTATCTTGGCATACTGTTGTGAGTGATTGAGATAACTAAAAAAAAGTTTACCTGCTTTCCCCTTCTGGTACAATAAAATTGGTTTGGGGAGCAGGAAAGAGATGAAACGCATAAGCTTCCATTCTCCCTGGCAAATTAAGTTGGCACAAGGTGGTTTATTTGAGGCCATTGGTGTTGAGTATGTGGGTGGATGATATATTATTTTTGATAGAAAAATAGGATAGGAACAATTAACAACAACAAACACAACAACAACAATAACAAGCATTTATATAGCACTTTAAAGTTTGCAAAGTATTTAAAAAATATGATCTCATTTGATCTTCATATCAATCCTGGGAGGTATTACTATTTCCATTTTACAAATGAGGAAGCTGAGGCAGACAGAGGTTAAGTGACTTGCCCAGAGTAATGTAGCTAGAAAGTGTCTGAGGCCAGATTTGAACTCAAGGTCTTCCCGACCCCAGGTCCAGTGATCTCTCCACTGCGCCATCTAGACATTTCTAAAGGACAGATATTAGACCTATGAAGATAGGGAATTTTCAGATGAAGAAACTCTCAATTAGTGCAGATTCTCAACTTCTCTTCCATTTATGGTTTTGGTTAAGTGACTTTCCCAGTCACTTATGTCAAAGGCAGGACTCAAACCCAGGTCTGACTGGCTCTGAGGCCAGCTTTCTATCCACTATAGCACACTTCCTCTCTTTTTGAAAGCTGTTCTTTTTCTTTATTATGATATGAAGCCTAAGTGATTCCAGGGGACACCTTAAAATATTATTACTTGTAGGAGGGGCAACTGCCATGGCTAGGGGAGAGGCTGGTTCTATCTTCTCTTGAGCACTATTTTCCTACCACTGTTCCCAGTTGGACTGTGTTAGAGTTAGTTAGAAAGGTGAGAGTGTTTACGAGTATTCTTTCTGTTCTGTAGCCCCTTACACCACTTGAGGTCTCCACCTTCCCTCTACCTCTGCCCAGGTCTCCCCCTACATCCAAAGCCATCTCCAGTCGTCTTGATCTCTATCTGGCCACTGGACCCAGATGGCTCTGGAGGAGAAAGTGAGGCTGGTGACTTCTTTGCAGAGCCCTCCCTCACTTAAATCCAATTCACTTGCATGTCATGGCATCACCTCCCTGATGTCATGGTCCTCTTTGAGAACAGAAGACAAACTAAAACCACCTCTGCCTCCTAGGTCATCCTGTCTGCCTCCCATCCTTTCCTTGGCTTCAAGAGATCTGGACTTATGTTGTCCCTGCTTTCATTATCATTTTCTAACCCCCATTTAGTCTGATTGCTTCTATCTCACAGGTATCATCAACAATATCATGCTACTTGCTTCTTTAATTAAACAATGAGGCTTTGCGGTGCAATAGTGCCTCCTAGGTGGGAGCACCTGACTGAGAGTCAGCAAGACCTGAGTTTGAGTCACGCTATAGGTACTTACTAGCTGTTTGACCCTGGGCAAGTCACTTATCCTGTCTGTTCCTCAGTTTCCTCCTCTGTAAAGTTGGGATATTAATAATCCTGCATCTATCAGGATTGCTGTGAGGATCAACTGAGATAATATATGGAAAGTGCTTTATAAACCTTAAAGTGCTATATAAATGTCAGCTATTATTATTATTAGTATTGAAGACCTTAGACGAGGAAGACCCTGGTTAAGTCTTACCTTTGCCACATGTTAGCTGGGTGAGTATAGACAAGTCTCTTAACACCACTAAGCCTGAAAATGGGAATAATAAAACCTCTACCTCCTTTTAAGGATTATTGTGAGGCTCAAATGAGATGGGATTTGTAAATCCTTTTGCAAACTTCAAAGCCCAAAGAGTTCTTTATTATTATTATTATTATCATTAAGCTTTGAATGCCTCAGGAGTGTATGCTCTCTCTGTTGATGTCAGTCCCAAACCCTACGGCTTTAATAGATAGACTTCATGACTAGGGGCAGCTCACTGGTTCAATGGATAGAGTACCAGGCCTGGAGTCAGGAAGACCTGAGTACAAATCTGGCCTCAGGCACTCACTAGCTGTGAGGCCCTGGGCAAGTCACTTAATACTGTTTGCCTCAGTTTCCTCATTTGTAAAATGAGCTGGAGAAGGAAATGGCAAACCACTCCAGTATCTTTTCCAACAAAACCCCAAATGAGGTCATAGTCAGACATGACTGAATAAACAACAACAGCTTCATGAGATGGGATTGAAAATAGTCATTATTCAGTGACTAATCAACTGGTGTGTGTGTGTGTGTGTGTGTGTGTGTGTGTGTGTATGTGTGTATGTAGTTGGTTCCCGGGCCCAAGCTTCAACCCTTTCCAGTTTGGTGGTGGTGGTAGAAGTGGTTGTGGTGGTAGGAATACTATGAGTTAAAATAACAATAATAATAATAATAATGATAACAATAATAATAACCAGCATTTATATAATGCTTTAAGGTTTGCAAAGAACTTTACAAGTATAATCTAATTTTATCCTTGCACTGACCCTATTATTTTATCCCCATTATACAGATGAGGAAACTGAGGCAGACAGAGGTTAAATGACTTGCCCAGAGTCATATAGCTTGTAAATGTCTGAGGATGGATTTGAATTCAAGTCTTTCAAGTGTGGTGCTTTATCTACTGTATCATCCAGCTGTCTTTACGTACTGCTTTAGGGCTGACAAAGTGCTCTCCTCAATAATAACCCTGTGGAGTATGTGGTAGGACCTGCTTGAGACTGTGATTGGCTAGCATCTTTAAGAACTTTGTGTCCTCCATATATACAAAAAGATTCAGAGTATCTCTTTTTGGAGTGGCCAAGAATTGGAAACTAAGGTGGAGGGAGGTGGTGCCGGTCAATTGGATAATAATTGAACAAGTTATGGTATATTAAGATGATGGAACACTATTGCAATATAAGAAATGAAGAAAGATGCAGTTTCAAAGAAACTTGAAAAGACTTTTATGAACTGATGCAGAGAATGAGGTGAATAGAACCAGAAGAACAATTTAACATCATCTTAGTAAAATCGAACAATTTTGAAAGACTTAACAACTCTGATCAACTAAATGATTGATAATGATTCTAGAGAACCAAAAATGAAAAATGCTGACAACTTCCTGCCAGAGAGATAAAGTCTTAATATGCAGAATGAGACACACATTTTAGGATATGGCCAAGATGGAACTTAATTTTGATTAAAAGTGCTGTTTTTCTTGTTTTGGGGAGGAGGAAGGAAGAAAGGTAGAAGGCAGAAAAATGCTTGATAATGGAAAGAAAACAGTGTCACTTCTGAGGCAATGGTTGTTTATGGCTTACAAAATATTCTCCCAAACATTATTGAATGTTTGAATACCATCAACAACTCTTTCAGATAGGCAGAGAGGTATTATTATCCCCATTTAATAGATGAGGAAATTTAGACTTGGAGAAGTTTCATGGATTACCCAAAGTCATGTGGAATGTTAAGTGATGGAGCCAAAGGTAGGAGTCACACTTTTTGATTTTGAGTTGTTGTTGAGTCATTTGAGACATTTCCAAGTCTTCATGACCCCATTTGAGATTTTCTTGGCAATGACACTGGAGTAGTTTGCCATTTCCTTCTCCAGCTCATTTTATAGATGAGAAACTGAGGCAAACAGGGTTAAGTGACTTGGCCAGAGTCACCTAGATGGTAAGTACCTGAGGCCAAATTTGAACTCAGGTCCTCCTGACTCCGGACTTGGCATTCTATCCACTGAGCCACCTAGCTGCCCCTTTGATTTTGAGACACATATATTTTAGGGAAGAAGGTCCTCATTGAAATCTAGAATCAACACTGGGCTCCAGATGACAAGACAGTCAGTGGAGATGGAGAATTAAATCACATAACTTTAAATAGAAACAAATAGACTTGAGATGCCTCGCAAATTGCCAACGTGGTGGGAGTAATACTAGGATATGATCTAAGATAATAACAGTTTACACTAGTATGGTGATTACAAAACATGTTCACATATACACTATCTCATTTTTATCATCACAAATAACTCTGTGAAGTATGTACTGAAAGCATAATTTTAAATTGAGGAAATTGGGGTTCTGAGAGGTCAAATGTCTTGGTCAGGTTCCCCCAGCTAGTGAATTGGGAGAGCTGATATTCACCAACATATTTCAATATTTTTCCCCTCTTTAGCACTGGCTGTTGGATAGTTAAGGCAAAAGACAGGTGTTCATGTATTAAAGGGCTATTAGGCAGAAATACATGTAGTAGTTTTGGGCTAAATGGAACACCAGAAATAGTCATGGGCCATGTAAAATTATAAATAAGTGATGGTAACTTCTAGGAATAAAGCTGTCTCTCAAATGTATCAATATCCACAAATGCCTCGGTGTGATTACTTTCATGCCCAGTCTGTTGGAAGCCAGCTTGAAGGTACAAATTTCTTAGAAATACTAAACAGAAATACCAGTTTGGTGCCTGAAGGGGCCAGCTATTCAGACTTTATAGGGTTAAGAACTGCCATCTCAGGGGCATCTCCCTCATGGAATCTCACTTCTCTGCTCCATCTGCCTCCCCTCCACTTGAATTCAATACCACAAGTATTTGCTGTGCAGCTACTCTGTCCTCAGTCTAGAGTGGTGTAGGTGGTAGGTGGAGAGATGTAAAAGACACAAAAGTTGGAGTTCTAGATCTACCATTTACTAGGTAAATTTATCCAATACTAAATGTATGATTTTGGGCAAAGCCTTTAATCCCTCTAAGGCTTAGTTCTTTCATTTGTAAAATGGGTATGGCGTTCTCTACCTCATAGAGTTGCTGTGAAGAAAGTATTTTATGAATCTTGAACTCCAATGGATTTTTGATCTCATAAATTCCTTCCAATGATGCAAATCAAAATCTATCCATCCTTGTTCTTTCTGATCACCACTTTATCATGTTCTCCCAAAAATTCACCCCTGGGAGGTGACTCAATGTGTGGAATGTGTTTCTTTGTCCGTTGGGAAATGATGTTGATCAAATAAGGTTCCAGTGGAGCACTCTGGCTGTCCACCCCTCATCCTTCACTATTGCCATATGACCAGTCCATTTTCTCTTTCTGTCACATAGTTCCTTGACAATATCATTTACTCTTTTTCTTCTTTGGAGATCCTTGCATGCTACTCACATCCACCATGTACCTCTCCATGTACCTGCTTTCTGTGATGCTCATCTATAGTTTGATGTAGGAGTGTTCCATGTATTGCTGCTACATAGGCACTGGGGTAAAAAGTTGGTATTGAAAAGATGGGCAACCCCCTAAACTTTAGAGGACTATAAAAGTGAAAGCATTTAAGGCATAATTCCTCCCCCAAACAAAAGCATACAATCTCTCAACAAGATATACATATATAAAATAACTATTTAAGGCAGTATGTGATTAAGTGTCAAAAGGAGCAATGTTGTTGTTCAGTCACGTCTGACTCTTTGTGACCCCATTTGGGGTTTCCTTTGCAAAGATATTTGAATGATTTGCCATTTCCTTCTCCAGTTCATTTTACAGATGAGGAATTGAAGCAAACAGCATTAAGTGACTTGCCCAGGGTCACACAGTTAGTAAGTGTCTGAGGCTAGATTTGAACTCATGAAGATGGGTCTCCCCGATTCCAAGCCTAGTGGTCTATCCACTCTGCCCCATAGCTGCCCCTAAAATGAGTGATAGATGTGATAACCGTGTGGAGAGCAGAAGGATGTATTTAGATTGTGATAATTAGGAAAGAGTCCCCAGAGAACCATGAGGCTGTTATGTTGAGGGTATGAGGAGTGGGGATGTGAGCATGAATGTGGCATTAGGCACACTCAGCACTGGGAGTTTTAAGAAACCTGTGGTTAACTAGAAGAGAGTGATAATTTGCCAGTGCCCTTCCAAGTCTAAAAATGCAACTAGACTAGCCCCTTTTCCCTCACCACCCTTTCAAACACACTATCCCATTGTTTGGACCTGCTCTTGTTACTTGTTTGATTTCTGTGTGCTTCAGCGGTGACTCAGTCATTTGCTCATGTGAGATAACATATGTAAAGTCCTTTGTAAACCTTAAAACCCTATAGAGATGTTGGCTATTATTATTACCTCTTATTGCCTCTGCGTACATGCTGCCATTATAGATTGCAAGCTGATTGAGAAGGGCTTGTCTCCCGTATCCCCACGTGCAAACTGGCTTGTGATAATAAAGAAAGAGAGTTATATCTGTAGGATAACTGTGAACAACTATTCCTACATAATTTCTTCTTGAGCAGCTAGGTGGCACAGTGTATAAAGCGCTGGGCCTGGAGTCAGGAAGACTCAGTTACCTGAGTTCAAATCTGGCCTCAGACACTTACTAGGTGTGTGACATTGGGCAAGCCACTTAGCCCTGCTTACCTTAGTTTCCTCATTTGTAAAATGAGATAGAGAAGGAAAGAGCAAACCACTCCAGTATCTTTGCCAAGAAAACCCCAGATGGAGTCACGAAGAGTTGGATGGGACTGAAAACAATTCAAGAACAACAACAATACCTAGTCTCTTAATGACTTTGGCCAAAACTTTGAATTGCCTCTCATGACTTGAGGTTATACACAAATATATAGTATTATAGATTCAGATCTGGAAGGGACCTCAAAGGGCATCTCTTCCAACTCTCTCATTTTACAGATGAGAAAACTAAGCCCAGTGACTTGCCTAAGGTCAAGCAGGTAGCGAGTGATGTGGCTAGGATTTGATCTGAGGCTTTCTGACTCCAAATCCAGGGCTCTTTTCACTTGACTACACCCTCTGGCTCAGGGTATTGAGGGTAAGGAACGGTTACTATTGGTGATGCAAATGGCATACTCTGACAAGTATGTTTGATGTTGTTCAGTTGTTTTAGTCATATGCAAGTCTTTGTGACCCTATTTGGAGTTTTCTTGGCAAAGATACTAGAGTGGCTTGCCATTTCATTCTCCAGCTTATTTTACAGATGAGGAACTGAGGCAAGCAGAGTTAAGTGATTTGCTCAGAGTCACACAGGTAGTACTTGTCTGAGGCTGGATTTGAATTCATGAAGCTGAGTCTTCCTAACTTCAAATTGGCACTGTATCCACTGTGTCACATAGCTGCCCCCATGACAAATATGTTTATCATAGTCTAATTTTTTTTTTTGGTGTGTATTGTTCTAACCCAGAAGCTCTGACTCCAGAGTCAGCTGGCTGGTGCAGTGGATAAAGTGCCAAACTTGGACTTGGGAATGCATTGAATTCAAATTCAGCCTCAGACACTTACTAGTTGTGTGACCCTGGGCAAGTCACTTAACCTCAGTTTCCACAACTATAAAATGGGGATAATAACAGCACCTATCTTCAAGGCTTGTTGTAAGGATCAAATGAGAAAATATTTGCAAAATGCACTTAACACTGTGCCTGGCACATAGTAGACTCTGTATAAATCCTTATTATCTTTCCTATTTGGCTGTTGTTAAGAGCTTCTAAAAACATTTTAGATAAGGCTAAACACTAATCTTATTGAACATTTTGAGTAAGGGAGTAATTATATTAAATTCCACTCAAAGTGCTTATTCTAGTGAGGATTTCCAACCACATACACCAAACCCATTTAACAAATTATTTAAAATCTGTTGAAAATACTTATTATAATTCTAATCCATAGAATTAGACCAAGGGTTTTTAACCTGGAGTCCATGAACTTGCTTTAAAATATATATATATATATATAAAATGTGTGTGTATATAAAATGTCATAGTATTCCGTTACTTTACATTACCTTATATTTATTATAGTCATCTACCTTTGTTGTTCACCTTCATCCAGCTCTCACCTGTGGCTCTGAGAAGCTGTACCTTTGCAGTGGCCACACTTTGGTAGACCGTGTTGGCAGATGCGCTAAACTAGATCGAGGTTAACGAACAGACCTCAAACCCATAGGGGAGTTAGGTGGGCGTCTTCCCCAAGCTTGTGAAGACTTTTCCTGGCAGAAGGGGCAAATGAGAATAATTTGTTACAACAGCCATGAAGGTGGCAGAAGAAGGCTTTGTGGAGCACTTAGAGTGGTCAGGGGGCAGCTAGGTGGTGCAGTGGATAGAGCACCGACCCTGGAGTCAGGAGGACCTGAGTTCAAATCCAGCCTCAGACACTTGACACTTACTAGCTTAGCTGTGTGACCCTGGGCAAGTCACTTAACCCCATTGCCTAACAAAAAACAAACAAACAAAAAAAGAGTTTGGTCAGGCATTGAGGACACCGAGGTCATCCACTGCATCCCAGGCCATCACCAGTTTTGACTTTTTTCTTGCCATTGGACTTTGATGACTCAGGAAGAGAGAGTGAGGCTGACAACTTTATACAACTCTGCCTCACTTAAATCCAATTTCTGTGTAAGTTAAGACATCACCTGTGATGTCATCAGATCTCTTTGAAAACAAAGGACAAACAACAACAATTACATTGTTATGTTATATCATATTGTATTTAGATAACTTTACCTTAATATAATTGGTTTTCTTTGTAATCCTATGTGTTTAATTTAAAAAAAAAATGTTATTCTGAGGGGCAGCTAGTTGGCACAGTGGATAGAGCACTGGCCCTGGATTCAGGAGGACCTGAGTTCAAATCCGGCTTCAGACACAAAACACTTAGTAGCTGTGTGACCCTAGGCAAGTCACTTAACCCCATTGCCTAACCAAAAAACAAACAAACAAAAAAATGTTATTCTGAGAAGGGGTTTATAGGCTTTGGCAGACTCCCAGAAGGGAGGAGTCTATGACATAAATAAAAGGTGAGAATCTCTGCCTTAGACACATGGGGTCCGGATTGATTGGCCTGAATATATCACAACACCAGAGGAACAAGAACTGGAAAGCCTTCTTGGCTAGTGAATCCTTACTGACTATGATCTGGTTCCAGGGTATACATAGCTTCTTTTTTAATTTTTTATTGTGAGGCAATTGGGGTTAAGTGACTTGCCCAGGGTCACACAGCTAGTAAGTGTCAAATGTCTGGTCTGAGACCGGATTTGAACTCAGGTCCTCCTGCTTCCGGGGCTGGTGCTCTATCCACTGCACCACCTAGTTGTCCCTATACATAGCTTCTTTATGCTATCTTTGAAAAATACCAAATAAACTGCACTGCAAAGCATAGTCATGAAGTTGAACCATCCAGTGTTGATGACTTTGGAATTGAGCAGCCTCTGGACGAGGGCAAGTTTGAGAATGTACACCTGGCTTGGGGAAAGAATCAAACTTTTTTTGTGGCACTGAAGGTTCTCTTCAAATCTCACTTGGAGAAGGGAGACACAGAACATCAGCTCTGAAAACAGATGGAGATCCAGTCCCATTTTCTCTACCTCTATCTATGGATAAGTTCCTGTGACAATAGAGTATTGAAAGAGTGCTGGACTTTCGAGATGTGCAAATGAGGAAACTGAGGCTCAGGGAGATTGAGCAATTTACCTAAAGCCACACAGGTAGTATGACTCAGAGGAAAGATTTGAACCCAGGTCTTCTGACTCCAGGATAGGTACTGCTATCCGCTGTAACACAGTGGCTTCTAGAGGCATATCCAGAGGCACACTTCTACCCTCACCAATGCTGGGGGAACCCTACAAAGAGCTACAGAAAAGATAGCAATCTAGCATGATCCTGAGGAATTAGCAGATGCCTTGATTTACTGGTATGGGAAGAAAGTGATTCACAGAGACGTTAAGCCTGGGAATTTTCTGGGGCCTAAAAAGACTATCTTTTGCAATTATTTAATCTGCCAATCGCAAGCAGTCAGACACTGTGCTAAGTCCTAGGGATGCAAAGAAAAAGCAAAACCAGTCCCTGCCCTGAAGGAGCTTACATTCTAATAAAGGAAAATATGTGTATATAAATAGGCAAATATAAGATACACCCAAAGTACATAGGAGGTAACTTGAGAGGCGAAGTCACTAGTATAGGGAAAAGTTCCCTACAGAAGGCATTTGTTCTGAGTCTTAAAGGAAGCCACATATTCTTAAAAGCAGAGGTGAGGATGGTATGAATTCCAGACATAGGGAACAGCCCTATGGAGTGCTGTGTGGGAGAAACTGAAATGAGGTCAGTCTGGCTAGATCTTAGAACTTGTGGAGGAGAAGCTTGGGTAGGAAGACTGGAAAGACAGGATGGGGCCAGGTTGTAAAGAGATTTAATGCACAACAGGAGACATATTTGATCCTGGAGATAATAGGAAGTCATTGGAGTTTATTAGACGGAGAGGGATTGACTTCTTTGACACTCTTTGAATCTCTTTGACACTGTTTGGGGGACAGGTCAGAGTGAGGAGAGACTTGAGGCAGGGAGATCAATTAGGAGGTGGGCAAAAAGTGATGAGGGGCTGAATTAGGGTGGTTGCTGTAGGAGAAGAGAGAAGGGGACTTATAGGAGAGATGTAGAGATAGAAACAAAGTTGGCAACCGAACTAACACTTAATCTAATGCTTTCTTCTTGTATTTCTAATGTTACAAAATGGAGAGATTGGGTTGCCAGCATCCTTTGGTTGGACAAAATTAATCATTTGGTTTCAGCAGAACATGCATGATAAATTGCATTTCCATTGCGTGTACATTTTGGGTAAAAAGCAACAGACATGGCCACTTGGGGTGAGGTTAGGGAGTGCAGAGGTGGTTCCTTTAATGAAAGGGAATGTTTGCCCATTAAAAAAAAAAAAACCTTTTGCAGGTGTGTTCACTTTCTCTGGTGTAGCTTTGCAGAATGTGCAGGATTACACAGGGTAATGGTTTTGATAAGAGAAATGCTAAGTTTTTAGTTGCTTTCTAGTTCACATACGGTAACTCACTTGGGTGGAAATCTCGGGAGGAAATGTAAACGTTTTTCTTTGATGCTGTCTTGGGGCTGGTGTTGGGTGGACTGATCCATTTACATGAGCAATGGATCTTGGTCTCGGTGACCAGCAATTTTCTGGCCATTTATTTATCTCACACTATCACTTCGTTTACTCAAAGGCCATAATGCTTAGAAGAGTCAATGGCTACTTAACTGGTCCCTCCTTGCAAATTGGGAAATATATTTAAGGGACCAGACTCAGGCAGGCATGTTAAAAATCTAACTCTTCTTTTTGGCTTTTGGTCATCAGTTTATTCTTCTGTACATCCAAATAATCCCAGACCACCATATTTCCTATAAAATATAAAACAAACTCCAGAAAGTCTTTTAATTCAGATTTGTTGATAATAACACTTCAGAAGGCAAGAGAGCGTTAAAATAAAATATGAGTTGTTCATACATTATTATAACTCACATTTGTGTAGGCTTTACAGTTAACAAAACTTTCCCTTCAAATCCCTCAAACCATTTAACAATTGTTAAATGATTGTTAAATAATTGTTAAATGAATGAATGAACAATGGAGGGCACTCCTTTGTTCTTTATTCACAACTGTTATCTGGGTTTGTCTGAGCATGCCCAGTTCTCCTAAAAGGGAGATGCCCTTGAAAGGCTTCGGGAGCACGTCCTGATTGCCTAGCATGCCTCCCCTACCAAATGGCCGACTATGTCTTTAACCTGGAGAGATTGAAGTGGTAGATATTTTTCACCATTCTCTTTCTGCTTCTCTCTTTCATCCATTCTATCTTCATGTGTGCTCCTATCTGCTGAGCATTCACTCACAACCTGCTGGGAATTGAACTAAGCTATCAATCTAATCCTGGTCCCCTCCCCTGAGATTGAGGTGGTACAAGGGGGTAGAAGGATTATGTCTCTCACCAGTTGATGGAATAAATTTGTCTTTGTGATTATACTTTTGGAAGTAAGTCTTTCTGTGTAAAAGCTAATCTGACTATTAGCAGCTAAATGGAATTGGAGTATAGTGGGCCACCCTTTACAACTGAGGGAAGAACATGAGCCAATTTCAGAAAACCTTCATCCATGATACTTTTATGGGTAAATAAGAACTCTAGGGGAGGAGCGAAATGTGATCTATCTGGCTTTTCAGGCAGTCAAGGTTGCACAGTCATTTGTTAGGTGACTATTGACTATTGTATGGATAGCACTGTGCTAGTTACTGGGGTATAGGAAAGATAAAATCTTTTTCTGGAGAAATTTGTGATCGCTGTGATGAAGGTATAGTATCTCTAACTCCCCATGGAGAGGTTTAATGACTTGTCCAGTGCTACAGGAATGATAAGCATCAGAGTCAAAATTTGAACCCAAGGCTTGTTCTTTTTTTTTTTTTTTTTGGCACCAAACCACTCTGTCTGGCCACCCCCCCCCACAATTGTTGGAAGTGTGTTGATTTTGTCTCTGTATCTCCTAATACCTTATAATAAACTATGCCATACTTAGAAAAGGTGCTTAAGAAACATTTGTTAAATTTTTCTTTTTCTTTCTTTCTTTCTTTTTCTTTCTTTCTTTCTTTCTTTCTTTCTTTCTTTCTTTTTCTTTCTTCTTCCTTTCTTTTTCCTTCCTTTCTTCCTACCTTCCTTCCTTCCTTCTTTCCCTCCCTCCTTCCTTTCCTTTCTTTCCTTTTTTCATGAACATCACACCTTCATCTTGTCTTGTAGATGGTCTGAGTTTCTGTTCCAAAAAAAAAAATTCACTGGGTGGTGACCAGCTTTCTACCAGAATAAACCACTCTGAAGATAGACAGGCTAGTCCTCTAAAAACATTGTCTGCTTGGGGACCAGCGCAACCTGTCTTGGTGTAACTTTTGGGAACCCAACATCAATGCCGCACCAAAATGAGGCACCTGAAAAAGACTTTAATGGAGTTACTTATTTCAAACTGAAATTTTTTTGGATAATTAATTAATTTATTTTTTGTTTTCAACATTCACTTCTGTAAGATTTTGAGTTTTAAATTTTCCCCCATGCCCCAAGATGGCATACAATTTGATATAGGCTCTACATACACATTCATGTTAAGCATATTTTCCCATTAATCATGATGTAGAAAACAATTACAACTAATGGGAGGAACCGTGAGATTGAAGCAATAAAACAAAACAACAAAGGAAAAAGAGAGCAAATAGTATGCTTCCATCTGCATTCAGACTCCATATTTCTTTCTCTGGGTGTGGATAACAATTTCCATCATGAGTCTTTTGGAGTTGTATTAGATTCTTGCATTGCTGTGAAGAGCCAAGTCTATCAAAATCAGTCATCCCATAATGTGGCTGTTACTGTGTACAATGTTCTCCTAGTTCTGCTCATTTCACTCTGCATCAGTTAATGTAAGTCTTTCCAAGTTTTTTTTAAGTCTGCCTGCTTATCATTTCTTATAGCACAATAGTATTCCATTACATTCATATACTACAACTTATTCAACCATTCCCCAGTTGATGCGCATCTCCTCAATTTCCAATTTTTTGCCACCACAAAAAGAGCTGCTATAAATATTTTTGTACATGTGGGTCCTTTTCCCATTTTTATGATCTCTTTGGGATATAGACCTAGAAGTGCTATTGCTGGGTCAAAGGGTATACACAGTTTTATAGCCCATTGGGCATAGTTCCAAATTGCTCTCCAAAATGGTTGGATCATTTCACAACTCCACCAACAATGTATTAGTGTTCCAATTTTCCCACATCTTCTCCAATATTTATCATTTTCCTGTTTTGTCATGTTGGCCAATCTGATAGGTGTGATGTGGTACCTCAGAGTTGTTTTGATTTGTATGTCTCTGATCAATAGTTATTTAGAGCATTTTTTCATGTGACTATAGATAGCTTTAGTTTCTTCCTCTGAAAACTGCCTGTTCATATCTTTTGACCATTTATCAATTGGGGAATGACTTGTATTCTTATAAATTTGACTCAGTTCTCTATATATTTTAGAAATGAGGCCTTTATCAGAGACATTGGTTGTAAAATAAACTGAAAATTTATTTGATCAGTTTATTGTTACTAGAGAGGCATCTTGTAGTAATGGGTAGAATTGGCCTTGAAGTGAGGAGTCACTCGGGTTAAGTTCTGCCTCTGAAACATATTGGGTCACACAGCCAATGAGTTACAATCTAATGGTTGGAGACAACATACAAAAAGAAGCAGAAAATCAGGAGGAAGAGGGAGAAAGGTTGGTGTGGGAATGGCAGAGGGGTCCAGAGGAGTACTGAGATGGCTGATCTGGGTTCTCTTCTTAGATGGCTGTTCAGAGAGGAGAGGTTTCTGCCCTCCAATCAGAGGTAGGGTGGCCCCAAGGGCCCTAATGTTACTAGCATTATGTTTTGAAATCTCAACTTATATATTAATAGAAGGTGGATTTCCTGCCCATGTCTTGCCAAAATAACTAGGAAAAGAAAATATCATTGGAAAAAGTGACTAGTTTAGAGATCCCAACTATTGAAAGTGCTATTCCTTGGTTGTATGTTGTAATTTAAAAAAAACCCACAAACCTACCTGCTAGTTGAAAGTCCACCTGTAAATGTAGCAATAGTGACATCTGATGGCTAGTAATGGATTTACTTTTACTTTGGAGGATGGCAAAGTTTTTTTTACTAAAATAAAACTATGCTAGTTATTTGTTTTTATAAAAAAGTTATGTAGTTACCCTATTCTTAAAGTGGTAACTGAGGAGTTTTTTAGGGGAGAAGGGTGCAGGGGGCTTTATTTATTACCAGTTCCAACAAAAGGATTCAATTAAAGAACTAATAAAACCAAACAGTTCTCTGGGATATAGGGGCCAGATGATACTGTGAATTATTTCATCGTTGGAAGGTGGAAAGACAAATGGCATTGCTTCCAAAGGTGCCAAGAACTACTCACCAACCAAGTTCTCTCTCCACTGAAGAAAGAAGAAGAAATAGGCTGAGGTGGTGGTGACGGTGTTTGTGAATAGTAAACATGATTTAAGAAAAAGAAAATAAAGATGAGAGTTTAAATGAAACATTCAAAAACACACAGAAGAGAGTAGAAGGAAATTCAGAAGGGTCATGGACAAGCAGAGTAATTTTGTTATTATGGTGTTATATTGAATATGTGTATATATATATATATATATATATATATATATATATATATATATTTGAACAAACCAAACCTTATACATTAGAAGTTCAGTTTTACATACTAAAAAAGAGAGGAAATTGCTTTATATTGAATTACAGAAGATTGGGGGTTAACATTAGGAAAACCGTTGCTTGCAGGGTATTATTTTGGCCACTTAATCTAGAGAAGGGAAATTAGAAAGGAGGAGCACAATTTTTGAAATTGGGGGGCATGGGTTACAATTCAGGCCAACAGTTAGCTGTATATTCTCTGAAATTAACAACAATCCACATTTCTATGGGGCTTTATCATGTAAAAGATAAGTACAAGTATGTTGTTGTTACTGTTGTTCAGTTGTGTCTGAACCTTCATGACCTCATTTGGAGTTTTCTTGGCAAAGATATTGGAGTGGTTTGCTATTTCCTTATCCAGCTTGTTTTACAGATGAGGAAAGCAAAGCAAATTGGGTTAAGTGACTTGCTCAGGGTCACACAGCTGGTAAGTGTCTGAAGCCAGATTTGAGGAGGAGTCTTCCCGACTTCAGTTTGTGCGCTCTATGCACTATGGCACCACCTAGATGCCCTAAGAACATTACCCCCATTTTACAGATGAAAAAACTGAAGCTCAGAGAGGTTAAAATTATTTGCCCAGGGTTACATTCAGTGTCAGATCCAGGAATCAAACCCAGGTTCTCTCATTCCAATTCCCGTGCTTTTTCCACTGGAAGCTGCCTTTCTCAAATAAAGTAATATTTCCTCACAACAGTCCACTGGCATGGTAGAAAGAATGCTTGCTTGGGAGTCAGAAGACTAGAGTTCACAGCTTTATAACTTAGGTGACCCAGGGTAAATAATTTAATTTTCTGAGTTTCAGTTTCCTCATATATGAAAGGTATTAGGCTGATAGACAATCTTTAAAGACACTTCTAGTTAGAACACTCTATAAATGTTTAATCTCTGGAGTTTCTCTCTGGCCCCTCCAAACTCCTCTAATCAATGCAATCATAGAAGATAGGATCTGAGAAGAAGTTATTGTACCTTGCAAAATGTTCATAGGCTATCTTCATGAGTCTGGAATAGTTCGATAATATTTTATTTAGTGCCACGAAAAATGAAGAAACAATTTCTTTTTCTCTTGTACGATAAAATACATTAAAGAACATAGGAATGTTATTATTTATGTTTTTTCCAACTGTCATATGAATGATTATACCTCATACACATAGAAAAAAAATCACTTGCATCCATCTTTCTGATGGATGGAGTTAAAGCCTTTTTTACCTATCTGGTTTCACCAGTGAGTACATTTCAGACTAAAAAAAAAGACCCAGTGAAGTTTGCATAACCTTGTTTGGTAGGTCTTACTATTTTATGATTATGAAGATACTGTGTTATTAAAGTGTCAGAATTATAGGGAGCACATTTTGGGGAACTTTTCCAGTTATTAATAATTCACTTTTATTTCTTTGGCAAGGTGAGGGTGGCAGGCTGAGGTGAGAGGTGGTTGGTGGGGAGGAGGAGAAGGTGAGGGAGTTCAATTCAGGCATAGAAATGGAGAACACCGTATTACTACTATTATTCATGCTGAGTTAGGCATATACCTAATTAACATAAATATGTAAAATATACACACATATAATTTTTATTTTAAAAACTATTTTGTTTTAATAAACCAAGATTTGCCTTGTCACTTTCCCTATCCCATCCCACCCCATCCCCTAATTGAGAATACAAGAAAAAGAAAACCCATTATAAACATACATCGTCAATCAAAACAAATGTCCACGATGGCCATGTCCAAAAAACCTTGTCTCGTTCTTCATTCTTGTCCTTCACTTCTCTATTAGGAGGTATGTAGCATGATTTATCATTAAGCCTCTGGAATCCTTGTTGGTCATTAAGCTGATAAGTGTTCAGCACCATAGTATTCTAATACATTTATGTACCCTAACTTGTTCATCCATTGCCCAATTTATAGGTATCTCCCTTTAGTTTCCCATTCCTTGCCACCTCAAAAAGAATTATAAATATTTTTGTACATCTGTAGAGTTTATTTTGCTTAAAATGAATCTCTTTCTTAATTTAACCTCTTTCTAATTCTCCTTCCCTTTCTCCCTTTTTCTCCTTTTCCCTGTTGAGTGAAATGTATTTCTTCTGTACCCAAATGTGTGTGTATTCTTTCTTCTTTTGATCTGTTCAGATGAGTGAGATTCAAGTGTCAGCCATTTCCCTTAATTCCTCCTTATTTGTGTAGATGTCTATTTGTGCAACTTGATTATGTAAGATAATTTTCACTCATCTTTCTTTCCTGTTCACTCACCCACTCCTACCTTACAATGTATTCCTCTTCCCCTCACTTTCCATTCTTTACTTAAGATTGATACATAACAGAACTACTCCAGGCCTGGTATAATTGAACTCCTTCTACGAATCCCAACGATGATAGGGTTCAGAGGGTTTACGTATATCATCTCTCTATTTCTGAATTGAAGTAGTTTATCACTGTTTAGTTCTTTGTTACTGTTCATTTATATTTGCCTTTTTATGCTTCTCTTTACCCCTGTACTTAAACTTCAAAGTTTCAAATAACTCTGGTCATTTAATCAGGAATGCTTAAAAGTCTTCTATTTCATTGAAGATCCATTTTTTTCTTAGTTATTTTTAGTCATATTTCTTATTATAGTTATATTTCTAAGTTATTCTTAGCTGTAAACCTTTGCCTTTTGAATTATTATATATTAAGATCCCTGCTCATTTAGAGTGATTGCTGCTAAATTGTATTGTGATCTTGACTCTGGCTCCTTAGTATTTAAATTCTTTCTTTCTGCATGCTTTCAATATTTTTTCTTTGACTTAGATTTTGACTATGATGTTCCTGGGAGTTTTCCTTTTTGGATTTCTTTCAGGACAGTGACTGGTAGATTCTTTTTATTCTTATTTTGCCCTTTGATTCTAAAAAATCTGGGCAGTTTTCCTTTAAGAATTCTTGAAATAACCAAAAAACAGAATTCTTGAAATATCATGTGTAGAATCTTCTTTTTTGGGGAGAGGTTGTCATGATGTTCAGATAGTCTAATGATTCTTAACATTTTTCTCCTTGATATATTTTCTAGGTCAGTTTTTTTTTAATATTTTCTTCTATTTTTTTTTCAATTTCTTGACTTTGTTTTAATATTTCTTGTTGCCTCATGGAATCATTGGCTTTTATTTGTTCCATTCTAGTTTTTAGGGAGTTTGTTGCTTGGGCAATATTTTATACCTCTTGTCACATGTTGTTAATTCCATTTCCAATTCTTTCTTCCATATCTCCCATTTCTTTTCCATTTTTTCCCTTAAGAGCTCTCATTCCATTTATAAATTTTTAAAAAAAATTTTAAACTCTTGCTTCCTGTCTTTCAGTAATTCTAATTGAGTTTATGCCGAAGCTGTGCTTTTCTCTGAGGCTTTGCTTGTAAACATCTTGGAGTCATTCTCTTCTGCATTTTTTCTTGAGCATTCTTGCCATCAAAATAATAGCTCATTGGTGGTCAATATTTTGTGTGTTCGTTCTTCCAACCTTCTTCCTGCTGCAAACCTGATGCTAGGGCTGGGCTCCGTCACACTTCTTAAGGAAAGGTCTAGGCTGGTTCTATCGTTGCTTATCAAATGTTGTACTATTCTAGGATCTCAGGAACAGAGACTAGGGAGCTGCAAGCTTTCAGTGCTCCCAAAACAAACGGGGTAAGTCTCTCTGCTTCCTGCTGTTCTGAGCTCTGCAAGTTCCTGACCTAGGTTTGTGTCTGACCAGAGTAGATTGCTATTGGACTCCTCCTCTATCAGCCAGCTGGAAGGCTTTGCTGGTTCAAAGTGACATAACTGTAGACTCACCCTTTGTCTGGTATTCTTGTCTTCATTATTCTTCTGATGGAAAGGCCAATTGTGATGTGAGATCCTGTTCTGCATTTAGAGTCTGAGCCATGCTATTGCTGCTCCTGGCTTCTGAATTTCCTCCTTTCTTTCAACATTAGAAAGAATCTCTCTACCTGGGGACCCCACCCTGTTTGGCAGGTCCCTTTCTCACTCTGCTCTGAATCTATGACCCAGAACTGGGTAATGAGTGACAAAACTGCCAGTTCATACTCGTCCCCATTGTAGACCTAGTGTGGTTCTGGTGGTGCCATGGTATGGGTCTGAAACCTTTTCAATACATAACCTTTCCCTGGGTTCTGGAGGAATGCCACATGTGGTATGTCCTGCTCTTTCCCCCAGTGTCCAGAGACCTCCTTGTCTGTCTCCCTATGCCTAGTTGAGGTGGGTCAATGATTCACTGTAACTGTTCCTGGATTTCCCCATCAAGGTTCATTTTCTAGATCTGTTTGAAAGAATTTGTAGAGCGCAGCCCATATCATTGCTTTGGATCACCTTGCCATTTTAGCTCTGCCAATGTATATGTATAGGATATACATATTTTATATAGGAATATACATACATACACATGTGTGGATGTATACAGATATGTGTATAATATATAACATATATATATGTATATATACATGTGTATCTATCTCTACATCCATATCCATTTGGCAGAGCCAAAATGGCAAAGTGAATGGAAGCATATGTGCTTCCATGTATGTGTGCGCAGACCTATATGTTTGTCATTGTCATTGATGATGATGATGATGATGATGATTAGTTGTGTCTGACTCTTTGTGACCCCATTTGAGATTTTTAAAAAATATTTTATTTTTAATTAATTAATTAATTAATTAAACATTTGTATAACGTAACACAATTTTTAAAAAGATGATTGCCTATGAAACTGCAAATATATTATATATAACCTGCTATTCCTTTTAAATAAAGTTATCATGTAACTTTTTTCTTTTTCCTTTCTTCTCTACCCTGCCTTGCACTAAAGATGACTACCGTTAGACACAAATAAATATATATATGTAGATAGATACAGACATAGATATAGATATGCATATAAATGTAAAATCATTCTTACACATGCTCCTATTTATTAGTTCTTTCTCTGGATACAAATAGTATCTTCCTTCATAGGTTCTTTGTAGTTAATTTGGGTATAGTCAAAATGACTTAGTTGTTCAAAGTTATTAAAACAGTACTGCTGTTACTGTATTCAACGTTTTCTTGGTTCTGCTCATTTTGCTCTTCATTATTTTGTGCAAATCTATCCATGTTTTTCTAAAATCAATGACCTCATCATTTCTTATAGCACAGTAGTATTCCACAACGATCATATACCCCAACTTATTCAGCCATTCCCCAGATGACAGGTATCCCTACAATTTCCAGTTCTTTGCCACCACAAAGAAAGCTGCTATAAATAGTTTAGAATATATAGGTTCTTTTCTCCCCTTAATTATCTTTGTAGGTCTATGTCCAAAGATGATTAAGGATTTTCTTGGCAAAGATACTAGAGTGGTTTGCCATTTCCTTCTCCAGCTCATTTTCCAGATAAGAAAACTGAGGCAAAAAGAGTTAAGTGAATTGCCCAGGGTCACACAGCTAGTAAGTGTCTGAGGTCCGATTTGAACTCCATGATGTATTCTGTCTACTGAGTAGATCACAACCCATCCACATGTTTAATTCAATATGATTCTTGTCGATGCCTTTCCATAAATTCTTCCTAGAGGATCTATCTAAAAAGCTGAAGGTCTTCATCTAGTTTATGTATGTAAATAAATATAAATATATACATACATATATGTATATATACATATACACATACATACGCACATACATGTGGGTGTTACCAGACACACATTTATATTTCATGGATAGCAGTGTAACTCTCTGACTGTCCGTCTTTTACCTCATGTTCTTTTAACATGACTGGCTCTTCTTTTTTTGATCATACATGTCCTTGCTGTCAATTCTCAATACAAGTCATCACTAGTAATATTCCATATCCTACTTACAGCCTATATATATCATTCATATCTCCATTGTACTTTGGAGCACTTGAAATTTTTATTTTTCTGAGGTAGTGGTCCTTCATGATCCATTGCCATATTGCCTCAATGGGAAAATACTTCAACACTGTATCTCTTATGAAAAACAACTGACTTAGAATACAGGTCAAGAAGATGTAATCATCCTATGTACCTGAGAACCATGACCAAAAGGAAAAGTCTAAATACTATATTTCAACAAATCATAAATGAGAAGTACCGAGATCTACTACAACCAGAGGTCAAAGTGAAAATAGAAAGAACCCACCAAAGAATTCAACCCCACAAAATGAAACTCCTAGGAATATTAGAGCCAAAATTCAGACCTGCCAGTTTAAGGGGCAAAAATATTGCAATTAACCAGGAAAAAAAAAAGTTCAACAAGAGTTCATAAGGGACTGATGCAGAATTTATTATGTCTCAGGTGAATTAAAAAAGGAGGGTGAGAAGGCAACAATAAAAAGACAAAATTAAAAAACAGAAACTGGGAAATATCCTTAAATGTACCTTTGACAATGACATAATTTATTTGTACCCAAAGGTAAAGCCTCTAAATACTTAAAAGGAATAGTTCTAAAAGGAAGAGTTCATTGAATTATAGGGAAAAACAGAGAACAAAACTGTAGTAGTTGGGGACACCTGCATACCCCTTGCAGATTTAATCAAAATTAACAAGAAAGGCGATAAGGAATTTGATAGAATTTTTAGGAAAGTTGGATGGGAGAGATCTCTGGCTACTTCTGAAAGGAAATTGGAAGGAGTATACATATGCCTCATGTGTGGTACTTTTATAGAGATTGATCTTGTGCCAGAATAGAAAAACCACATAAACAAATTCAGAAAATCACAGGTATTAAATATATTCTTTATTGACTGCAGTGCAGTCTAGAAATAATTTCTAGAGAGAAGAAAAACATCCAAACTTGGAGACTAAATAATTTAAATATATTCTTTACTGACTGCAGTGCAGTCTAGAAATAATTTCTAGAAAGAGGAAAAACATCCAAACTTGGAGACTAAATAATTTAATCCAAAAGAATTTGTGAGTCAAGGAACAAATCATAGAAGCAAAGATGAAAGAAAATTACATTAGAGAAAATTACAACAATAAGACAACCTACCAAAACTTTTGGAATTCAGCCAAATCAATTTTTAGTGGGGGGACACACACAAACACACACACACAGATTTCTATACAATTTCATCAGTAAAAGAGAGAAAGAAAAGAGCAATGAATTAGAAAAGAAAATTTAAAAATTTCATTTAAGACAAAATAGAAATTCTGCAAATCAAAAAAGAGACAAACAAAATTGCAAGCAAAACATTTTATTGAACTGATAAAAAAACTAGAAGCTTTTTTTTTGGAACAAAAATCAATAAAAAGTAAACTATTAGCTAGTCTGATTATGAAAAAGATAGAGGAAAACCACATTGCCAATATAAAAAAAGACAAAGGAAAATTCAAAAAAAGTGAAAAAGTAAAGGAAATTATTAGAAACTATTTCCTAGTTATATTAAAATACTTAAATATATGACTATTTATAGAAATATTAAAATTTTAACTAATAAAACTAATGGAAATAAAGAATTTGCATAACCAAATCTCAGAAAGTTGAATGACATAAATGAACTCCCAAAGGAAAAAACAAAACCAGGAGCAGATATATTTATAGGTGAATTATATCAAGTATCTGAAGAAGTAATTATGTTATATAAAGTATTTGTTAAAATAGAATAAAGGATCCTACCAAATTCTTTCTATTATACAAAAATGGTCTTGATGCCTAAATGAGGGAGAAATAAAGCATACAAAGAAAATTGTAGATCAATAGTCTTTATGAATATCAATGCAAAAACATTAAGTAAAATACAGGCAAAAATGACCAAAAAAAAAAAGAAAATACCAATTGTATTTTTTTTTTTAAAGAAAACAGACCCTATAATGTACTATTGGTGGATCTATGACTTGATCTAGCTATTTTGGAAAGAAATTTCAACCTATATCCTAATAATCACTACACAGTTCACAACTTTTGATTCAGAGATACAACTAGGCTTATAGACAAAAGAGATCATACAAAGAGGGAAATAACCTATTTGCATAATATATTTATGGAAGTACTTTTTATTGTTGTAAAGAACCAGAAGCAAAGTGGCTAATGGTTGAACAGTATAAAGTATATTGGAATATCATTGTGCTATAAGAAATGACAAAAGGTACGGATTCAGAAAAACCTTAGAGGAATAGTATAAAATAATAGAATAAAGTAAGAAGATCCAGGAGATTAGTGTAATGATTAACCATGATTCCAAAGAATGATGAAGTATTCTGCCTACCTCCTGACAAAGAGGTGGTGGTAGACTGAGAAGTATATTTCTGGACATGTGTGAATTTGTTTGCTTGACCCATGTGTTACAAGGTCATTGTCATTTGGGGCACTAGGTGGTGCAGTGGATAGAGTGCCAAATGTGGACTCAGGAAGACCCAAGTTCAAATCTGGTCTCAGACACTTACTAGCTGTGTGACCCTGGGTAAATCACTTAAACCTGTTTCCCTCAGCTCCTCATCTGTAAAATGAGCTGGAGAAGGAAATGGCAAACATTCCAGTATCTTTTCCAAGAAAACCCCAAATGAGGTCATGAAGAGTTGGACATGACCAAACAACAATGTTGTTTTGCTTTGTATTTTTTTTAAATTGGGGGGAGAGTTTTAGAAAAGGGTCAATAGTGATGATAGTGATACTTCTCCCCCCAAAAATAGTCACTGTAACATTTTTAGAAAAATGAACAAAAGAGAACAGAGAGATTTATAAAGGGATACAGATAAACAGAACAGTTTTGAAACTAATGTGTATAATTTTGAAAAGAAATTCCATCACAAGTAATGGAGATGCAGGGCTTTCTACACAATCCTCTTTTTGTTCTTTGTATACGGAAATGCTCACATTTGTTGATGCTGACTAAATTAAGAATAGCATTAAATATATGTATATATATACATATACACATACATCTATATATATACATATACACAGACACATGCATACATGTGTTACACACACAGACACACACACTCCTCTGTTCAGCATTGAGAACCTTTCACAAGCATGCCCAACTTACATTTCTGGACTTTTTACATATTACATGTTATTTACATATTACATATTTACACATTACATATTACACCTCTTCACAAATTCTATAGCCCCATCAAACTGGCCTTCTTATTCTTTCCTTTACAGGAAATTCCATTTCCCACTTTCTTGCCTTTATACTTGCTGTGCCCCATCCCTGGGATGCCATCCCTTCTCACCTACTCTTCTTAGAATCCCTAGTATCCTTTAATATTCAGCTCAAGCACCACCATCTACATGTGGCCTTTTCAGATCTCCCTCTATTCCCCACTAGTGCTCTCCCATCCAATATTACACATCCTATGTGTCATCCCTGTTAAAATGTGAGCTCTTTGTAATGCATGCAGGGACGGTTTCACATTTGTTTTTCTATCCGCAGTGCCTAACCCAGTGCCTGGAAAATAGCAGGCACTTAATAAATGCTTGTTGGTTGGTTTTTCGATATTCTGTAGGGGGAGGCAGGTGGGATGAGGGCCTCATACACTTTTGGTGTCCATCTGGCACTCAGCTCTCACCTGTGACTTTTGTCTTGCCACTGGATGTTGAGGACTCTGGAAGAGAGAGTGAGGCCAACTACGCCTTACTTAAATCCGATTCACCCACAAGTCAAGACAGGACCCTGTGATGTTATAGGTCCTCTTCAAAACAAAGGGCAAACAATAAACAACAACAATAAAATGGGGAGGCAAAACCAGGATTATGAGAAATGCAGAGGAAAAGTTGTGCCACAAAATAGACTGGCATGAACTGAGGCATTCAAAATGAGGCAAAAATACACACAATGATCACAATAATGTAAATGAAAACAACATTGAAAAATAATTGAGCTGAGGTTGCAAAGGGCAGATGATGAAATGTATCTCCCTTCTCCCTCTCTTGAGAGTAGAGGCCAGCGGGTATAGAATGTTGTGTGAGTTGTCAGATTCAGTTGTTTATGGTGTTAGTTTTATTCAACATCTTTTCTTTGTTACGTGGAAGGGGAGGGTAACATTAAAATATGGCTGTTGTATAAAAAATAAAACATCAATACAACTTTTTAAAAATTTAGTATCTTTTGTTTGCCCATCACCTTTATTTACAAATAGATTAATATCTTTTCAAATTTTGGATTTGAAACATGGGAAAGGAACTCCTAATCCTTGTAATAAATAATCACATAAGGAGAAAAAAGCAATTGAGCAATGCTAACCAACATATCTACAGTACAAGCAGTGTTCTATACCCACAATCTTCCATATCTTTAAAGGGTCAACACAACTTAACACAGAAGAAAAGAAAAGGACAGAATGTAATCTGAGAAGAGTACACGGGGAACTGGAGAAAGGGCAGATTGCTATCAGGTCAAGGAATAACACAAGTCAATAGATGAAAATACAAAGTAAGTGGACACAGAGTAGAGGAATGGTGCAAGTCATAGGATTATAGATTTAGAACTACAAAGAACCCCAGACATCATCTAGCTCAACCCTTTCCTTTTACGGATAAGAAATTGAGCCCCAGAGAGGGGAAGTGGCTTGTCTAGGGTGAAACAGATAGTAAAAACAGAGCCAGTATACAAACTCATGCACACCCGAAGGACTCCCGATCTTGCCATGCACCATGCAGCTGAACCCTTTCATATGAGTTATCTCCCCCAATTAGAGTGTGGGTTCCTTCAGAGCAGATATTGTCTTCTTTTTCTCCTCTTCCTCCTTCTTCTTCTTCTTTTCCTCCTTCTTTGTTTGCATCCTCAGCATTTGGTGTGGTTCTTGGTACATAGTAAACACTTGGTAAATGCCTTTTCACTTATTTGTTTATTCATTTATTCATTTGAAGGGCTATCATACGGAAGAATGATTTAAACTATCTTTGTACCAGAACTGGGAACAATGGGTAGAGATAGCAGAGAGAGAGATTTTGACTTGATTTAAAAAATATCTAAAAATAAGAGCTATCTGAAAGTAAAATGGACTGCAGAGGGAAGCAGTTTGCTCTCCGCTTGGGGAGGTCTTCAAGCAAAGGCTAGATGTTTCTCATCAGGTACGTGTAGAGGAATTTTCCATTTGGGTATGGGTTGGACTAGATGGTCTCTGGTACTGCTATTAGTTCTCAGATTCTGTGAGTGTATGGGGGCCTATCTAGCTTCCAGGTCTGTGATAATTTTTCCAGTGATGAACTGAGGAGTGGATTAGGAGGCAGGAACTGGGTTCTAGTCTTAGGTCTTTCCTAGCAATTTGTGTGAAATCGGGCAAGTTCTTCACCTTTTTTTATCTCATTTTCCTTTTCTGTCAGATGGATTTGGGCTAGATAATTTTTCCACCTCTAACAGTCTATGATTCTGTGATCCAGCAGTCATAGTGCCTTGATAAAAAATAAATTTATTACAAGATGTAGGCACTAGGTGGCAGTGAAGAGCATTCATGTACTGTAATAAACAGAATTATTTTTTAGTTCCGACTTAATGGTGTTTAGCACATATATATTAATTATGGGATAGTGTCAAGAACACTGGCCTCATCCCATACTTATGCTCTATCATAGGAATCCTGGCATCTTTAACATTCTATAAATTTCTAAGATTTTAATCCGAATGGCTATTTGGAAGGTTCTAGAAAAAAAACTTTTTTTTCTTTTGTAACATTCAGTAACCTTCCTGGAATGGGGAAATATGTTCACGTATTTATAGCTAGCATTCATAGTCTAGCAATGTATTGTAAAGGAACGTGAAACAGACTTAGGAGAGCTTGATTTCTGGCTTTGCCACTATCTTACTGGGCAACCATGGAGAAGTCATTTCCTGTCTTTAGATTTTATTTTCCTCATCTGTGAGCCCAGGATGCCCAAGCAAGGGACTCATATAAACTTTGGCTAAAGAGAGACAGGTTTCTTTCTTTCTGGGGTTTGTTGCCCCTACCTAGGTTAATCCAGAGAAGTCTCCAAGATAAAACTTAAGTATGGCTTATGTCTGTGGTGTCCCTAAATGTGAGTGGCAACATCCCCAAGACCTACACAGACACTCAATGTATAATATTATTATTGGATATGGGACAGCTTTTATTCCATACCATAGAAAACTGAATAAAATGCTAAGGATGCAGAGATGTGCATGAACAAATGCAGAATGCAGAAAACATTCTGTAGCCTATCACATTCAATATACTAACCACGTAAAATCCATTTGTGGGACTGCTAAACAGATGTTTCACATTCATTTCAAATCTGCACTGTATGAAAAATTCACTGGGTCCAGATGTCCTGGTCAGTAAGGGCATGGCTTTCAAGTCGATATTCCTACAAGAAGAAAGGAAGGAAAGAAGGAAGGATGGAAGGAAGGAGAGAAAGAAATAAGCATTTATTAGCACCATGTTGAACACTTTACCAATATTATCTCATTCGATCCTCACAACAACCCTGGGAAGCAGGTGCTATCATTACCTCCATTTTACAGTCGAGGAAACTGAGGCAAACAGAGGTGGCGTGAGTTGCTATGGGTCATACAACTAGGAAGTGCCAAGGCTAGATCTGAGCTCAAGTCCTTCTAACTCCAGGCCTAGTGGTCTATACATTGTGCCGACATTCTCCCTCTACAAGGACTATTGGAGGTATTCCACCTCTGAGATCTCCTGTTGGACAGCTGGCACTTGATTCAGGAACTAGATATCTTCCAAGGTGGGACGTATCCATTTCTCAGGATCACTAGTCATTGAACTGTTCTCATAAAAGGTAACAGAAAGACAGAAGATATTAACCAGACACTAAAGGTCCATTCTAAGGCTTGCCTAGACAAACATATCTCATGAGCTGCTATATGATACTATTGTTGCTGGAAAATGAGGCCAAAATCCCCTCTCCTCCTTGTTGAAAGTCCAAGAGAGAGAATTAGTACCTCAAAGAGGAAGTTGTTTTTCCTTGTTCCTCTTTATAGAACAAAGAACAAGCAGCTTCTTCCAATAAGAGCTCATCCTCTTGACTATCATTAATCATCTTCCTTGTAATTGTAATCATTGAGAACCAATCAGGAGTTCTCTGTGTTATAAAAGTAATGTGCATGTCCCTCAGTAAGGAGCCAAAATATGTGTCTACCTCCAAGGGAAGTGCTCCAGTCAAGCTAATCAGAGGTTCCCCTGATCTCCCCTGATCTCTCCCTGCCACATCTATAAAATTAGGAAATTGCAATTGATAATTTTCAAGCTCCCTTCCAGTGTTGACTACCTAAGAGTCTATGGAATTCACATAGGAAAATCTATAACAGACGTTTTAAAATTTCTCTTAATACGTGTTTATAAATCATAGAATCCTAAAACTGCAAGGGACCTGAGAGAGACCATCTAGTCTAATTCCTTTTTCTTTATACATGAGGAAAAGAAGACTCTGAGAGTTGAAAAAATTGGCTCAAAGTCAAATAGGAAATTAGTGGCAAAACCAGAACTTAAATATAGGTTGTTACCTAACTTCCTTGAATTCTAAGTTAATGGTCTTTGAAAGCACCAATCATTAAGCCATAGCCACAATTTCTTCACTAGTTTGGGTGTGGAATTGTTCAAATGAAGATAATTCTTTCATCTTTCTTTTATCATCTTATTTTATAGGGTTGGTACAATGGTTCAGTTTTGATTATCAAAAGTTTTAAAAAAAAGTTTTGAAAAAGCTTTAAATACCAAAAAGTTTTTAAAAGTTTTAAAAGTACAGCTGTGCTATACTCCTTAGCTTAGCTTATTGTTCTGGCTTTCATAGTTTCAGCAGTCTCCAGGCACATAGTAAGCACTTAATAAATGATCTCTCTCTCTCTCTCTCTCTCTCTCTCTCTCTCTGTTCCCTCCTTTTCTCTCTCTTCTCTTCTCCTTTCCCATATCTCTATGTATCTATCTTTATTGTCTATTTCTATCATTTCTCTCTATCTCTATCATCTCTGTTTCTGTATTTATCATCTATCTCCATCCCTCTATCATCTATTGTTATCATCTGTCTTTATCTCTCTATGTATCTATCTTAATTGTCTATTTTTATCATTTCTCTTTATCATCTATCTTGATCATATCTCTATGTATCCATATTTATCATCTATTTCTATCATCTATCTCTATTCCTCTGTCATCTATCTTTATCATCTGTCTATGTCATCTCTCTTTGTCTATGTATCTATATTGTCTATTTCTATCATTTCTATCTATCATCTATGCATCTTGATTGTATCTCTATGTATCTATATTTATCATCTATTTCTATCATCTATCTCTATCCCTCTATCATCTATCTTTTTGTATCATCTATCTCTATCATCTTTCTTTATCTCTCTGTGTCTGTCTTTATCATCTATGTATCTATCCATCATCTGTCTATATTATCTATCTATCTATCTATCTATCTATCTATCTATCTATCTATCTATCTTCAGCAGATGGGGCTTGACACCTCTAGGGGATTAACTCTGAAACAGCCAGCCCATCTGAAAAAGATTACTCTGGGGCCTCAAACCAAACCCACCTTTGAGCTAAAGTCCCTCTGTTCTTTTCAAATCTTTTGTTTTTGTGCACCCAGGTTCTATTGCCCTTGACTTTCCCCTCCAGAGAATTTCTCAAGATGCTCTGGAAATGCAATTTTGTAGGAATAAATAAATAAAAGAATAACCTATCCCTATCCTACCTCCAGATTCTGAAGGAATAAAGATAGTAACTTTTGAGATGATTGAATAAATTATTTTTTTCTAAAATCAAATCTTGAGCTTTTTTGCATGCTCAAAGATAGATAATCAACTACTTTCCCTTTTTCAGATAACACCATCAGAAGCATGATCCTCCCAACCAACTGAGCCTTCTTTCTGAGGACCAGCCTACCTAAATATTGAGACATGTATCACCAATATCCTGGCTACCTGTTGATGAATCTTTTGGTCTTTGCAACACATGAAACCAAGAAAAAAATGCAAAGCGGCCTTCAGTCCTATAAGGCCCCCTACCACTTCTGCAAGTGGTAGAAAAGGGGGCAATGGATAATAAGGATCATACAGTTTTTAGACAATCTATAAACTTTAACTCAGCTGTAGATACTCTAAGGGTGAGATTCTTGTACAATGACCAATGAATGGACATGCTACTAAAGGAAAGAAATGGTATTAATATTAGCATTCTTGCTATAAAAGAAACCAGAAAATAGGTGAAGTTGGAGCTAAATGGGTATATGGCTCAGAAATTTTCCTTGGAGAAGAAAAAAGGAGTTGAAAGAATTGATTCTATCATATGTTAAAAGGTAACAAGAAAAGTCATTTAATGTGATATCTGATCATCTTACATTACAGTGCTCAGGGTAAGTATTTGGGGGGAAGCTATGGAAAGGGTTGCAACTTATACATCAACATCTGTTGCAGAGGATTAAGAGGAAGAATACTCAGTAAGATTCTTCCTTTGCCCCAATTAAATCAACATAAACATTGATACTCATTGGCTTCAGTATATGGATAAGAATAACTGTGAATGGTGAAAAATATGATGGACAATTTGGATCAGTAATAATAAGGGACAAGATAGTTGAAAGGCTCAAAGACTACACAAAAGCCTCTAACCCATACATCAACATTGTCATCATCGTTATTATTTCTGAGTCAGCTAAATGGTGCAGGGGATAGAATGCTGAGTCTGCAGTCAGCATAGCTGTGAGTTCAATCCAATCTCACACACTTACTAGCTGGGCAAGTCACTTAACTTCTGTTTCTTAGCTGCAGAATGGAGATAATAATAGCACCTGCCTTACAAGGTTGTTGTGAGGATCAAATGAGATAAAAGTCTTAGCATAGGACCTGGAACATAGTAAATGCTTCATAAAGCCTTGTTTTCTTCATTTCTTCATAGAATACTTCAAAGGCACTGGATGTAGCAAGCACTAAATAACATTATAAAAAATGTAATTGATTATTTTAACAGATAGGAAGTGACTTACTAGTGATATGGTGGTCATTCTTTTTTCTCTCTGACTTTATTTTTATTTATTTTTAATATTTTATTTTCTCCCCAATTAAATGTAAAAACAATTTTTAACATTAAAAAAATTTTTTTTGATTTCCAAGTTCTTCCCTTTCCTCACTCCCTCTCCTCTCCCCTCACTGAGAATAAAACAGAGGCACAGTGTATAGAGTGCTGGGACCTGGAGTAAGGACAACTCTTCTTCCTGGGTTCAAATCTGGCCTCAGACACTTACTAGCTTAGCTGTGTGCCCTGAGTAAGTCACTTAACCCTGTTTGCCTCAGTTTCTTCATATATAAAATGAACTAGAGAAGGAAACGACAAACCACTTTATTATCTTTGCCAAGAAAACTCCAAATGGGGTCACGAAGAGTTAGATATGACTGAATGAGGCTAAATTGCTTTCAGGAAGTTTAGTGTCTCAAATTTCTTTCTCAAACAAAGGGCTGTCTTTTCAATACTTGTGTTCTACCAAGCTTGTTATATGATTGGGTCTTAGAACAATGTAGTTTCTGAAGAATTGAAAATGAGTATCACACAGAGGGCAATAGAAAAGCTCGTGCAGAGAATTTCCTGGTAATTGTTTAACAACCAATTCTCTGAAAATACAAGACACACTTTTGAGTTTAATCTGCATTATTGACATTTTCTCCATTACTTTCTTAAGTCTAGAAAGTCAACAAAACAATAAATCAAGCCCCGATTTGCACACATTTGACAATTTCTAAGGTACAAATGCTCACACTGAAAATTTAACCATTGGCTCCTATTTTGAGCTGGCTTCTGCATACTCCTGGGTACATGTGACACATTATAAATAAGTTGTGATGTAACTTAAAAATCGTAAATTTTAACACATTATGAGTTGTAACTTGTTACAAATAAGAAATTCCAACTGACCAGAGTAGAAGATATCATTAAAGAAATATAAAAGTGAAAAAGAAGATAGGCTGGCCAAGACAGTGGGATACCTGATAGCTCATCTGCCCCATTTGCAATCACAGCGATATTATGAGACAGCAAGGAAGGGTATCAGCATGCAGGGTGGATCCTCAGTGATGAACTTAAGGAAGGGTGTGGAAGTCACAGAGGATGGGCAAGCATGGGTTTTCATGTGTATTATTGGAGACATTGGCTGCACCACTAATGTCACAGATCCCTTTGTATACATTAGGGGAAAGTTAGTCCAGTCCTTATGTTAATAGAATGAGAGCACATGAGGAATGCATGGCATCCTACATGGTGCATTGTTTGTAAAGAGCAATATATGCTGATGACACCTAAAAACAGCCTGGCAGCAAATGAAGCCAGACACAAACTGCCTGGGTCAGATAAGCAATGGGGAATGATGACTAACATGACAAAGTATAGAATAAGCATTTCTGAGGGCAGCGAGTTGGGCTCCCTGCCAAGCATTCCTTTTCAGAGAGCAAGCAGCCAGAGAGGCATTTTAAATGCAAACCAGACTTCTCTTTTCTCTTGGTCATGTCTGTTTTGGTTCTAATGTGCATAGTTCCCCCTTTGTCCTTCCTCTGTCCTCAAAAAGATTTCAGGAACAGGTCAATGAGAATTCAGTTTAAACTTAGTGGTCTTATGTTGTTATGCTTTGAATTGAAGTTACAAAGAATCCATCTATATGTATATTTTTCCCTCGGGAGGGTATGCAGTTCCCAGAAGAGGAAGTGGGTGGATATTCTTGGCATAGCCAACAGAAGTGGGAAGCCACGTAATCCTGGGGGTCTAACTGAGCTGTTCAAAGTAGCAAGCTTTGAAATCCCTCATCTCAAACATACTATCACATTATGGCTTCTAAAAAAGAACCACTTTAAAATTTTTCTTTTACTCATTTTTAAATTTATGTATTTGTAAAATTAATTTTATTTTCACAATGTCTTCTGTACCTATACCCTTATCTCTATTATACAGCCTCTATCTTGGCTCAGGGCCTCCTCAGCTCTTGTCTGGTGTAAAGATGTGACCCTTTTAGCCTCTGGCATTTTTTTTAATCAAAAGGGGCAATGACAAAGACAAATGTGAGAAACACTAAGAAAGCAGCCTTCAGAAACAATGAATTATGAGGATAAAGACTGCCTCATGGCCTTGTTTCCTAGATGCTGATTTGTATAGCCAATAGGAGAATTTTAGAGTAAAAAACTGGGGACCCCTGAACTCCAGAAGTGTTTTATGATTATTGGGCAAATGTCAACTGCCTAGTCATGGCCTGGGCATCAGAGATGATGATTTGATAAATGTCCCAGTTGATTACCATAACTTAGAGTATAGTCTCTCACACAGGGGCCTTGGCCCTGAACTAGAAAAAGTTAGACTGAGAATAAACTCTTCTTCTTCTTCTTCTTTTTTTTTTTTTTGCTTTTTGGTGAGGCAATTGGGGTTAAGTGACTTGCCCAGGTTCACACAGCTAGTAAGTGTCATGTGTCTGAGGCCGAATTTGAACTCAGGTCCTCCTGACTCCAAGGCCAGAGCTCTATCTACTGTGCCACCTAGCTGCCCCTAGAATAAACTCTTAGTCTGATAGTAGAAAACCTATACCCCTTTTCATTGATGCTTGCTGATTATGAGATGAAATATTTCAGGCCCAGTCAAGGGAACAAGACTTCAGAAATTTCTACAAATACCAGGCTGAGGGACTCTGTCTTTTCCGAAAAAGAGCACTGCACTATATCTGTAGTGAAGAGGAGTGGAGTGGCCCAGTCCAGCAGGCCTAGTTCAGCAGAGGCAGCCCAGACCAGCCACAAAATAATCCAGCTTAGCTCCCCATTTGTGTCATAAGTTTGTGACTATTCTCCTTATGGACGTTAAATGTGTATTTGGCCCTAGGTTAGCAAGTGGAATGCTGTGTAATGATTATTCGTGCTTTGTCTTTCGAGAGGAGTTAGTAGCAGTCAGCTGGATGATTTGTTAATAGAAATCAAAGCAGTAATGGATTAAGAGCTATAGTAGTAGGAGTTGACACCCACAGGGTTATTCCTAGAACCCTAGGAGTAATAGCATTTACCTCTCTAGGACCCAACCTGATAATATAAATGCAAGTTGGGGAAGTAAGCTCAGAGTTGGGGTGGGGGAAGGGGGAAAGCACTCTGGACTATTGGAATAGCCTCTTAATTAGTGTTCCTGCTCCATTCCTTGTTCAACACAGGTGCCAAATTACTAAAACAGAGATGAGACCATGTCAACTCCAGTCCACAAAAATCTTTAGTGCATTGATCTCTGTTGCCTGCATGGGGGCAGCTAGGTGGCACAGTGTATAGAGTACTGGGCCTGTAGTCAAGAAGACTCATCTTCCTGAGTTCAAATCTGGCTTCAGACACTTACTAGTTATGTGACCCCAGGCAAGTCACTTAACTGGTTTGCCTCAGTTTTCTCATCTGCAAAATGACCTGGAGAAGGAAATGACAAACCCCCCTCCCAGTATCTTTCCCAAGAAAACTCCAAATGGGGTCACAAAGAGTAGGACATGACTGAAAAATAACTGAAAAAACAAATCGCCTCTATGATTAAACACAAAATTCTCAGTCTGACTTTTAAGGCCCTTACAATATGGTATCAACTTACCTTTTCAGTCTTATTTCGTTATTATTTCCTTTCCCAAACTATCCATTCTTACTTACTTACTGAACATAATATTGAACATTGCATTCCTCTTTTTTTTGGTAAATGGTCCTTCTTTCAGCTCCTCCCTCCAAAGTCTGGGATATATTTCTTCCTCAATTACGTCTTCTAGAATTCCTAGAGTCCCCGAAGACCAAGCATTGCCTCTCTTATTAGGCCTTTCCAGATCTTCCTTCCTTCTCCCTTGCCCACCCTGATGTGAATGTTCTCTCCCTTTTGAAATCATTTTTGTTGTTTTGAATGTATTGCATTTTCTTATTTGCGTACATGTTGTACTCCCCCCCCCCCAGTAGAATGGAAGTAAAGAAGGAAAGAGGCATTTATTAAGCACCTATTACATGCCAGGCATTGTGCTCAAAACGCTTTACGAATCTCATTTGATCCTTACAATAACCCTGGGAAGTAAGTGCTATTAGTATTAAGAAAACTTAGGCAGATAGGTTAAGTGACTTACCCAGGGTCATGTAGCTAGTAAGTGACTGAGGCTGGATTTGAACTCAGGTCTTCCTGACCCAAGGTCCAGCACTCTATCCACGGTGTCACTTTGCTGCCTTTTTATGACATTCTTTAATGGTAAAAACTTTCATTTTTGCCTTTGTAAGCCCCCATCCCTAGCATATTGACTTAAACATAGTAGGAGCTTAAAAATGCATGGATACCTCACCATGGGCAGTGGCAACTTATTTAGTACAGGAAAACAAAGCTCTCATGAGTATTCATGAGATATTCATGTTGAAATAAATGGTTCAGTTTGTTATTCTTATGCTAACCTAATCTTTGAAAAAAAATGACATTACCTTTCTGTATTGAGTCTGACTTTTCAAATTAAGAGATTTATGAATATCTCTATACACTATATCATGCTGGTTGCAATTCTCTTCATTATTATGATCTGTGATCGGGAAGCTAAGTAGAAAATTTTGAGAACTGGCCTGCATCTCTTTAAAAGCAGTAATGGTTATTTAGGAATATCACCTCATAATGTGACATTTCATTCAACCGTAGAATCAACTCTTTCATCAGCAGCAAAGAATTCCAGGTGTTCTCTATTGCAGCTATTCTTTCACTTTACTGTTATTAAGGCTGTTTCTTGACCTCTAAAAGAGAGGTATACACTATAGCATGGCACTTGTCTTGTTCAAATAGTAAAATGCCAAAGTGCTGGAAAACAGTGAATTTTGTCTTAATATTTTTATTGCATTTCTGTATCATCTCTTTCTAAGCCTTTAGCATTTAGTTCCAGCACAATTAATCACTGTTACCTGACTGATCAACCTTCCTCGCTAAAATGTGAAGGCATAAACATTTATGGCACAGCTCTGCTCCTTGGGGCTACTTGCCCACCTACCACTGCTCTGACAGGTTAGGTTCTGCCTATTACTATTTCCGTCGGAGTTCTAGGAAGTCACCTTGAAGGGTTGTGGCTTTGAATACTGTGGCTTATGAAGCACTCCATTATCTGATGTGTCCCATCTCCCCAAATCAATGAACCATCAATTACCTTTTATAAAAGGACATTTACTAATAAGGAAAAGCAAGAACAGTAGTAGCAAATAAAAAAACAAAAAACAAAAAACCTCAAACCAGGAAGCTTGCATTCTTCCTTAAACACACATAATATCCCTGGGGAGGATAGTTTCAAACAAAGTACAAAGGCAGTGAGACACACATGTGGAGAACATATGGGGATCAGCTGGTCTTTCAAGACTCCTAGGCTCTGGAGGGTCCTTTTCTCCCTTTGTGGAGTCCTTTTGAAATGTCACATAGGTTCCCCTCTGAAGGGCTCCAAGGATCAGTGCCTTTATAGAGTGAACAGATGCCACTTTTTTTTCTGTTAAATTCCCCCAAACTGACTCCATCCTTGGGTTCCTGACTTTCTATCTCCATCTGCAGGTGCTTCTTTTGTCATCTGCCACTCTGTCTGCCTCTGGTGGGCTGAGCTACCATATATGGGTGCCAGGGAGATTTCTCATGATTCTTTTTACTTCTAGATTTTCACAAGATCATATACTGGTTAATTTCATCTCTGAATAATTGCACTCCTACAATCGGGAAAGAATGAACACAAAAGAAACAGACGCATCATCCCATGTTCATGGGAACATGGTGGTCAGGTGGGAGATAAGGGGACCTACCACTCCCCAACCTGGGAACTTATTGAAATTATTGCCTTGTTTAATGCCAGGAAGGAAAAGGGCAAAGGGGTAGAGAGAGTGGGCATATTGATCCTTTGGTATTCACACTCAGCACCTCCTGAATCATTGGCTCCTCTGGGTCTGCAGGAGCTATCCTGTTTGCTTTTAATTTTATCTCCAGTGTTTAGCACAGGGCCCAGTGCATAGCAAGTAAATAAAAAGTGTTTGTATCTATCTATCTATCTATCATCTATCTATCCATCGATCTATCTGTCCATCTATCTGTCTGTCTGTCCATCTGTATCTATCTATATAATATCTGTCTGTCTCTCTCTCTCATCTATCTATCTACTTATTTGTCTGTCTCTCTATCTACCTATTTATCCTTCAATATATGAAATAGTTAATATTCATGCCCTTTCCATGATAAAACTTTTGCTTGTTAGGGAGTGCAGAGAAAATATTGATGTCCAACTCCTCAGCGATTAACTAGTCATTATCAATGTTACATTTGCAAAAAAAAATAGAGGTAGTAGGTATAGTGTTCCCCTGTGACATATACGTGAGATCATATTCTATTATCTGCTCCTCTTGGCATGACATCTACTCTAAGTGCTCCAGGAAGCTCACCAGAATATCCAATATGTCAAAAATATAATTATTCTTAGTAGTAACTAGCTGGTCAGGTTTGGCTCGGGACGAGTAACATAAACTTTAAAAGACTCTATACAGGAAATATCGTTGGAATAGCTTCCCAGACTTGATGAGGCCTCACCTTGTGCAAGCCACTCCATGAGAATTCCAGCTGTCTGTGTTTGTGGAATTGAGAGAGAGAACTAGAAAGATGCACATCAGCCAATTACTCAGAGGCCACCTTGAACTCTTCCCTGCCACAATTCTGCTTGCTTTAATTATATATTCTTGCCAGAACAAAACTCAACTTTAGATAGCAAGAGTTCTGTGTGATTATTTTACTTTATTTCTTTTTAAAGAGACTAACACAAAATAAGCCCCAGGCATAGAGGGCTGAACTGTAGACCTGAACCCCCTCCAA
The DNA here is from genome assembly GCF_900497805.2 of Vombatus ursinus. NCBI lineage: Eukaryota > Metazoa > Chordata > Mammalia > Diprotodontia > Vombatidae > Vombatus > Vombatus ursinus. Next base: position 8,060,765 of record NW_020954592.1, on the reverse strand, counting down.
CCCTAGGGCCCTTTTGAAAATTTTCTTAAGGTGATGGAAATATATAACCAGGGATAGCTCCAAGCTCTTAGCATGCCTGGTGCATGCACCTCTTTCCCAACACAGAAAGTTCCTAGGACAGTGCTTAATGTTGAGATGCCAAGAAATTGAACGTGTTCCAGGTGCATGTCTAGGTGTAGACTTTTGCATGGTTGGCATCATGGAAGCATTTCCTTGAATGTTATATCATCTTTCACTAGCCTCTAAAATAGCCTGGTTAATCCTATGGACCCCTTCTCAGAATAAGAATTTTTTTGAAAAAAATATCATAATTAAATGAAATATGAAATTTTGGTTAGAGGTTAGTGAAAATGAAGATATTATTTTTTTCTCTTCCAAGTTTACAGATCCCTTGAAAGGGAAAAGTCCTTGGATCCCAGTTAAAAACCCTTGCTCTAAAATGATACTGAATGGGTGGCAGACATTAAGTGGCAGTTGTAAGGACTTTCTGATCCTGAGTCAGATAATGGCTAGAGATAGAGACCTAGTGCTTATTGAGCAGGATGTAGTGGATAAAACAAAACAAAAAACAAAAACAAAAACAAAAACTAGACTCAAAGCCTGAGGGCACTACTTAACTGATTGACATTTTTGTACCCAGTGGAAGCAGTATGATAACATTACCAGATAATGTTGGTGACCTATTACATCAGAGGCCCATGTTGCCCATCCTTATATGTGCCCTGCCCAGTGGAGTCTTATGAATTGTTTTTGAACAGATATGTATCCACAGGGTACTGTGAACCTGGGGTAGCTTGTTTGGACATATCCAGGTGTAAGTTAAGGGATGTCCACTGATGTTACATACATACATGTGTGTGTGTATATATATATATATACACATATATGCAAACTATATGTACACATATAGCATACATATACAAATACACACACAAGTATGTATATATGGGTGTTTATACAAGTGTATATACATGTAGACATATAGGATCTCCAGCTCTACAGGGCACTGGAAGAAGGAAAGTATGCACAGGAGTAAAATCTCTAAAAGGGAAAAGAAGAGTTCAATTTGTTGGCAAACTTATATTTCTGCTTCTATCCTTAGTTAATAACTTAGACACATTTTTACTTGGCAGCTTCATCAACAAGCATTGGATGGTGAGCGTATTTGTACTTTGCACCTGCTGGCAATGTTTGTTTTGAGAAATGAAGCATTTTTGCTTGAAAATATTAAGTGTGTTTTTGTTTTCCTTTCTTTTGCATTCAGTGTGCCATTCACCATATTGATATATCTGCTTTTGTTTTATAAAAACAATGCTTTGTTGCTCATTTTAAGCTATTAATATAGTCCATAAGTATTTACATATGTGTGTGTATACACATATATGCATGTGTATGTATATGTTTGTGTATATGTATGTGTATGCACACATGCGTGCACACATGTATATCTTGGGTGGGCGTTACAATGAACTGGGATGAGCATTGAGTAGGAGGAAGAAATCAGACTGAATCACATTTGGGAAATTGTCTACGGCTTTCAATGATCCCAATTGATTTCCTGCTTCAGAAGTCTTTTTTTTTAAACATAATTATTCCCTTAACGAAGCTATGTAGATATGCAGATGTGAGCTACGGTTGTTAGAGGGGTTATCAGAGCCATTGATATAACAGATTCATCAGAGAACCGAAGTGGATAAGTACTTTGTTGTTGTTCAGTCGTGCTTTCGATCCTGTCTGACTCTTCATGACTCCATCTGAGGTTTCTTGGCAAAGACACTAAAGTGGTTTGCCATTTCCTTTTCCACCTCATTTTATAGATAAAGAAACTGAGGCAAACAGGTTAAGTGACTGGCCCAGGGTCACAGAGATAGTAAGTGTCTGAGGCTGAGTTTGAAGTCTGGAAGTCTTTCTGACTCCAAGCCCAGGACTCTATCCACTGTGCTACCTAGCCACCCTATATGTAAGTAACAAGGTATCACAAAATTCTTAGCGCAAGTCTTACTAAAGCTTAAAAACTTACTAAGACTTTTGGAACACTTTTTAGAGTGTGAAAAACTAATGCTTAGAAAAATTGGTAGAATACAACCATTTCAAAAAAATGAGCATATGTTATATTGATAAAGTAGTTCTGTTGTTGTTCATTCTTTATTCTCAAAAAGGACCAATGACATCACCAATTACTTGTGTATGAATTGGATTTAAATGAGACAGAGCTGTGTAAAGTTATCAACCTCACTCTTTCCCCCAGTCATCTAAGTCCTATGCTAGAAAAGACTGACTTCTAGTCATCTCATTAACTTTTCAAATTAGATATTTGGAAATATACTTTCAGGGTTCCCATTTATCCAGGTTTTTCCCCCTCTTTTCAAAATCTAGTTTCTTTTTCTAAACAAGACTTATTTTTCTTTTAATTAAGCTGTGACTTCTTTCTTGTGAAAGCAAGGGAACTAGCACTAGAAATAGGAGCGGTGGCGTTTAGAAATTCAAATCAAATCCACAATCATTTATTAATCACAATGTGCTAGGGGCACAGTGGATGGGACACTGGTCTTGGGATCAGGAAGACTCATCTTCATGAGTTCAAATCTGGTCTCTGACACTTACTAGCTCTGTAACCCTGGACAAGTCACTTAACCCTGTTTGCCTCTGTTTCCTCATCTGTAAAACGAGCTGAAGAAGGAAATAGCAAACCACTCCAGTATCTTAGCCAAGAAAACCCCAAATGGAGTCACAAAGAGTCAGGCCTGACTGAAACGACTCAACAACAACAACAACAACAGCAACAACAGTAGTGGCAGCAACAACGTACTAGGTACCGTGCTAAGCACTAAAGATACAACTAGAAAAAAAAAACATAGTTCCTGACCTCAAGGAGCTTATATTGTAATGGGGGAAGAGGACACAAAAGGAATCTAAGAAGTTGGGCTTGTGGGTGGAAGAAGATATCTGCCCCTAGGCACAATGGAAAAAGAAGTCCTGCAAGTCAGGACCAGGGTCAGAGAGGAATGAAGGAGTGAACGTGGCTGGTCTGGAAGCCCTTCCTTAAAATAGAGGTTCCTGGAGAAATGGGCCAAATCAAAGGAAAGGGCTGCAGGGGCCGGGTTCCTTGTAATTTCTGCCATTTTCGGATTGGGTTGGATGGTCAATGAGATCAATAGGCTTTGGATGCTTGCTGTCATTCTTTGCTCACAAAATATGATGAGGAAGTACTTTATTTACCAAAGAACGCTCACAAAGCTGATTTAATAAATCTGAATTTCTGGTTATAAAATGCATGGGAGCTGGCATTCTAGGGAGGGGAATCATCCGACACAAAATTGGTGAGATGGATTCAGAATTACCTGTTTAAAGAACTGCTGAACTTAAAATTACCTTTTAAATAGAGTATGTCAAAATAGAACATTTTTTTGATTTTTAAAATTAATTTATTTTGAATTATCAACAATCACTTTCAGAAGCTTTTGAGTTTTAAATTTTTCTCCCCTTTCCTTCCCACCTCCCTCCCCAAGACGGCTCACAATCTGCTATAGGTTATACATATGCATTTCTATTAAACATATTTTCACATTAGTGATGTTGTAAGGAAGAATTAGAACCAATAAGAGGAACCAAAACACAACAGAAGAAAAAAACAGCAAATAGTGCAAGTCTTTGATCTGCATTCAAACTCCATAGTTCTTTCTTTGGATGTGGATGGCATTTTCCATCATGAGGCCTTTGGAGATGTCTTAGATCCTTGCATAAAATAGGACATTTTTATGAACAAAGCAACTATCTTAAAACTACTTTCCTCTGGGACCTAGTCTGTTATATTGGCTTGGAGTTGGGTGTATGATTTCTACTAGAGGTGTTATATTATATTATATTGAACTAAGCATGAAAACCAGCTGGAAAATGTCTTTGCCTGATTTCAAGGCTGAATTTTCCATAAAGATTTCTAAATTTGTGAATATAGTTGCTATTTGTACATCTTAACACATAACTGTTTTACAACCTAAGCTTAGCTTTGCATGAGTAAACTGTATCTGCATACATAACCCAAAAAGCAACCTGGCATAGTGGATAGAACTAGTCTAGGTTCAGCGACTTCTGCTGCATAATGGGTGTATGGCTCTGGACAAGTCACTTCCCCTACCTCAGTGTCCCCAGACAACTCTCTAATAATGTAAGCTGTAGAGAAGGTGCCAATATGCATTGGTAAAGAAGGTTTCCTTCGCAGACAGCTTCCCACACCAATGAAATCACAGTTCTGATGGGAAAAAAAGTGTAAGTATTTGAATATGCAAATTCAGGTTTTAAACATGCAAAATTTAATTATCAAAATCTCTAATGAGAGAACAGACTCAAAATTTTCAAGTGGTTTTACTTAATTTTCAACTGTGTCAGACATATTTCAAAATAGTTCTGTGAAAGGCTACACTGACAATGAAAAGAGGACTGGCCTGGAAGTCAGAAGATTTTGTTGAATTTTATTCTATTTAACAAATATTTATAAGCACCTACTGTGTGCAAAGCATTGCAGGGCTATACAAAGATAAAAATTAAGTAGCCATTGCACTTACCTTCTGGCTGAGTTCCACTTTTACTGTCACCACTTGCTAGCTGTGTGTGTGATCTTAGGCAACATAACCTCTCTGAACTTATTGTCGTATCTAACAAAAGGAAATAACAGGTGTGGCTTTTCCTTCCTGTCTCATTGAGTTGTTTTGAGGATCAAGTACTTTATACAATAGATAGATACACTTTGTAAAATGTAAAATACAAGTAAGGTATCATCACCTTTGTCAATAGAATAGCAACACCAGAAAAAAATTGTTTCTTGTTGATACAGAGATATGCAGATAATATTTCCTTTTATGAAAGCAGTTATGTTATATCAACACTGATATGACAGATCTCAGGAGTTTAATTAAAACCATTTTGACCTAATAAACTCTGACATGAATATCATTAATATCCTATAATGCTGCATATTCAAACATCACTAATATTTTACTAAGAGATTCCAGGTCACGTGAGCAAAAAAGATGGCAGACTAGACATTTTCTCCAATCCTCGTGATTCCTCAAAGCTTCCCAAAACAGAAATTACATACCAAAGATAAAGCAACTTCAGCTATTTCCATGGTTCAGGACACAAAGGATACAAAAGGAGGTAAAAAAATTCTATTAAGAATAAAGACAACCGCACAATGTGATTGAGTTCATTACCTTCACATATATTAGCTCCCCAGTTGTGGAAAGTCAATTAACTTGCCACATTTGATAGCTGCTTTAAATGTATTAAAATAAGACAAAGAACTAAGGGAAAAGACCAACTCACCCCAGGGTTTGCAGGCACACCCAAATCACATTCAATCCATGTCTATTGTTGCATAGATAGAAAAGGCTAAAATGTGATCAATTTCATGACTAACAGACAGAGGAATTGGACCTTCGATTTCATTGTGGGGAACTCCTAGTAAGGAACTACCTCTAGAGGTGCGGGTATGCCTTCCCTGCAATTTATAATCTTACAGGTTTCCAGCAGAGGTGAAGTGACTTGCCCAGGGTCACACAGCCAGTATGCATCAGTCAGGGCTTGAAGTCAGATCTTCCTAGCTCCAAGACCAACTTTATCTACTGCTTTTGCATTGCCTCATACCTCAGTGTCCAAACAAGTCTGGTTGGGCTTGTGGCATTAGGATTCACTCACAGGAAGATTAGAATAAAATTAAAAAAATATGAGGGCGCTGCTGTGCAAAAAATGACTCCGAGCAAGCAGTAAGGTCAACATCAAAAATATCTGTTTTTTCAAAAGTTGCTGTTTAAACAAGCAATAAGACTGTTACTAGCAGAATCTTCTAATACAAAGAGCGATAATACAAATATCTTAAAAACTGATGCAAAACTAATCACAACTTATTTTTATGTGTGGTACTTAATAGTTTACAAAGATTATTCTGATGGGGTGACCTCATCTGCCTCAACCATCTTAAAATCATTTTGGGAGGAAAGCTGCAGCTCATCTGTTTTCTTTTAAAACTTGGGAAACTCGACTGCAACCACACTGTTTGGGAAGTTAATTGGTGACTTTACTAGAGCTGGCTCACACAAGGGGCCCCACACAAGAGCTGGTGAGCTAGACTTGACTAGAAGCCTCAGGCTAATTTGCCTTAGGGTTGCTGAGGGTTTCAAGGATATATTCAAGAACCACAGTAGATTATTCTCAACCAGTAAATTGGTCACACCTGATTCTGGGGAACTTCTGTGGGACCAGCCCAAATTTACTCTGAAGGGACTGTTAGCCTTTAAATCTAATGATACCTCATTTAAATTTATTGTCAATGGTGTCCATTTTCCCCATTCATCCAAAAGTTGTATATAGGCAATAGGAAAGGCCAAGGCCACCCACTGAATCCTGGGCCATCACCAGTTGTCTTGACCTTTGTCTTACCACTGGACTTCAGTGACTCTGAAGGAAAAAGTGAGGCTGATGACTTTGTGCAGCTCTGCGTGACTCATATCCAATTCAAAAGCAAGTCAAGATATCAGCCTCATGATGTCATTGGTCTTCTTTGAGGACAAAGGATGAACAATATATAGGCAATAATTGAGTCAGTTGTAAGGATAAGTCAGATCCTGTAAGCACTATTTCCTGAGTGGTCTATTTAAAGCAAAGATAAAATATCTGGATAATTTTCTTTTTTTTTTCTTTGCTTTGCAAAGCCGGACATAACATACATTTCATTTCAATTACATTATTGTTATTATTATTATTACTGTGGAGCCAGTTGTATTAAAGTATAAAGTCATGAATGCCATAGAAATTACATTGGGTTCAAATACCCCCCTTCACCATCACAGGAATCAAAGGCTTAGAAGAGACACAGGCAAGCAAGGCTTATGCTAATCAACAGGTGACAACAGAATCCAAAGAAGGCAGATTCAGACTCCTGCCTTTAGCAGCAATAACGTAAATTTACACTAGTGCTTCAAGGTTTACAAAATGCTTTCCTTCCTACAACCCTATGAGGTAATCAATACAAATATTATTCTCCACATTTATTCCTACCTATGATGCCTGCATAGTTGCCCTCATTTTATCTGGTTTCAGTTAAATGCCAACTGCTGGATCCCATCCAAGGCAACCAACCTCAGCTAGTCTCTGGCCTCATCTCTGTGATTCTGCAACATCAGTACACTGAAAATATTAAGTATTTTAATTTGTTAAATTATTTTAGATTGAAAAAATGACAGAAATGTATCTCTATTCTACATAAATGCATAGAATTAAGTCAATGGTTTCCCTGTGATTTCATTGGTATAAGGGGTTCCCAGGTAATGAAACTTCTTTTACCAGAGTAAAATGGCAAGTATTCTACTCATTACAGTCTAAAGGAGTTGCTAAGTTGCACTGAGAGGTTAACTTGTCCACAGACACAGAGTCACTAGTGTCAAAGGCAGGATTTGAACCCATGGCTCTCTACCCATTTTATGCCACATTACTGAGACACTTTTTGGGAAGATAAAGTACAAGAACAGAGTTCTTAACTATAGAGAAATACTTAGACCCCACCCGTGTTTTCAAAAAAAAATTTTGTTTGTTTTTGTTTTTGCTAGAATAAGACTATGGGTCTCCAGAGTCTTTGGGGAATTCCTTCTTTTAGTTAGCTACGTTGCCTAGATTGCTGAGGGTTTATATCCTCTTTACGTAGTGAAATTGTTTTTTTAATTGAATTATTTTGGATAAAAATCTAAAATGTATTGCTTGTTTCTATGCCTTCTAAGTAAGAGAAAATTAAACTAATTCAACCTCTTCTTTCTGACTTAGGGTCATCATTATATATATATATATATATATATATATATATATATATATATATATAAGTAACTGGGAATTGTGCATATGCAGGTTAATATTCATTTTTTTGGGTATAATCATCATTTCTGGCATAGATATTATATGATGACATTGATCTGATCTTACCATTTTGCTTAATTAGCTTCCAGGGGTGGGGAACCTGTGGCCTTGAGGTCAAATGTGGCCTTCTAAGTCTTTGGGTATAGCCTTTTGACTGAGTCCAAGTTTTACAGAACAAGTTTTATTAAGGGGATTAATTCTGTGAAGTTTGGATTCAATCAAAGGGCCACACTTGAGGACCTAGAGGGCCACACTTGAGGACCTAGAGGGCCACATGTGGCCTAGAGGCTGCAAGTTCCCCAACCCTGTTGTAGTGGCATCTCAAAGACTCCATCAGGTGTATAAAAACCATCTGTCCTTAAACTAGATGGGCTCAGAATTCTTTGCTTTGGTATTCATATGTTTGTTTGCTTTTTATAGTTTTTCTGTCTTTTTCCCTTGTTTCCAGTATGGCGGGTTTCCCTGTCATCACTGTGTCTGCCCAGAGCAGCTGTTCTACCCCATTCTATTCTGCTGTGGAAATTAGATAACTAGGGCCTCTTGACAGGGGATACCAACTCTCTCATGACCACTCCATCAAAGTTCTAAAAATGTACCAGAAAGATGATGATAAAGAAAACCCAAGTAAAATGCCAATAAGTTCCTCCATTTGGTCTAGGACTAAAATAGAAGACAGCCAGAAGTCTGTGGAAGTTCTGGTCAGAGACAAGGGAGGGGAAGAGGAAACCAGACCCTGGGGCAGGAATCTAAAGCCAGCAGGATCTTGGCTGTGGACTGTGAGAGCATCAGTGGACTGAGCCAACCTCTATAGCTCATTGCACAGGGATACAGGGCCAATAGTACATACTCCTTTGGGGCCTTTGAGAGCCCTGAAGTCAGCACCCAGACAGCTTCTACTGTAGCCCCAGTCAGGAGACAGTGTAACTATAGTTTCCAGACAGTCCACTCTGCAGCCACAATAGGAAACAAAGAGACAAGGCCAGTCCAATGTTTAGATAGTCTGTGTAACCCACCCAGAGTCCCAAAGCCAAGCTCTCCCAAATCTGGCACTGACATTACCCAAATGAGAGCCATAATAGGAGACAGGGCTATCTTAGGGCCCAGACAATCCCTGTAGAAACCACAGGTGATTGGATCAATACATTGCCTAAGCAGCCCCACCATCAGGGAATGTTATGGGAGGCCTGAAACCAATAATCCTATAAAATCCACCATAGCAACTGGGAAGCCCTAGTACCCAGAGGTCCTGAAGGAGATCTGTGACCAGAGATCTCTACATCTAAATGGGGTCTGTTAGGTCTGTAGTAGTAGATGAACACAATTCTTGGTTGGTATTTTTTCAAGGGGAAGAGTACAGAGAAAGGCTTAGGCCAAAATCATGTTGTACAGCCAAGAGACAGACTCAGAAGCCAGGGATTCCGGTAGCAGCCAGCACTACAATGGCAGCAGCATCAGGTTTACAGAGGGAACAGGATGAAATAGGGCCTGCCCACACGCCCAGGAGAAATGAAGGGAGCAGAGTCTGGCCCTACCTCGAAATCTCAGTCAGAAACTGAGGCTGGAAATAGGACTAAACATAAGAAAATGCCTCTCAGGGAGGGTAGAGAAATTTTTTGTCTTTTATGTAGTCACCATAAGTCCTACAAAACAAAACGCAATAGCATCAAAGGTAAAACAGAAAGCTTATATACCTCTGACATAATGAACAACAAAATGATTATGTCATGGCTAGTGACTGAAGCTGTAGTTTATCTGCAAAACTCATAAGCAGCAGGGCCAAATAAGAACCCTACATTTTTGGCTCGAATGTTTTGAGATTAATTATTTTCATATCAGTTTCCTCTAAAACACAAGCCTGATCCCACCTTTTTTTTTTTTTTAACAGAAGTATCACATATCTGCTGGAACTGATTCTTCCATGTGCCAATTATGTATTTATGTAATTTGTGCAAAACATTCATAGCTTGGATCACTAAAACAATCTATAAACACTTAAAAGAAGATGATTTATTGGCTAAAGAGAAAGAAAAGTGTACCTAATATACCCAGGGAAGTACAAAGCAATGTATCAGTAATTTATTGATTATTAAACAAACTCCCCCCAAAAAAGTCATGACAGATATATGGCTTTTATTCATTTACACAAAAACCTTTGGTTCAATTCTACAGTCAGGGCTTATTTATACACTGCAAACATATAAAATTGATGTCCTGTGCTGTAAATGAGAGCACTAGAGTATTTGATGTGCACATGGAAAACTATTCTCTATTTAGACGATGTCAAAACGATTCATAGAAAATGTAGAATCTTTAAAGAAGATAGTTTAAGCTTTTTATGATTCTACCATAGCCTCAAACTCATGATCCTCTCTTCTAAATAGAACTAAGTTGGCCTTCAAAATTCTAAAAGAAGTCATACCAAAAACATTTTAGTAATCACTTCTTGAATGTAGATGTCATCAAATTAAATGATTCCATTGAAAAACAGCTCCTCCAATTTATTTAATCTTTTCCCTCCCAATGGCATGAAAATGTCATTTAAACTTAATAAATGTGAAATTCTTAATTATGCCAAGGAAAGGTGGAGACTAAATGCTTTGAACTTGAATCCAAATGTCAAGTTGAACCAATGAACAAAGCGGTATCTACAAATACCTTGGTTCTCTCCAGGTAAGATACACTGAGTACAAATATGAAGCTCTCAAGGAGAAAACTGTGGCTTTGTAAATCATGGGTCTTACTGGCATTCTGAAGTCAAAGCTCAATGAGAAGAAATGTTTAAATAAATGAACATATATGCAATATGAATGTTAACATACAGTTTTGGAAATGTAAAATGGGCTGTGATGGATTTTAAAAGCATGTTTTAAAAGACACATATATTATTAACAAAACATCAGGTACATGACTCTAAGACAACCTACATCTTTGTTTTAAAAGAGAGAAAGAATCTCAGAGAGTATTATAAACAAGTTAAAAACTTAAAAGAATTTCTTTTGGAACAAGCAGACATCACTTAAAGAATGACATTAGGTATACACTACCAGCTTAGCTAAATATCCCTAAAAGTGTTCTACCTCTGGGTGAAGCTTATGAAATGTCTAAGATCTTAGAGTGGAATCAAAAGGCCCTCACTGGGTGATAGCCACATAAACCCAACCAACAATATGACTAACAAGCAGGGCTGAACAGTTGAGTCATAGAGATTTGTTTATAGACATGAAGAATTTTATGATGACAATTTAGGACCAGAATATTGTCATCAGAAATTACAGATGAGCTATTCATAAGGAGTCCAAACCTTTTATTTTTGTGAAGAACTTTATTTTATTTAAAAAAATAGTATTTTATTTTTTCCAATTACACGTAAAGACTATTTTAAACATTCATTTTTTGAAAGATTTTGAGTTTCACTTTTTGTCCTTTCTTCTTTCCCCTCCCTCAAGACAGCAATCAATTTGATATAGGTTATACATGTGCAATCATGTAAAAATACGTTTTCACATTAGTCATGTTGTGAAAGATGAAATAGAAGAAAAAGAAGCACATCTCCCCCCCCTCAAAAAAAAAAGTGAAAATCGTATGCTTCAATTTGCATTCAGACTCCTTTAGTTTTTTCTCTGGATGTGGATGGCATTTTCCATTATGAATCTTGTGGAATTGTCTTGGATGATTTTATTGCTAAGAAGAGCTAAGTCAATTATAGTTGATCTTTGTACAGTATTACTGTTACTGTCTACAATGTTCTCCTCATTCTGTCCACTTCACTCAGCATCAGTTTATGTAAGTCTTTTCATGTTTTTCTGAAATCCACCTGCTCATCATTTCTTATAGCACAATAGTACTCCATTACACCCATATACCACAACTTGTTCAGCCATTCCCCAGTTGATGAGAATCCCCTCAATTTCCCAATTCTTTGCTACCACAAAAAGAGCTGCTATAAATGTTTTTGTACATGTAGGTCTTTTCCCCTTTTTTATGATCTCTTTGAGATACAGACCTAGTAGTGGTATTGCTGGATCTAAGGGTGTGCAGTTTGATTGCCCTTTGGGTATAGTTCCAAATTGCTTTCCAGAATGGTTGGATCAGTTCACAAATCCACCAACAATGCATTGATGTCCCAATTTTCCTGCATCTTCTCCAACATATATCATTTTATTTTTCTGTCGTATTAGTCAATCTGCTAGGTGTGAGCTGTTTTAATTTACATTTCTCTAATCAATAGTGATTTAGAGCATTTTTTTTGGCTAGGCAATGGGGTTAAGTGACTTGCCCAGGGTCACACAGCTAGTAAGTGTTATGTGTCTGAGGTCAGATTTGAACTCAGGTCCTCCTGAATCCAGGGCCGGTGCTCTATCCACTGTGCCACCTAGCTGCCCCTTAGAACATTTTTTCATGTGACTATAGATGGCTTTGATTTCTTCATCTGAAAACTACCGCTCATATTCTTTGACCATTTATCAATTGGGAGTCCAGACTTTTTAATCAATGCACAGTATGCAAGGAAACGATAGAGACTCTGCAGTCTATTACTTCAGAATGATAATGTTTAGCACCTATCATATACCTAACAAGATATGACCTGATAGCTAAAATTATATATCAGAAGCTTGCTAACTTTTATTAACTAACAGGTTAGTTATTCCTGCGTGATGAATATAGACCTCAAAATATGAAGGAAAATTCAGCAAAGAAACTGTCCTGAAACCACCATTATCACAGATTGCATTATCACAGATTAGGTACAAACAATCACCTAAACATAACATTAATGCATACAGATTTAAGAAAAATATTTAATTGTTATTGCCTTACCAAATATTCATACTCTCCAAGCTACATGGAATAAAAAAGTTTCAATGTACCTAGCAGAAGAAACCAAAATTGTTTGGGGAAAAAGATGAAGGGTTGGCAAAATATGTCAAACCAATAACTGAGTCCTTTGTATTTGTTTGAGGGAATGAAGGGGTTTATGGTAGCAATAGAAACCAGGCCATTGCAACCAGAAATTATAGATAGGTCATCCTTAAGATGCTCAGAATTATTGATTGTGAAACAAACCAGTAGAAATGGCAACATATACACTGAAAATTTAAAAAAAAAATAGCACCTACTGGATGACTAAAAACATAAAAATCAACTGGCAAGAATTTTGTACTGGACATTTACTATCTACAAACTAACAGATGGCAAATCTCTGTTACAAATTAAAAACAAAAACAAAATCCCTAAATATCCCTGAGAATGCAATAAATAGTCTCTATTGAAAGCAGAGCATCATTACAGATGAAAGTGTTGTCTACAACGTTATGGGCACAATATTGACCAAAAAAAAGTTGTTCAAGAACAAAGTTCTTAACAAATGTTGCTGTTCTGAATATTCATAATCTCCAAATTACATCAAATGAAAGGCTTTCAAAAATAGAGACCTAATAAAAAAATCAAAATCGTATGGAAACAGATGGGCCTAAATGTTATCCCTATCCTGTTTGCTACTGTAGTTGTTCTGAGGATGTTTTCAGTAAGCCTACAGAAGATGATTTTTCATCTTGTGGTATAATTTAATATAAATGTAAAAATGGGAGTGTATAAATAAGAAAATTTTTACTTTTCTTCAAGTATAAAGAACAATAATTTTCTTCAACCAGGCAACATTTGACCCAATGTTAAACATAGAAGAGCAATAGTAGGAAAGTAATTTGTCTCTAGATTACTTCTTTCTGAACTTTATCAAATACAGAGAATGAAAATAATAATAGCAAGAAGAAGTTTGAAAACAAAATAAAGTATCCCCCAATTAATATAGATGTGTTTTAAGTTTAACAGATCAATTTACCCCTTTTATGTACAAATGTATTAATTATTGATAGCACATATATCTTTCATATTATGAGGTAAAATAGGTGTTGAGAGTTCTCAGGTTTTGCTTGTCACCTGTATCTGCTTGGCACTAAAGTTGTTCCCAATTTATTCAACCAGTTGAGTTGGAATTGGTCAGACAAGACACATGTTGTCAAGTGAACAAAACAGCTAGTTGATTCAAATTTTAACTTTTTAGCTATTCATTGTGTTTGTTGCAAAACTAATGATCTAATTACGATTTAATTATTTTGTGACTTATTCAACTATTCACTCCATTTTACCTTTATAAACAAAAGCTACTATCCCAATACATATAATTCCTGGCCTTAAGAAAAATTCTATAAATGTTTTTCTTTAGTCAAGTAGCTTGAATCTAAATGAGAAGAGGAGAATTTTTGCACTCTATCGCAACCCTAATATAAAGTCTTTGCAAGGCAATATAACTTTTCTTTGGTAAACAAGCATGGCTATAACTTTTGGTAAGGGTTATAAGACTTTAGTTATAAGTTAAAAGTTATTAAAAACATTAAAAATTTATCAAAGTTAGCTTATTAAAATAACATAAGTTCTTTAATTAAAAGTAATATACAAACTATATATGTATATAATAATATTACATATATATAAATATAATATAAACTATAACTTTTTGGTAGATAGGAACTAGAGGGTTGTTTGGAAATGTAATCCCATGACCCTTCCCTAATGTTTAGAGAGTCATTTGAAAAGTGGTGAAATGTTTTGAATTTCCTGCAACATAGATTAGTGTTTAAGAATGGTTGCCATCTCTCTACAATGCTTGGAGTTGAGATAGAGTCTTTTTAATGGGAGAAATTCATTGAACTATATTTCCAAGAAAACTATTTGACAAAATCAAGATGGCAGAGTGAGAGATTGCAATTTTGGCTTAGTTCCCCCACAGCCTCCTTCATAATGACCTGGAAAGTTTATCAAACCTAATTTATGATCAAGAAAAAGTCACAGTGAGTAATTTTTCCAGCTTAGGAAGATAAAAAGATCTGCTAACATTAGGGTAGGGGCTGGCCAGGAGCACAGCACAACAGCAGCAACATGGCAGCAGGCATAAGTGGTAGCAGGCTGTGGCAGCGGCGGTAGCAGGCTGTGGCAGAGGCGGCAGCAGCAGCAGCAGCAGCAAGGAACAACCTGGTGCACAGGGACAGTAAAAGGGGCCTAAAGACCTATGCAAAAAGAGATCCCAGGGGACCCCCTCAATTAGCATAAGGAGCAGGAACAGGTGCCAACTGATATTTTTGTTACTCATTACCCAGTTTCCACAGTCCCAGGGTGGAGAGGAATGGTTATGATCATGGTTTTTGTCGTGATAGGGCAAAAGCCTTATCTGTGTAAAGAATAATTCTTTAAAAATCAGTTGGCCAAATGATAAAAGAGGTATAAAACTCCTTCAAAATTAGAATTGACCAAATGGAAGCTAGTAACTCATCATCATCTCATAATGAGACATCAAGAAACAATAAAACAAAGTCAAAAGAATGAAAAAAAAGTGAAGAAAATGTTAAACATCTCATAGGATATTGACCTGGAAAATAGATTGAAGAGAGATAATTTAAGAATCACTGGGCTACTTGAAACCTCTGGTCAAAAAAGAGCCTAGACATCATATTTCAAGAAATTAAAAATGAAAACTACTCAGATATCCTAAAACCAGAGGGCAAAGTAAAAATTGAAAGAATCTACCAGCCACATCCTGAAAGAAACCTTAAAATAAAAACTCCAAGGAATGTTATGGCTAAAATTAAGAATTCCCAGGTCGAGGAGAAAATATTGAAATCAGCCAGAGAGAAATAATTAAAATACCTGGAACTACAGTCAGGATCACACAAGATTTAGCAGAAACAGAAGGCTTGGAACATATTATTCTGGAAGGCAAAGGAGCTAGGATTACAACCAAGGATAATCTACCCACCAAAACAGTATAATCCTACAGGGGACGAAATATATATTTTATGAAATAAAGGTCTTTCCAGCATTCCTTGTGAAAGAGCAGAGCTAAATAGAAAACTTGACATCCAAACACAAAACCCAAGAGAAACATAGAAAGGTAAATATGAGTTAATAATCATAAGGGCATAAGGGACTAAATGAGGTCAAACTACATTTCTATATGGGAAGACAATACATGTAACCTCTTGGAACTTTATCATCACTAGGGTTATTAGAAAGAGTTTACTTAGACAGAGGGTATGGGTGTTATTTTATTATGTTGAGATAATCCCAAAAGAAGAGTAGACGAGTGAGAAAGAGGGATGTGGTGAGGAGAGAAGAAGGGATGGGAAGAATGGGGAAAATGATCTCAACTAAATGGGATGTACAAGGAAGAGTTTATATAATGAAAGCGAGAATGGGGGGAAAGTAGGCAACACTTGAATTTTATTCTTATCTATCTAGTTCAAGGAGGGAAGAATATACATACACACACAGTTGAGTACAGAAATTAATCTTACCCAATAGGAAAGTGGGACGGAAAGAAGTTAAGAGAAAGGGGGTGGAAAATATGAGGGAGAATATATTAAGGGAGGCATTTGTCAGAACCAGAACCACTATATTATGGTATAGTAGTAGTGAGAGCAAGCATTAGCTCTTGACTGTTGGCATACTTTTAGTACATAAAAGGTTGGAAAATTTCTAAGACAGGCTGCCATAGGGTTGAAGCAACAGGAAATATGGCAGACACATTTAGGCTATAGAGGCATCTCCATTGCCAAAACTTATCGGTGCACAGCAGACTGCAATTGCTACACCAAAGGAAATAAACAATGTTCTTTAATTGCTGTGCCAAAAAAAGTCACAGTTCTGAAGTCTGCTATTGGGGTGAGTTTTCTTAGAACTTTCTGTGAGTGGGCTGATTTCTCCCTCTCTCTCTAGGTTAAAGAGACCAGAGTGCTAGCTGGGCGCTGAAGCTAGTACTCTTAGTCATGTGGGTTTTGGTGGTAGTCATTTGGATGTGGATACCATGAGCAGTTAGAACTAATTCAATTCTTTGTTAATATCTTGCTACTCTAAGTCAGTGAATACTTGATTTAAATCTGTGTCATCAGACTTAGTCTTGTATTGGAACACACCTTGCTAAGGGATTGGAATTGTGCTATTATCCCAACAGTACTATGAAACTAAGTGTAGTTGAGAAGAGGGCAATGTCAAGAAGGCCTGGGACTACATTATTTTTAATGGGAGAACAGAAAGGAACTTGAAGGGCAGCATCAAATTCTGGGAAATCTTCCAGGTTCAAATGGAAAATCTAGGAGAAAATCTTCTGAAAGCAAAGATTGGGGAAGTGAGCAGAGATAAATATATTTTTACTTAGCTGTTTGTTTTTTCATTTTTAATAATAAAACACTCAAATTGGTTGGCTTTTATTTGCAGTAACTTCCATTTGCAATACAAAATTACGCTAGTAATTAAATTCTCCTTTGTGGCTTTCATTCAGATTGAATCTAAGATCCATGTTTGGGTCGATTCTAATTTTATCCCAACCAATTCACGTGCCCCTAACACTGAATTGTTTATATTTTGTTTTCTCATATGTCCTGGTAGAAGCTGTTGTTTTCATTAAATTTGGACACTTTCTGAGCTTACTTTAAATTCTGGATTTTATGCCATGCTCTCAAGAACAAGCTCACTTCCACCTATTTGTCTATATAAGAACCGTATTTTTTCCCCCTCTGATCTGAGCTATGGAGTCTAACATGACTCACTAGGATTTGGTGGCAGAATAAAACATGGTGCAAACTATACCAAACTGCCCCCAATGAAGGTCCTGCCCCTCTGAAATGATCTCAGTTCCTGACAATCATGACACCATGTTCTCTTTCCCCGTAGCTATATACAACTGCATCATGGGTCTTTGTCCCAACAGCTCTGGGTGACTCACCCACCAGCTCTTTCTTTGACATATATATATATAACATACATATATATATGCACACATATGTAGATATGTGTGTGTGTGTGTGTGTATAATATTAAACTCCAGTTATTTTAACCAGGCTATGTACCATGTTTCACGAACTGCCACGAAATGACCATTTCAATGATGGTTTCCGTATTTATTTTGGGAGTCTTTCACTTACAGCTGTTCATTGGAATCTTTCTCCCCAAAACGAAAGAATTTGAAACAGAAGAGGGCGCCCTTCGCTCTAGTGAGCTGCATAAATTGGATTTTCTTCCTACAGGAGGAAGCTTGCGGTCCTTCATATTTTGCTTGTGTTTCTGTTTCTTTGGTTACTGAGGAGGTAGGGAGGGACAAAACATTCCAGCATTAGTACTTAATGCCCTCACCCCGTCCCCGGTCTGCATCTCAGAGCAGGGTGACCTCATTATTGAAGAGATGCAGATTAAGAGAAGGAGCAGTCATACATGAGCAGCCTGACTTGTGGGGAGCCTCAGCTGCAGCACACTGCAGAGGATGAATACCTGAGCAGCCGGCCCCGCCCTTTGCCTGCCAGCAATGTCTGCCTTCTCTGCTGCGAGCTTTTGGGCACATCAGGAAAGATGCAATGCCTGCTTTAGCTGAGGGGGTGCTCCCTGTGGGCTCTGGTCCCCTGCAGCATGGGAAAACACACGGAAGATATAATCAAGGTGTGGGTGGTTAGAGGGGGGCGGAATTCATTCTTTCAGTCTCCCAGGTGTTTTGTGCAACTTCTTTGTCGCAGTCTGACACTGTTTTTGCTGCTTGTGCGCAGTTGTGAAGGTGGTGCTTTGTACATGGGGGTCATAAGAAAGATGAGTGGAGAAGCAACTGTGGGGAGAGCCGTGGCTGAACACAGCCCACACGATCTCCTGAAGGGAGCAGTTCCCTGTAGCTGAGAAAAGTGAGCCCTTTACCCTATGAGAAGGGCAAAGAGAGGCAGAGACAGAGACAGAGAATCAGACAGACGTGAGA
This sequence comes from Vombatus ursinus, assembly GCF_900497805.2. Classification (NCBI taxonomy): domain Eukaryota; kingdom Metazoa; phylum Chordata; class Mammalia; order Diprotodontia; family Vombatidae; genus Vombatus; species Vombatus ursinus. The sequence continues at coordinate 8,042,077 of NW_020954592.1, read as the reverse complement.
GAGAAAGGAATGAGACAGCGGGAGAGTCAGATGGAGAGAGGAGAGAGACAGAGACAGGAGAGGATGGAGAGACAGAGTCAGGGACGAGAGAAGCAGATGAAAAGAGACAGGAGACAAAGAGCGGAAAGAGGGCAGACAGAGGAATGAAGACAAGAGAGACAGAGTAGAGAGAAACAGATAAAGGAGAGGCAAAGATATAGAGGAGAGACAGAAAGAGACAGACACAAAACAGAGAAATGAAGACATATGGAGAAAGGAGAGATGAAGAGAGACTAGACAAAAATACACAGAGGAAAGACAGATACAAGGCAGAGAGCAGTAAGAGACAGAGAGATTAATGGAGAGAGGGGAAAGAAACAATCACAGAGAGAGACAAAGATTTTTACATCAAAACTAAGTGATTTTAAACCCGTTCCTGGGAATCTTCTTTTATCGAGATACTTGTCCTTAGAAATAGGCCGGTTTTCTCGAAAGTACCTACTCACTTCCTCCAATCTTGCTCACTTTTATAAGCTATTGTCATTTTGTCTCATTTGCTCTGTTGGTAGTATTCCTGCCCCCCACCACACCCCCAACCCTTACTCCCACCCTCTTTTACCCCTAGGAAGGCTAAATAATATCTGTATTAGGCAGCAGGTTCCTGCTTGTCCTTATGTGTGGTCATGGCTGCATTGTATACCAGCAAACCAAACAAGCAGAAAAAGCCACAACCCTGTTAGCAAAGATTTTGCTTTTCTGCACAGATAAAGGTGAGGACTGCATTGGTAACTGAGTACCAACAGGTTGAAGAGGGAAGAATTTTTGGCTTCAATTCCTTTAAACTTTTAGGTTCAGTGACTACATCTGCAAATCACCATAGTTCATTTGCATTCCTTCTGGAGAAAAATGTAAGAAATGCATTCCATCCTCCATTTCTACCCTCAGAATTTTTCGTGGTCCTGTTCTTAAAGTGACATCACCCTTTCCCTCAGGAGAATAGCCTAGTTATTCTGTTACCTGCTATAATTCATGCCCCCTAAATCCTTAACCCTGTTAAGAGATCGCAATGGGGGCTGACATCTAGAGATCAAGACATTTTTAGAAGACTGCTAGAATACTGCCTTGAAAGAAAAGTACCGAATAATTCAGGGGGTCTGAGGGTCTGAGAAGGAATGGGGAGGAGAGGTAAAGAGGAAAAGAGAGGTGTAGCTGTGATTCAGGCTAGTGGGAGGATTGAATAGCACAAGATTGTGGGCCATCCATAAATACTTGTTGACTAACCTGAGGTATGTAGGGTGAAACTTGATAATACATTGGATGGTTTTCAAAACCACAACTCAGGTGAATTAGGGGTTCTAATGGTATTATTAGTGTGCTCTCTCTCTCCCTCCCTCCCTCCTTCTCTCTCCCTCCCCCTCCTTGGCTTTTACCTTTACCTGTGTCCATAATTTGCCTTTGCTATAATGAAATGGATTCTAGTGGATAAGAAGGCAGTGTAGCAGCAGGAGCAAAGTTCTTAAAGATAAACAGTTCCATTCTCATTTCTGTGCCTTGCTTATACTTAATTTTATGCAACTGTTTCTACTACCATTCTCTTATGCATTTTTTCTGGAATCTCTGTTATCCCCAGTCATTCTCTGGGTAGAACATCTGGTACTCACCATATAGAGCAGTGTTATCAAACTCAAATAGAAACAGACCCCATGGGTCCACATATTGACTTAGAAACCCACAAATTAATGTTATCTATGTTGTAATGTATTTTTTACTTATTTTGTTAAGCATTTCCCCATTACATTTAATATGGTTTGGGCTACACTCCAGGGTAACTTGCAGCTAGCAACAGAGAGTTTGACATCTCTTATGTGGAGGATACAAGAATCCTGAGCCTAAGATCCCATCAACTATTGGTCAACTTGCTGTAGCTCCATTTTTTCTGGGAACTGGTCCATGGCAAGTTATGCTTGGTTCCTCAGTGCTTTTACATTGTACTCCTCATGGTTTCACAAAACTTGAGGTAGTGAGCTTTCCTGTTAGCCTGGCTCTAAGTCTAGAGATCTGTCATGTCTGAACCCAAATTACTAGTCTCTTCCTCATTTGCTGCTGCCACTGCTTCCAGATCTCATTTTCTAGTACTTACTTCCCTCTATATTCTGTCTGCATACAGTCTAGACCACAAGAGTATGTTTTGTATGGATAATTCACAGGGAAAAATAGGATATACAATTCAGAAATAATCAAACAAGGTAGAAGTGTATATAAAAGAAGTTTGTCCAGTCTTGGACTGAGAGCTGCCTAAGCCTTCTGATCCAACCCCTAACCAAGGTTTCGTAGGCCTAGTTTGTTTTGTGTTTGTTTGTTTGTTTTTGGCAATTGGGGTTAAATGACTTGCCCAGGGTCACACAGCTAGTAAGTGTCAAGTGTTTGGTGAGGCTGGATTTGAACTCAGGTCCTCCTGACTTCAGGGCCAGTGCTCTATCCACTGCGCCACCTAGCTGCCCAACGTAGGCTTAGTTTGGATCATGATACTCTTTACAAGAGGAGCTAGTGATCATTGTATTCATTCCTTTCCTGGTCCTAAAGGAGAATGGAACTTTTTATTTCAAAACATACCCAAATTGATTCATGGATTTTTCTACCTACGTCCTTTGGATTCCGAGCAATCGGTCTATTATTCCAATCACAACCTCACTTCCAATTGATTAGGAAGCCTACTTGTGGTTCTCCACTCATATTATTACTGCATAATTGGTTCTCTTATTAGGACTGTCCCATCTTCCCTTCCAAGGGAAAAACAAGGAAACACACAACAGGTAGTATCCCTGTCTCCTCAAAAAAGATCAGCTTTCAACTTGATACCATGCAGATGATAAGTGACTCGCCTTTCTTTACAAGATCCTCTTTCCTTACTACTAAAACACAAACTCATTGAGGGCAGGGAATGGTATGTTATTTTTATAGTTTTGTTTTTTTTTAATAGTGGTTAGCATGGTATCTTGTACATCCGTGGAATCAAACTCAAAGAGAAATGGGGCCACTAACCTATACATAAGGATCCTTTTGACTTAGAAAACTACATGTTAACATTATCTATGTTCTATTGTATTTTTATTTATTTTGTTAAATATTTCCCAATTACATTTTAATCTGGTTGGGAGTGTTATAGGCAATGCAGCCTTCAGCTTGTGTATTTGATACTTCTATTGTATGTAATAGGCACTCAGTAAATACTTGTGGAAGGTCAGAAGGCAGGCAGAAAGGAAGAAAAGAAAGAAAGGTTTCAGAGAAAATAGGTCCTCTAATAAAGAAGATATGTTTTAGTTTGATGATTTACAAACACACACACACATACACACCAGCACACACATGCCCATGAACATGCTTACATACACAAACACACACAAGAGCATGGGGAAGATAACTATCAACCTGATCAAAATGATGTGACAGGTGCCATAAGGGACTGTGATAGGCTTACAGCCAGGAAGCCTGTGTGAATGCTAGAAAGTCATAGTCATGTGTGAACCTGGCCCTGTACATTCCTATTGCCCATTCAGATGGATGCTATCAGCATTTCTCAAATGCTTTCCTCTCTTAGTGTAACTTAGCTCCCTGTAAAGCTTGGGGAGACATCATATGGGATAGGCTGTTTAGAAAATTGGCATTTTGTGCAAAGTTGCCTCTTCCCTTAACGCATGAGATAATTATATATCCCAGGACAAGGAGAATCCGACAAACTGGAGCCTTGTAAGCATGGTAGGAGAGGGAGCATTTTTAAAGGACAGTAATGGGTAGCTAGGTAGTACAGTGGATAGAGCATTGGGCCTGGAGTCAGGAAGACTTGAGTTCAAATCTGACCTCAGACACTTCCTAGCTGTGTGACCCTGAGCAAGTCATTTAACCCCATTTGCCTCAGTTTCCCCATTTGAAAAATAAGCTGGAGAAGGAAATGGCAAACCACTCCAGTATCTTTCCCAAGAAAACCCCAAACAGAGTCATGAAGAACTCAGGATATAACTGAAACTTGGGACAACAAAGGTTGAGAGAGAAGAAAAAAAAGTATATGATTTCAAACGGATGTATCTTGGAAGAAATTATGAGGACCAGAGTGCTAGGGTACAGCTGAGAATCTTGGGGCTTAGATTTCACATCTTTGCTGTAAGACTTTGGGCAAGTTATTTAATCTCTTTGGGGCCCCGGTCTCTTCATTTGTAAAAAGAAGTGTTTAGACTAGATTATATTTAAAGGTGTCTACCAATGCTCTATGAATCTTTGAATGGCTGCTAGCTAATAGAAATTTATTTTCAAAATAGGCTCCTCTCCATACCTCTCTGTCCCCCCAGTTCATCACCATTGGTGACGGTTTGCTGACTTTTCAGTCAAACTCACCAATACCTATATTGACCTTTCCACCAAAACGGGACTTAAGGATGATAGATAAGAATGAAGGTAGATACTTATTTATTGTCAAAGAATAAAGGTAGATACATATTTATTGTCAAAGGGGAAAGGCATAAGCATTTTATATAGTATCTACTATGTGCCAGGCACTGTGCTAAGTGCTTTACAAATGCTATCTCATTTGATCCTCATAACAATCCTGAGAGGCAAGTTTAAAACATCCCTGTTTTACAGTTGGGTAAATGGAGGCAGTCAGAGGTTGTGACTTATCCAGGGATCCACAGCTTTGTCTGAGGCTGAAATTAAAGTCAGGCCTTCCTGACTCCAAGACCAATGCTCTATATACCCAGCTGCCTCAAAGTCTTCAGAAAGTTTCTGTGGTGTTCTGTTGTGAGGAAGGGGTCTTTACTCAGATATTTTGCTCAGTTTACACAGTAAGAAATAGGGGGTAGCTTTTGGAGTAGTTTTATTTTTCTTCCTCCCAAAACAAGTACAGTGTGGCCCTTTAATGAATATTAAATAATGATAATAAAATCTCTGTGTTTCATTTTGGGGTCATCAGAGACCTAGCATGGCATTGAGAACTGGCCTCAGAGTCAAGAGGACCTGACTTCAAGTCCTGTTTCTGGCACATAGTGGTTGTGTGAACCTGAGCAAGTCACTTATCTTTCAGTGTCCCTAGGAAACTCTTAAAAACTAAGTTGCGGAACAGCGGCTGACTTGCATTGCTAGAGGGAGTCATTTCACTAAGAGTTCCCTAAACCAATGAAATCACACTTCTAGATCCCCTCAAGTTTCAGTAGATTTACTAGAAATGAATGAATGTCTTAAGTTCTGAAGATAATCACAGAAGCAGGAATGGTGTCTTGGAATGAGCACTGGACTTGGGCTCAGAAGACTTGAGTTCAAATCCTAGCCAGTGGCTCAGGACTCAAAGACCCAGGTTCAAATCTTGCCTCTGGGGATTATTACCTTAAGTTTCCTAGGCCTCAGTTTCCTCATCTATAAAATGAGAGGGTTGGACTAGATATATATCACTTCCATCAATAAATCTATGATCCTTTCCAACTGTATGGCCTTGGGCAAATCATTCTTCCTCACTATGCCTTGGCTTTGTCTTCAGCAAAAGGAGATAGAAATAACTTTGTTGCTGTTGTTTAGTCATACTTTCAGTCATGTGTGACTCTTGGTGACCCCTTTTGGGATTTTCTTGACAAAGATACTCAAGTGGTTTGCCATTTTCTTCTCCAGCTTGTTTTACAGATGATGAAACTGAGGCAAACAGGGTCAAATGACTTGCCCAGGGTCTGAATCTGGATTTGAACTCAGGTCTTCCTGACTTCAGGCCTGGTGCTCTATCCACTGTACCACCTAGCAGCCCCAGAAATATTTACATTCCCCATTTAAAATCCTACTCTGACGGCTCGCTGTGAACCCCTCCTGGGGTTCTTGAAGGTTATGTCAGCAGACTACAAACTCTGACGGGGACTGCTGAACTGAAAACACTTGTGATGACCAAGTCTAGCTAAGTTTAATGAGACCCTTTCTCACTAGAAAGTTAGTTACAGGATGATGAATTTTTTTTGGTCCCTGCTATGTACACACTCCTGTGTGTGTTTTATGTTGGTTGGTGGAAGCGATACTCAAATAGATGAAATCGTGGGTCCTTGAAGCACCAGAGTAAGTATAATTATTAAACCTCTGTATCACAGAGAGTACAGACAGGAGAGGAAAGAGGACAGGCATGAATAAGCCACAGAAAGCCCTGTAGAAAGGGAGAAGTGATAGAAGGAGATGGGGATGGGGTGGAGGTGGGCACAGGCAAGAAGTAATATGATAAAATAGATGAGGAAAATAATTGTGAATAGATCAATAGATTGCAAAGTCACTCTACCATTGCAGAGGGCAGACAGAACAATGGGGCAGAAATTGTTTCAAGAACTGTCCCAGCAGGGGCACTGACTAGTCGTTGTAGAGATTGACAGGCCCTCCTGTTGGCATGCTGGAGAAAATTATTGTACAGTATGACAGCTGGGTACTCGGTAGACGCTAGAGTAGCTCAGTGTTTTGGGGTAGGAGAATTCCTTTGGCCCAAAGCAGTCTCTGTGGGTCTTTCTTTGCCGGTCCTTCTGTGTGAGTTTCTTCTATCACCCTGAGGGCTGGCTCAGAGGATATTGTCCTCTGTTCTACATTGGTCTTGGTATATGCTATATCTTTCCTTCTCTCCAACCCGGCTGAATAAAACTTGAGAATGGTCTATAATTGGTGTTATTTTCAATTTTCCATTTTAAAGAGCTCTCATTTTATGGTCTATATTTTAGGCTTCAGAGGCACAGGGCTGGCCTCAGAGTCAGGAAAGCTTGGGTCTTCTTTCTCTGATACGTACTGGCTGTCTAATCCTGGCAAGTCATTTAAACTCTCAGTGCCCTAGGCAACCCACTAAAATTATAAATTGTAATGAAGGTGCTGATTTACATTGGAAGGAAGACTTTTCTCACAGGGAGTTTTCTTTATGGGAGCAAGGTACACTTATACTTGGACCATTATAATACTTAGGTATTTCTGCAGAGGGCAGATGCTAGCTGAGAGTCAGTCAAAGGGTGTAGCCAAGAGGATTAGTATGAGCTGACTGTGAGTCCTTCACATAACAAAATCGATGGTACCAGCTACAGGCTATACTGGTGAATGTGTCGTTGCTAACACATCTTCTGTGGCACTCTTTATTCCCATGTTAGAAATTCATACTAAGGGGAGAACATACCCTTACTTCATAATACAGCCATTCAAACTGACCTAGAACATCATGAGGACTTTTACTTCCACATGTGGTTTGAACCAAAAAGTTCAGCAGTCTGAGAAGATCTGCATTATTCTAGGAGGGACGTTTTGTTTTCTTGTTCTTTGATTTAAAAAAAAAAGTGGGCTAAAATATAAGCATACGGGAAGAAATTTTGCAGAAGGTTGAAAAGAAGTTAGAAGAAAGATTTGACTTTCCCCTTTGTGAAAGGTGGCCAGTTGGTAGAGGTAAAGGGCTCCTGCTCTGGAATCAGATGACCTGAGTTCAAATCTTACCTCTCATAATTTCTCTGTGTGTCTTTGTACTGAACCTTACTGGGCCTCAGTTTCCTTCTTTCTCTGCTTCCTGCCTTCCTTTCTTTTTTCTCTCCCTTCCTCCCTTTTTTCCACATGTGACTAATAACTTGGAATATAAGAGGGAGGAGAAGTCTATGAAATTCTTCCTTGGGTCAGACTGGGGCTTTACATATTCATAAGCTTCTTTTTCAATTTTTTTTTCATACGCACCAGCTATAGTGCTGACTCTTAGCTATGGCTTTTACTTAAATAAGGCCATGACCCTGGAAGATGTAGAGAATATTCTACAGCATACTGCTGTGGGGTCAGGATAAAGGAAATAAGAATCTTTTCATTTATTTCAGAGGTTTTCTTTTTTTCTTTTCTTGAACACCCAGGCACATTGGTATAGAGACCTAGACTTGCATTCAGGAGCCCTGGGTTCAAATCCCACATCAGACATTTTTGGCGAGATGAAAAGCAAGTCACTTTAATCTCTCAGGGTCTCATATTTCTTATCAATAAGGTAGAGATAATAATTATAATACCTCATTGAGTTGTTATGAGGAAAGTGCAATATGAATATGACATGATTATTTGATATTACTTAAATTTTGAGTCAAGATTTCTGAATATAGGCCACCCCCAACCATAATTCACTCCTTAAAATAAGGTCTTTTTGACCTTACTTTGAAAAGGATACAATAATAACTCACATTTATATACCATTTAAAGGTTCTAAGTACTTTCCTCACAACAATGAGGCAAAGGGGAAGGGAGTGGCCGCAATACCTCATGAGGATAATAATGATTAATAATGTGGTTAACAATGCCTTATTACTACTCAGAGACAAGGGGAAAAAAGATATCAATGGGGCAGTAGATTAGGTGTGGGGTCCCTATTGTCCCCCAGCCCCATAACACAATATGGTGGCTCAGACATGCAGTAGAATGTATATTCTGATCAAAGGCCCGACGCTACTCAGGGTTTAAACTTATAGAGTCTGTAGACAAAGATCTGACGCGCCACTAATAGAAGAATGTCTCAGTGGGAGGCTGTGGTGGGGTGGGCCACTTGGGTAAGGATATTCTCTAAATTGCCTAAGAATGGTGGGGGGCAGGGAACTATGAAGCTTGACTCTGTGCCACAAAAGGTGAGTAAATTGGTGATGGTGATGATGGGGTAATACCCAGTCTTTAGGTCATTAAACCTTGGTATACATGTATCATGAGCTCTACTGGGGCTTGGGAATGAACCAATGAAACTATGTTTCATCAAGTTCACAAGAGGATAAATATTATCATCCCCATTTTACAGGTGAGGAAATTAAGGCTCAGAGGGATCAAGTGACACCTATCATAGCTAATAATATATTTTAGGCATATACTCAAAAAGCAATACTGATTATAGGCTGATCTCAGGTTTTATACCTGTGTTCCAAATCTGGTTTTAAAAGTATGTCCTCTACATGGACCAATAGAGCTATACAACATCTGCTGAAATAATTTTTTGGACATCTCTCTACAACCTACTAAATTTTATAAACAGATTTTGAGTGAATACTGTAAAAAACTCTTTTGAACCTTAAAAATTCCCATTGGAAAGACTAGGAATGTTTTGCAAGAAAGAAAATAGGGTCAGTTAATCAATAAGCATTTATTAAGTGCCAGGCATTTAACAAGGCTCAAGAGAGACAAAGAGACAACCTGTGCCTTTGAGGAGCTTATAGGCTAGCTCAGGGAAACAACTATGCATATATAGAGATGTATGTGTATGTGTGTGTGTGTGTGTATGTATATATATGTATGTATATGTACATATACCCCTATATGTGTAAATCAAATAAAGAGTAATGTTCAACTTTTGTTGGGGTGAAATAAAATTATATTTATTTATGTTTATATGAATATAAAATAAATCTTGTATGAGAAGATAAAATGTTCCCAAACTTTATTCTTTTCTGCCATATTTTTCCATGAAAGGTGGGCAATACAAGCACTTTTACCTTTTTGGGGAAGTGGGATAGGGCAGAGAAGAAGACTATTTGGAAATGTGTTGGCATCTTAAAAGTTTATTTCATTTATGCCAAAGGTTGGCATCTATTCTTGGACATCTCTTTTGAGTGTGAGCAGGCCTGCTCTTCCAATGCTTTGTGAAAAGCTCTTTTAGCATCTTGGTCGGTGGGTCAAAGTTCTGGGCCATGGTGTGTGGCCATGGTTTTCCATTTGTGTATTTGTGAGCTGTGGAAACTGTGAACTTCTTTCTCAGCAAGGGAAAGGGTATAATTGAGCTGTTGGAATGATTCATGCAGTTCTTTCATGGCCCTGTGCTGGCAACAGGTCAGAAGTACTGAAGGACTTAAGTGTATCCTTAGGTAGTAGATTGAAGGTGTAGAGAATGGGACAATCAGACAGCCAGGGCAAATCATGCGTTGGGCTGTGTGGAGGTAAATTAGTCAGAGAATAATAAGATACATGGTGCAGGCTAGCCATAATCTGTATCTGAAAACTGTCATCCTCTCCCCTTGTTTTCCTGCCCTGGGATGATAGAACATTTAAACAAAGGGAAGTGTGGAATGAGTGGGTTCTGACTGTGACAATTACAGACTAAACAAAATATTGCTCAGGACAACTATTGCCTTACTTGTTATCGTCCATTTAAGTATATTTCTGATTCACTGCTGGGAGACTTTTTTTGAAAATAAAAAAAGATGCAATAAATTGTCCGACCACTAGTTGACATGTTCCTCTGTTGGTTTGCTATGTTTAAAGGAAGCCTATTCAGCAAAAAATGAAGAATTTTAAACTCAATGGCAGTCTTTTAGCCCCTCCTTTCCCCACTGCGCACATCCCTGTTGCCCAACTCTAGCATCTATAGATAGAATCCATTTCAACAGGGTCTATATCAACATTCTTGTATTGTTTCTAAGTCATGCAAAATGATATCCATTGCTCCAATATACAGAAGAGCATACCAAAATGTTTATGTTTAAAATTTTGTTTTAAAAAGACTGCTATTTGTACTTCCAAATAATAATCAACTGGGGGCTGACAATACCATTTGAGATTTTTATAGGTCATAGGTTCCGAGATTCAGAGCTAGAAAGGAACTTTGAGACGGTGGAGTCCAATCCCTCATTTTACAGATGAAGAAACTAAGATGGAGAAGTTATATAACTTGCCTTGGGTCATACAGCTAGAAAGTGTCTGAGACAAGATTTGAACCTAGGTCTTTCCAAACCCAGATAGCTAATCACTGCATCAGCTTGGTGAAAGCAAAGGTGAAAACTGCTGCTCATTGAATTATTTTGAATCAGTTCACAGAAAATTGCTTGATTGACTCATCTAAGGCACAGTATAAGGTATCTGCTTTCCAATTTGGAGTTTATCTTTTCAGTGGTCAAGGAATTCATGTCCATCAATAATGCCTCTGCCTTGGACATTTCTACATAAACAATGGTAGATTCTTATTCTTTATCTCTCCTTTCCCTAGACCACCTGTTGATCATTTCTCATTATTGTTCTTACTATGTCATATTCTTCCCCAGCCCCCTTTGTCTTGCCATCTTCTTTGTATCCCATCTTCATAACATGGATCACTTAGAGTTGGTCAGACATCAAAGACACCAAGGTCATCCACTACATCCCGGGCCATCGCCAGTCATTCTGACTTTTGTCTTGCCACTGGAATTTGATGACTCTAGAGTGAGGCTGATGACTTTGTACAGCTGAAGTCAAAACATCACCCCATGATATCATTGGTTCTCTTCACAAATGAAGAGCAAACAGCAACATGACATGACATGACATAACATAAGAATATAACATTATTATAACAATATATTTATAAAATAGTAAATATTTTTTTCAGATTTAAAGTAAATTTGATATTTTAAAAGTCATCTATAGCTATCTGGGTTTATGCTCACAATATTCCTAGAATCCTGAAAAGTAAGTTGGTGACATCCTGTAATGTTGATGAGAAAATCAAAGCCATGAGTTTTTAGGTGTTTCATGTAAAAGAAGAGTATTATCCAGTAGTGGATATGGAGGCAGTATTGTGAGGACCAGCTGCACCAATGCTGTATGGTGTGTATTTTTATATAATTTGTTTCTTATTTCAAACTCTATTTTCTTCAAAATTGTTCCATCATCAACAAAAAGTCTTGGGTGATTATGAAACAGGAACCAGTTCCTACTTAAGGCAGGAGGCCAAGGCTACTGGGTATAACATGGCTCCTCTGTGAGCTTAGGTAATGGGTAGTGCTTGAGTAGTAGGGGAAAATAATTTTTCTTTACATACACATTCAGTCTTTTATCTTTCCAGTTTCTCCAGTCAAGAAGGAAACTGAGAAGCCTGTTTGGGTGATCTGCCTAGTCATTCATTACAAATTGGGTTAGACCACCACCTTTGAGGTTCTTGCCAACTGGAACTAGGTTTAAACTGCTGACCTGGGGTAAAAGTTTCCCTATTCCTGTTGCCAAGTACTTCAACTGAACACTTGCTCATATTTCATTGTTACTGCACTTCTGTACTATACTGAAAAAGACTGCTCACTCCAAAGTCTAACTCAACAGACATAGTCCCCATGTAAGTGGAGGGCAATGGAGGGGAGGTATTGCAACGTTTACAACAACTTTGTCTTTCTATACTATCTTATCACATGAGTCTCCCTGCCTCATGGAGTTTCTCTCATTATATCTCTGAAAACAGAATTTGTAAAGAACAATTGTTCACTGGGATCAATTATTAAATTGTAGCTCATTTTTTTCTTTGTCCAACACATAACCTCTCTCCACCTTTGAGACTCTCCCTGTATGCTACAGTAAAACAACTTCTGTCTAGAATACATTTCTTCCAGTTTATAGTATCCCAGTAGCCATGATGGCCTTAATGGAAGTGTTTATTATAATTTTTTTCTTATTTATGCCACCACTTTGAATACCCTAAAAGAAAATAACATTAGTCACACTTCTAAATCTCATGTTCATGGTCATGTGGTTACCTAACTATTGCTAATGTATATTTTGTAAAAGACATTTTCTTATTTTGACCCAATTTTTTTTGAGGGAGGAATGGAAAACTCTGGATCAAGTTTTCAAATAATTTCAAATAAGAGGAAGAGTGTCTAGGTTTTCTGCCAATGGCTCTAAGCCCCCACTGATGGTGATCACTTAGTCACCTTCCACCTCAGTTTCCTCCTCAAAAAGGTGGCACAGTGGATACAGCCCTAGGCATCTGGCTTCAGACACTTTATTAGCTTTGTGACCCTGGGCAAGTTACTTAACCTCTATTTCCCTCACTTTTCTCAACCGTAAAATGGGGACCAAATGTGATGATGTTAAAAAGAAAAAAGCAATGAACACAATGCCTGGCACACAGTAGGTGATGTAAAAATGCTTATTTCCTTCCCTTTCCTTTCCTCATCTGTGAAGTGCTAGACAGCCATTGAGGTCCTGTCCAGTTCTGGATCAATGAACTGCAAGTCACTCCCCACCACAATCCCTCTGCTTTCTAGGCCTGCCCTATATCAATGTCCCATCCTACTTTCTCTCCTGGATCTTCAAGCCAGTCAGGGACTATTTGAGTAGCAATTATTATTAAAGAATGGGGGTCAGGCCTGTGGTTGGATTTACTTATTTCCCATATTTCTGGATTAGCTGTGTTGAAAGAATGAAGCCTTAATAAAATGCTGCCGTTTCATTCAAAACTGTATCCTGAACTCTTGTTTTAGATTTTTATTTATTTATTTTCAGTATCTGAATGCTCACAGCTCTCATGAACTTTCTTCTTCTTCATTCCCAGTAGAGAGGGTGGAACTTTGAGTCTTTTGAGATTTCTGACATGCTGTTGTTAAACAGCTGTTTACAGAGGCACTGTTGTCCTCACACCCACACAAGCCCCAAAATAGAGGCAATGTACAGTCTGTGCTGGATTTCAAATGCACAGTGTGCATTTCTCCCTTTTGGTTTCCATCATCTTTCTTCCCTGAAAACAAGGAATTGGCCTATGCCATTTAGTTGGGAAGAGGCCAAATCTATTTAAAAACACAAACTATGGTTACTATAGAAATGCAGGTGACTGTAAAAACGATTTGAACCTTGGGAAACCATCACATCTCAGGAAATTTGCATTTTGAGAAAGAGCATTGGTTTGTTGGCTCAAAAGAGTATAATTTATAACTCCACAGTCCAGGGACTTTACCAACCACCCTGTTTATGAGGGTTCAAGGAACTATCGACTTTTTTTTAGCCACTAAGACAAAGTATGTCTCTGACATTTATTTTTTGGCAATTTCCTTTTACCCAGCCTCACAAATGTGTGCTGGTCACAAAACAGCCCCCGGGGGGTTTTGCTTTAGAGCTGATTTTATTTAAGCCCCAGACAATTTAAAATTTTAAGTTAGGTTGTTTCCAGGCTAGCCGCTGAAGCTTTCCTTCTTCTATACCTTAACCTTGGCCAGAATGTATGGTTAGTATAACGTACATTGAAGGACTTGGCTAGTTAACAAAGAAGTCGATGTAAAGAAAAATCCTGCTGTTTTCATCCCTTATTAACATATACCTTTTCATCATTCTGTTCATTGTCAGTGATTTTGGGGGGAAAACGTTTGCAGCCTTTACACGTTCACAGTGCTTTGTGTTTCAGAAGTACTTTTGATATTGCTGAAACAGGGATCTTTTTGAATGAACTAGCTCATTAATATTTTAAATATCAGCCCTTCCATTCATATGTTATTGCCTGCTATGTTCCTAAGCCTCCAGTTAGGCATGATCCCTTATTATGCAGTCATACAATGAGCTGTAACTACTTTGAAGAAACTATTGTGGGCTGTTGTGTCAGTCCCATGAAGATTAGGAGTCCAGGAGAACCCATGGAGGTGGTCCAGCCTTTATGGTCTGTCATGCTATGGGTTGCTCCCTGATTAATCACCACAGATTTCATCACCATGCTCAAGACCATTGAGACGGCAATGATATTGAATGACAAAGTGTGTGTGTCAAACAAGATTCCAATGTTTTTTTTTCTTTTAGTTTTCCTTTTTGTAAAACAAAGGAAATTGAACTTAGTGCTTTTTTAATGGAAGAAAAATGTTTTTACCCAGACCTTCTTGATGACAATATTTCTCAATGTCTGTTCTTGAGGAGGGGAGAATTAAGGTCTTGAATTGGAATAGAAATTATCTTAAATAAGGGAATTAAAGAATCATTGGACATGCAAATTTTAGAACTAGTGGGGGCCTAAGATATCATTTTGTGGTTCAGCAGAAAGATAAATTTGGCAGAGAACTGGATTCATACTTGTCCCTCTGCCCCTGTGATCCCCCTTCTTCCTGTAGTGATTTCTTTCTGGAATCTCCTCTTTGAGGAAGGTAGACTGGCCACCCTTCATTCTTCAGACTTTGTTAACTTGTTCTCACACAGGTACCTCCTCACCTTTGCATTTAGCTCCTTTTAATGTATTGTCTCCCCATTTAGAATGTAAGCTCTTTCAAGATAAAGACTGTATTTTCTGCTTGTATTTGTATGTGGTATGCTTAGCACAGTGCTTGGCACATAGTGAAGGCTCAATAAATGCTTGTGAACTTGTGACCTGGAGCAAGTTCCTTCACTTCACTGAAACTCAATCTCCTCATCTGTAAAATCAGGTGGCTAGGTGACGCAATGGATAGAGTGCTGGACTTGGAGTCAGGAAGAAAGGAATTCAAATTCAGCCACAGATACTTCCTAGATGTGTGATCTTGAGCAAGTCACTTAATTGTGTTTGCCTCAGTTTCCTCATCTGTAAAATAACCTGGAGCATTCTAGTATCTCTACCAAGAAAACCCCAAAAGGCATGATGAAGAGTCAGACACGACTGAAAAATGACTAAACAATTACATCTGTAAAATGAGGTAGTTGGCTTAGATGACTTTCCAATTCTAAATCTTTGGTCTAACATTCTACATGATGAGGAAAATAAGGCTGAGAGGTGGATTAACCAAAAGTCTCACTGCTACCTATTGGTAAAGCTAGGATTACTCTTCAGGTCTTCAAATCCCATTCCAGATTGTCATTCTCAATGGCTTAAAACAAACAAAGAAACAAACAGAAACAAACAAACAAGCAAAATAATGATCATAATAATTGCTTTGCTCAGGTCAAGCTGTTGTATATGAACTCCTGTACCCATGAACTAACCTTACTATCAATAATAACATGGTATTTGAACTAACTCATAATCATAAGATATAAAGGCTGTGATTCTATAAACCACAAAACAAAGCTCTGTACTAAGATCCCTCCTTCAAATAACCATAACATGGTAGTAAGGGAGAGTTACTAATGGATTAAAGTTCAACTCTAAACAACACAGTATAATGAAAAGATCACTGAGTCAAGAGATGTGGATTTTTTTGAACTTTTTACTTAGAGTTCCAACATTTCTAGCCATTATACTAGCCCCGTTCACTGTTAGTTAACCCTCTGTTCACTTTTCAAATTATTGTTCCTAATCTATGATTTTATTGGTGTGGGAAAGTCTAAATGTGGAATTTCTTTTCCCCAAAGCATATTTGCTGATTATATGTAATTATTAGAAAATAATTTAAGGCCCTGAGAGGTTAACTTATTTGCCCATGGTCACGTGAGGTCTTAAACCCAGGTCTTCTTGACTCCATGATCATTATAATCTCTTTTGCCAAGCTGCCTTTCTACTCCATTTTACCTTTGCAGATGCATTCATATGGAAATGACCAGCCCAAGGAAAGATTCTTGGCTTGTGTCTCCGAAGTTTATTTATTTATTGAAATATAAAGCATAAAGTTACAACAAAGATATTCTAATAATAGATAGTAGTCTAGGGTTTGGCAGATAGATAGAGGCTATATTTGATTAACTTTATTAAATTTCTATTCCGTTACTCCATGGCCCTTTAACAATTATACATATAGGCTATACTTCCCAGCTTTGACTTAAAAGATTTCCCCAACAATCACATTACCCTCCTTATGAACCGCATTGTTCCAATGAAACGACCGCTTCCCATAAATAATATTACTTCTTCTATCTCCCAAACCTCAAATACAATCCCTCCTCGTCCTTGTCTCTTGGAACCCCTGATTCCCTTTACAGATTATTGTTTGTCCTTCATTCTCGAAGAGGACCAATGATGTCAGGAGGGTGATGTCTTGGTGAATTGGATTTAAGTGAGGCAGAGCTGTGCAAAGTCATCAGCTTCACTCTCTCCCTCCAGAGTCATTGGAGTCCAGTGGCAAGACATAGGCAAAGATGACTGGTGATGGCCCTGGATGCAGTAGGGGACGCTGGCCTTTTTAAGCTAAGGTCTTTCCCAGGTCTCAGTTTGTCTGAGGCAAATCCAATTCAGTAATTAAAGGCTAAGTAAGAATTGAGGCAAACTGGCTTAGTTTGCCTTCATAAAAGAATCAATCTGACAGGAGAAGACCTTCAGAGTTTCTTGACTCCTTTTAAGGCTCAGCTCAAGTGCAGTTTTCTCCAAGAGAACTTTTGTGATCCTCCCAGGTATTAGGGTCCTCACCCTCCCAATATTATTTTGTATTTACTTTAAATATTCTGTATTTTTTGTTTATCTCTGTACATGTTGCTTTCTCCAGGAGAATGTAAGAACTTTGAGGTCAAGAATTAGTTCATTTTTTAAAATATACTCTGTGCCTGGTATGTAGTAGTACTTAAAATAGTTATTGAATGAAGACTTTTAGAATGCCCTATAGATGGATCAGTCTTTAATTCAGCCCTTGCTGTGAAACTATACATGGGACTCTGGTTGGAGAAAGCTCTCTTACCCACCAGAAACCACCAGCATGAACAAATTACTTGATTTGGTACAGGCAACAAATGCCTTGTTAATTTAATGTGGTTTTTAGGATGACAGAATAGTTGTTCATATTGACTTTGTTTATAAACATTCTTTTTTAATATTACTATTTCTCTCTATTGGTGGATACAAATTAAAAGTACAAGGTCCGGTTGCTGGGGGGGGGAGTTCCTTACGGCCAAAGTGTCATGGTATTTCAAAGTTTTGGATCTGAGCTAGATGATTGTAGTGACTAGAATTTCCATTGTTTATATCCTTCCCCAGTTCCTTAATCTTTGGGAGAAAAAGGGACTTTGAGGATCTGGGACTGTTTAGTGAAAAAACACAGAATAAATACATGGCCCATGATATTTTACCCAATGCGTCCATGCTCTTGGTAACCATAGCATTCTGGGTTTCCAGTAGAGAGCTGACTGGCAGCAGTAGGAGATGTTGCTCTTTGTCCTTCATTTTCAAAGAGGACCAATGACATCACAGAGTGATGCTTTGACTTGCTTGTCAATTGGACTTAAGTGAGGCAGAGCTGAGCAAAGTCATCAGCCTCACCCTCTCTTCTAGAGTCATTGAAGTCCAATGGCAAGACAAAAGTCAAGGTGACTGGCAATAGCCTGGTGGCTGAAGTAGGAGACTGTCAGATGAGGAAGTTTACCTCTGCTTTATCTATAATCAGAGGCGTGCTAGAACCAGCTGTTACTAGCTTGTGAGAACTGATTGTTAAATTTTCTGTGTGGGCATTTATTTACACCTTGGGAATTGGCAAATGCTACAAATTAGGACATGGTTTATTGTTTTGTTGACTGTCTAGACTTTAAAAAGTAATGGAGAAAACAATGCAGATTAGATTTAAAAATGTGTCATCTTACCCCTCCCCCCAAGAGCTGGTTGTTAAACATTTTCCAGCAAACTCACGTCAGGTCACTGTTTCTAATGCATTCGTTCTTCAACTTGGTGTTTGTTTTCCTGTGGATGCTGTCAAGGAGAAAATGAATCTACAAGGCAAGTAGGAACATGAACCATGCTCAGTTCATTGGAGAAGTAGAAATGATTCGTGCAAATCATCTAATTATGGGGTTGAAAAAGACCATAAACAGTTCTCTCTCTCCTTTGACTTTCATCAAGGACTAGTCTAATTCATTTTGATTTTTGCACAGTCTATGTATTTCATGAATGCTAAATGTGGTTGTTCAGATTTTCAGTCATGTCCAATTCTTCATGGCCCCATTTGGAGTTTCCTTGGCAGAGATACTGGAGTGGTTTGCCATTTCCTTCTCCAGCTCATTTTACAGATGAGGAAACTGAGGCAAACAGGGTTAAGTGACTTGCCCAGGGTTACACAGCTAGTAAGTGTTCAAAGTTGGATTTGAACTCAGAAAGAGGAGTGTTCCTGACTCCAGGCCAGCACTCTGTCCCCCTAGCTGACTCACCTTTAGCTACTGGATGTGGAAGGGACTATAAAGATCATTTAATTGAAGAAGGCAAATTGATAGTACCGTGGGTACTAATTGGCAGAAGCTGAGATTTGAACCAAGGTTATAGATCTAAAGGTGGAAAGGATCTCAGAGGCCATCTAATCTATCCCCTCCCACTTGGCCAAGGTCACAAGCGACAGAGGTAGGATTTGAACCCAGGTCCCCTGACTTCACGTAGAGTGCTCTTTCCACGGACTACATTTCACTACAGTGTTCACTTAAATCCTGTCTCCCTTTATTCAGAAAGATCTGTTCCTTTAGTTTTGTTAAATCAAAAGTTACCCAGCTTCTTACATTAATTCATTCAAAAGATCTAACAGCTTTCACTGTCAGGAAGTTCTTCATTCCATCTGACCTAAGTCTCTCACCCTGCAGATAATTTCCTCTTGTGGATGGAGAACAGTTGGCCACTGTTCTTGGCAAAATAATCATTCCGAATCTGGAAGACAGTTAATAAATCGTTCCTCACTCTTCTTTAACGAAAGAACAAGTGCTAAATAAATCATCTAAGAGTCTATTTTCTGAGGCAGAATTAGGATGTTTTAGGACAACCATGGTTGCACTGTTTTGCCAGAAGGCTCTCCAAACAGAATCATGCTTGCCAGAGGGAAGAAAATATTTCTGAGTGTTTGGGATAAAGTCTCAAACAAACATTAACTATGAAACTATGATGACAGGTGAAGGAGAAGGGGGGGGTGGAGAGAGACAGACAGAGACAGAGAGACAGAGATAGACAGAGACAAAGACAGAGAGAGACATAGAGAGAGAGGGAGAGTGACAGAGAGACAGAGGCAGAGAAACACAGAGAGAAAAAGAGACACAGAGAAAGCAACAGAGAAAGACACAGATACAGAGAGAGAAAAAGTATTGAGAGAGAAACAGAGAGACAAATGGAGATAGGTAGAGAGACAGAGACAGAGACAGAGCAAAGAGATTGAGAGAGAAAAAAGCAGAGACAAATGGACATAAGTAGAGAGAAGGAGACAAAGAGAGAGACAGAGAGAAGCAGAGAAACCAAGAGAAACAGAAAAAAGAGACAGAGAAAAGAGAGAGAAACACAGATAAAGAAAGAAACAGAGACAAAGAAAGGTTAAGGACAAAAGTTCGGAGAAATCTGACTCTTCACAGAAAAGGCCCTCCGGCATAGATGAAAAAGAATGAACATTTGCTTCCATCCAAATGCTAAGCAAAAACATATACAGTATTAAGAAAGTGTCTGTGAGAACCTGACCATGCAACGGACCATTTTCACCTAATCTTTCTGTAAATCTTTGAGAAGGGAGACCAGATCATCTTCACTTTAAATGTTTCTGCCCACATAACATTTGATTTAAATTAATTATTGAACACCAAACTAGGGAGCAGAGTTCCTGGGCATTTAATACAAAGTCACTGGGTATTTTATCTCTATCTTTCGTGATTTAGCCTTCCGTAACTAACCTTGTGCTAGATGAATTAGCCATGGTTAAATAATCCACCAGATGCAGCGAGTGAAATGGAGAATTGAGGCAATAAATGT
The DNA here is from genome assembly GCF_900497805.2 of Vombatus ursinus. Classification (NCBI taxonomy): domain Eukaryota; kingdom Metazoa; phylum Chordata; class Mammalia; order Diprotodontia; family Vombatidae; genus Vombatus; species Vombatus ursinus. Next base: position 8,021,802 of record NW_020954592.1, on the reverse strand, counting down.
GATAATTCAAACCAAAGAACCATTTTTGCTGGAAATATCCAGCTAAGTGAGGCCAGAAGTACTTTACAGTTTTGTCCTGAAATTGTCACAGTAGTCTCTGTTACCAATATTGTCCTAGAGCCGGTGAGCTTTTTTACCTCTGAAATCTCAAGGCTACAAATTAGGATGTTATTTATTGTTTTGTTGAATGTTTAGACTTAAGAAACTGACAGAGAAAATGTAAAAATGCAGATTAAACTTAAAAGTATGTGAATACATGTTCATTTTTGGAGGGTTGATTGTTAAACATTTACCCACATATCCCTCCATTTACCCTTTGTTTGTTTAGCCATAGCAGGATAGACTGTTATTTCCTTCAATGTCTCACACATTGGTCCTGTCTTACATTACTCCCCTTTCTAATTTCTCCTCCACACAACTGCCAAAGTGATGTTCCTAAATCACTGGTCTGACCATGTCATTCTCCCGCTCAACAAACTTCAATGACTTTCCATTACTTCTAGAATCAAATAAGAACTCTGCTCTTGAACATGTAAAGCCCTTGATAACCTGCCTCCCATCTACCTTTCAAGGCTTATTATACATTATTCCTCTTCACACACTCTACGTTCTATCCAGACCCCCAAGCTTAAAAAGGTCAAGGTCCTCCACTGCATTCTGGGGCCATTGCCTGTCGCCCTAACCTATGTCTTGCCACTGGACTCTGATGATTCTGGAGGAGACAGTGAGGCTGATGACTTTGCACAGCTCTGCTTCACTTAAATCCAATTCACTTACAAGTCAAGACATCACCCTCCTGATGTCATGGTCCTCGTCAAGAATGAAGGAGGAACAATAGCAATTCCATCCAACAGTATCTTCTTGATTTCACTTCAACATGACATTCTGTCTTAGTACCTTTACACAAGCTATCTTTCATAGATAGAGAGTGCCAGGCCTGGAGTTACGAAGACCTGAGCTGAAATCTGGCCTTAGACATTTAGTAGCTGTGTGATCCTGAGCAAGTCACTTAACTCTGTTTGCCTCAATTTCCTCATCTGCAAAATGAGTTGGAGAAGAAAATGAATAATATAGGTAACTTCAGGGTGAAGAATCTTCATGATCCAATGGAATGAAAATATAATGGTAGAATGATATGGGGAGCAGCTAGGTGGCACAGTGGATAGACCATTGGGCCTGGAGCCAAGAAGACCTGAATTCAAATCTGGCCTCAGACACTTACTAGCTGTATGACCCTGGGCAAGTCATTTAACCCTGTTTGCCTCAGTTTCCTCATCTGTAAAATGAGCTGGAGCAGGAAATGGCTAACCACTTCAGGATCTTGGTCAAGAAAACCCCAAACAGGGTCATGAAGAGTCAGAATCGACTGAAATGACTAAACAACAACAAGGGGAGGTCAGTGACAAAAAAAGAGAAAGCCTCAGATACACTGTACACTAAAAATTTACAGCAGCACTTTTTTTTGGTGGAGAAGTTCCTCAGACTATATGCTTTTTGAAATCAGAGACTGGTTTTTTGTTTTTTGTTTTGTTTTCTTAGCCTTTATTTGTGTTCCCAGTGTTTAGCACAATGCCTGGCACATAATAAGCACTTAAAAATACTTGTTGACTCAACTAGCAAGAAACTGCAAACAAAGTAGATGCCCATTGATTGGGGAATGGTTAAACAGGCTGTGATACGTGAATGAATGAATGAATGATGAATGGACTATTATTGTACTCGAAGAAATGATGAGTTAGAGGAACGTGGAGAAGCATGGGAAGACTTAAATGATCTGCTGCAAAGTGAGGTCAGTTACTGAGCCAAGAAAACAGTACACGCAATGACTACAACAATGCAAACAGAAAGGGCGACAATAACAGCAAAATCATTGGAACTGAATGCTGTTATGACGTAGCTTTGCTTGGCATCCATACTTAATCCTAACAGTCCTAACAGCATTCAGTTTCAATGATTTTGCTGTTATGGGGAGGGGGAATAGTATGAGTGTGTGACTGCATATGATGTCAGATTTTTTCAGTATGTTTTAGTTTTGTTGTACTAGTTTTACTAGTAATTGGTTTGAGGGGTTAGCATGGTCCAGTCAAGATTTTTTTCAGGATAGATAGGGGAGACTTAGGTATGTTTAAAAGTGGTAGGAATGAAACCGCTAGATTCCCAATGAAGAATGCTTTAGCCACAACAAACGGAGGAAACTAAAGGTGTAAAGGAATTGTTATTTCCCCTGGTGGGTGGGTGGGTGGGGAACTCAGATAAAGAAAATCATGAATCCTTGAAGAATTACATGATATTCATCAGGCCAGATTAATGGATTTAAGTCTCATAAATGCTAATTAACTTTTAGACAGGAAAAAATTAGTGGCAACTGTAGCATAAACCAGCTAGGTGGTTTTCCATTTTGTAGATTTTACAGAACATGTACTCTTTCATCTAGTACCTCCACCAGAAAGCTAAGAAGTAAGGAAATAGAGCTCTCTTCTAAAATTCTGTGATGTTGGGGCAGCTAGGTGGTGCAATGGATAGAGCTCTGGCCTTGGAATCAGGAGGACCTGAGTTCAAATTTGACCTCGGACCCATGATACTTACTAGCTGTGTGACCCTGGGCAAGTCACTTAACACTGATTGTCTCACCAAAAAGGAAAAAAAAATTGTGATATTCATGCCAACCTCCTGTACTTTCACTCACTCTTAACTTCTCTAGGAGTATCTCTGTATCACTTTGTTCACTGCAGACCAGGACATATAGATGGGTTTGAGGCACAGCCTTACTTACCTGTGTTTTGAATTTTAGAGTACCATCTATATACATTTTCCAATGGTTCAAGCAAGAATTCTTTTTTTTTTCTTCTTCCCTCTCCCTTGCATGGAGAACTGTAGGATCTTAGAGAAGTGGGAAAAAAATTCCAGGATGCTACAGAACCACATAACCCTGTTGGGGGTTCTTTGATAGAGCTCTGGGAAGTGAATTTGATGGCATAGGATCCCTATTAAAAAATCAGATAGAAATTACAAGAACATTCTAATCTTAAGTCAGATTTGGATAAGAACATGAATCCTCCTAGCAAGAAGAAGTAGGCTCAAAGATACATTAAATACATGGGAACCAGTTGGTTAGCCAGTCAGTTGTCTGGCTAAACTATCTTCTAAACAAATTTTGTCCTTAGAAGTGAAAACTATTCTTTTGGAGAGAAAACCATTTACAGTTAAGACTTTAAGAGCTGACAAATCTCTTTTTCCTTATTGGGAGATAGCAACTGTCTATATTTCCTCCCTAATATGGTATTGGGTATGTGAAGGGCCTGCTTCCCATTTAAGCAAACTTCTTAGGTCTATGATAGAACTCATTTTTCATCTTATAGGGGATCAATCAATCATCAATTATCCCTAATCATTGGTTATCCCCCCAAATTGATAACTCATTTTTTCTCTTAGGCTGGTCCTTAGGTAACAGGCAAACAGTCCAGCTCCAGACCTTTCTAACCTGGTAGGATCTTGTCAGAACTTAAGCTCCACTGGAATAATCTTTGATAACCTCACAGGTTCTTAATAATGTTCTTCTATACAAGGTTAATTGTAAGTCTTAAATCTATTACTCTGGCCTGATTAATATAATATACTTTATAATACCATATGATTTAGTTCTTTACGGATTTATGAGTACTTATTCCACCAGGATAAATAAAAATTCCTTTATTCCTTTAATAGACAGACTTTTAGTCTGGGGTCTGTAGACCCTTAAAGGATCTGTGTATAGATTTTTAAAAGGTCTGTGAACTTGGATGGGGGAAAAATTACATTGTTATCCTCACTAACCTTTGATGGAAATATAACCTTTCCTCCACTTATGAATGTAGGCAGCAAACATTCTTCTTTTTTTTTTTTTTTTTTTGGTGAGGCAATCGGAGTCATGTGACTTGCTCAGGGTCACACAACTAGCAAGGGTCAAGTGTCTGAGACCAGATTTGAACTCCTGGCTCTAAGGCCAGAGCTCTATCCACTGCGCCATCCAGCTGCCCCTAGCAAACATTATTCTGAGGAGTCCGCAGCTTCACCAGACCGCCAAAGGGGTCCATGAAAACAAAAAAAGGTTAAGAACTTCTGTTTTAGTAGGTGGTTTTCATGAATTGCTGTGGACAAAAAAAATTCTTTTCTTGGTATCTACTGGTTCCTTCACTATTTCCCATCCTTAAAAACACATTCATTCGTCCCTACTACACCATGGCAGGCCATCAGAGTTGGATGTAAATCGCTTAAAACTATACCTTTCAGATTCATAGAATTTCAAAACTGGAATGGATCTGAGAGGTCACCTTGTCTAGCTTCCTTATTTTACAGAAAAGGAAACTGAGGCCCAGAAATATTGCACGTATTGTCCAAGGTGACAACGATAGTAAATGTCTGGATATTAATAAATATAAATGTAAAACAAAAATATAAAACTGGATAAATAAGTAGTTGGATGAAAACACTTGTTTCTTAACTTCTAATAGTGTGATTCTTCTAGTATTGTACATAGATCCCCATGGCAATTAGGTGGCCCAGTGGTTAGAATGCTGGACTTGGAGTCAGGAAAATCTGAGTTTAAATCTAGCCTTAGATGGTTACTAGTTGTATGACTTTGGATAAGTTACATAGTCTTTGCTTGCCTCAGTTTCCACACTTGTCAAAATGGGAAGGATAATGGCACCTATTTCTCAAGGTTGTTATAAGGATAAAATGAGACAATGTTTATAAAGAAGTCTGCAAACTTACTATTACATAAATGCTAATTATTATTATGTCTTGAAATTTTCCTTTGGCTTTCTGGGTCTACTAGATTATGCTGCTGTATATGCTCCTATGAGTCAAATTTCTCTCCTGAAAATGGGATTTTATGAGAATGCCATAAAGTAATTTCTTGGATGTCACATAATTTTTCTGTAAATTTCTTTTATGGCTGTGATGTGCTCTACTTTAAAACTATCCAAAGGAAGAAACTATTAAAAATCACTTTGGCTCAGGTATTCACCTGAAATTCTCATTGACTTGAAGGAATTTTCCACCAGGGTTGAGGGTGGAAATGGATACTATATTTGAAATGACACAAGTAAGCCCTGTACATTTTGTCATGCCATGAAGCACATGAAGAATACTTCTGTCTGTTCTTAAAACACATAAACATATGGCAAGTATGGAAGGCAGACTGGGGCTTCAGACAGGAAATGCATTCTGTATGTAAACTGCAGCTGGTGATAGTGGAGATGGGGTGCTAGAGAAGGGGGTGGAGCTGATTAATAACGTAACTGGGAGAACAGATGTGGCAAATGTATCTGATGCAATATTATACCAGAAGATAAAGTAAACATCCTTGACAAATGGACAGTTATGGAGTACATATATTCCAAAGGCCAGAGGGAAGAAAGTGAGCAAACTACCCTGGGGCTGACGATGTTTCTCCTTCTTACTAATAAAACAGCTGTCACCTAGACAGTTTTCTCTTCACTGGAAAGTAACAACAACAAAAATCCATTCCTTCTATCCTCCACAAATAAAATCTGTAAGAAGATTATTGTGGAAAAACTTGACACGTGTAAAAACATGTTCTAGGATAAGGATTTCCATGCCAAAAATCATTTTCAAAACTGAGTTATAGGCCAGATTTATCCAGGACTTAGTTTCTATAAGAAAAAGAAATGTGTGTGTGTGTGTGTGTGTGTGTGTGTGTGTGTGTGTATGTGCATGACTGTATTCACAATGATGAGTGGGTTGCAATGTGTTATAGTATATGTCCCAGCTCTATAACTTATGATTTGCCTTTAGGTAAAAAGTCTTCCCAAATTCACTTCTCTGTGCTTCCATTTTCTTATTTATGAAATGAAAAGGTTGGACTTGAAATCCTCCAAGATCCCTTGGAGCTCTGAAATCTATCATGCCATTGAGAGGCAGACAGGCACCTGGTACAGTACAATGAGCCCTAGCTTTGGTGAGAATGTCCCTGTGTATGCTAGTCACTCACTACTTAAATTACAGCTTGAATTTCTATCATACTTTAAAGTTTCCAAAGTTCTTTCCTCAGGACAACCATGGCTATCTACATAGTCTATGTAAACATGTTTTTATTCCCATTTTATAGGTTAGGAAACTGAGGCTGACCAAGGTTAAAGCATTTGCTCAGAATCATACTAATAAGTGATCAAGCTGAGATTGGAATCCAGGCCCTCTTGATTCCAAATCCAACTCTCTTTCTCGCATACCACCATGCTGGCTGCCTACTAGAGGTAAATAAAAGAGGTTAATTTGGCAAAAACAAAAACTAAAACTAACTTTTCAAGTACTTCCTGAGATCTGAAGCAAAATTCTCAAGTGTGTATTGCAGTTTGGGGTAGTGGAAAGACTAGAGCCTTAGAGAGAATAGACCACTTCTTGAAGTGGTGGGTTTCTCCCTCACTGGAAGAGTCTACTCTTTAAGCAGAGCCTGGATGTTCATTTATCAGGTATGTTGTAGCGTCAATTCCTTTTCAGGTATGGATAGGTTGGACAAGATGGACAGTGTGATCTGTTTGCAAATGTCTCCGTCTACTTGAGGGCAAGTTTTAAAATTATTCATCTGTTGGTCTTATTAGTGAACCTGAGCCTTGCAGGTAAGGTTCAGAAGATAATATAATAGCAGTCACTACACTTGACATGTCCAAATTGCTTAATTTCAACATCCATTACCTCTGTAGGTCCTCCCAACAACTCGATGATAAATCTGAGGCTCAGACGTACTCAGAATGCAATCAATACACTACTGGGCACGCAGTAAGCACTATATAAATGTTAGTGATTATTTATTGTTACTATTTTCCCAATTTATCCTCTATATAGTTTATTTGTACATAATTGTTTGCATGTTGTCTCCCGCATCCGACTGTGAGCTCCTTGAGGCCAGGGATTGTCTTTTGCCTTTCTTGGTATCCCCAGTGCTTAATGTAGGACTTGACACGTAGTAGGTGTTTAATAAAATTTTGACTGATTGACTGGCTGATTACTGATACTAGGAAGATTTCTGAGAGGGCAGCTCTAAAGGTTACTTCCCACCTCTTTGCTTTTATATTCCTGAAAAATTCAGAATATTAAAGGCCCCACCCCCAAAGAAATACCTGAATGCCTTTTGGTGTCATTCTGATAATGATAATAGTGAACAAAAGAACTTGAACAGATTTAATGCTTTCGTATTTTCTATGTCTATTTAAATTCTTATTAGTTTATAGCTTCCAGCTTAATTTTCTTCCCCTTTTTTCCCCCCGAGTTGAGTGGGCTTTGCTCATTCGTATAATAACAGCCACTTCCTTTTAGGCTTCTGGTGTGAGGCACTCTGAGTGCCAGCAATCACTGAAAACCATGATGCGGGAGCCCTCAGTGAGGTACTTATTTTTACCAGTCAACCAAAGGACATATTAGTTCAAACCAAAAGATGCTTTCTAAATAACTTAGTAAAGAGAGTTATAAGAAAGCTTTTGTAACCATGTGGGGTTCATTCTCACATGTTACTAAACCAAAAAGCAAGTTAATCTACACAGAGGATACGTGTTACCAGAGAAAAAAGTACATACATAGGGGCACAGGTAACCAGCATGCATTTGTGGCTGGGGCAATGCAGACTTTCGGTGCTTTATAACCAGCAATGTCTCCTGGTGATATCATCTCTGACATTTATTGCTGGATATTAGTCAGACATCACGTCTTCATATCTAGTGGGTGTTACAGTGTTTCTATTGGGCATCATGACCCAACATTCCACCAAGTCATTTCTGTTGGTCATTTTGCTGGTCACTGACTTGTTCTTTGCTACCATCTGTTATACTTTGGCTGTATTTAATTTCTTTAGAGTCATCTGCAGATTTGTTACCACTTTCTGGGATGCAGCGGCTAGTAAGCCCCTTCCTGACAAGGGTGGAATAATGCACCTTAGTGTATAGACTATGGCTGCAATCTACCATACCTAAGCAGATGATCAGGAAAAGTTAACAGAATTCCCTAGGCTGAGATTAAATGCATTATTTTCATTATCTTTCTCCTGGTGATGCATCATAATCCATGGCTGGACACATCCACCTGATTTGGGGTTGTGATACTTCTTTTAACTTCTGTTAAATCCCTGGTTATTAATCTATGTGATTAAACCCTATTTTATAAACTAGACTCCTCATCTCACAAACCCACAGGAATTGTGGAGGAACTAGGGTAGTGAAGTTTTCTTAGATCTTCTGATGTTCTATGATTGCCATGCTAATGAAGCCAGGGCAAGAAAAGATTAAATGTAGACAGGACCATTTGCATCTGTTCCACATTCATGCTTTTATTAAGCAAAAAAGGAAGGAAGGAAGGAAGGAAGGAACAAAGAAAGAAAAAGAAAGAATTGGTAACTCTTATGTTTCATTCTAGTTAACTGCAAAGTTTTGATCTCTATACTTTTGCATCATATTCTTTCCTATTCTGTTCTCTAATTATAGTAAGCTTTGCCTCTATGCCTAGGTTGTAAGCTTATTGAGGGCATAGACTATGTCTTATTTTTTTAATTTCTTATTGTGCCTATATAAGCTGGGCATGTGGTAGATGTTCAATAAATATAATAATACTTCAGGTAGTCACAGATCAGCCTTCCAGGAAACTCAAGTGGAAAATTAGATTAGATAACCCTCAAAGTCCTTTCCAGCTCTTTGAAAGGCAATATTGAAACAAACAAACAAAAAAAACCATGCAACCATAATATCTCTGGTAGTGAAGAAGGAACCTTGAATAGTGAATGGCGATGAAAATAACCAAGAAGAGACAAAGATGACACCCAAAGTGATGTAATTGGTTGGTTTACAAACCAGAAGAAAGGAACATTCTCAGTGCCTGGCAATGGCTATACAAGTCAAGCTACTGTGTGAGAGAGTTTACAAGTATAGAGAAAGAAAAAGACCATCTTAATGAATGATGGAGGGAAAGGGCAAGACGCCTTGGAATCTGGAGACTTGGGCTTGAGTAGACTCTCTGTCATTTATTCCTGGTATGACCTTGAGCAAAGTATTTCCTTTTTCTGACCCTTAGTTTCTTTATCTGTGAAATGAAGGTATTGGGTGAGGTGAATTTTGAGGTCTCCAACATTCTATCACTCCGAGAAGAAATAGAGTGTGGTATCCAGAGCTGGTTTCAGAGTTAGGAAGATCTGGGTTCAAGTGCTGCTTTCAGATCTACTGGCTGAATAGTCCTGTTTAAGTTGCCTAACCTTTCAGGGCTTACTGAGAAAAGTAACCCAAGCCACACTAGATCTTCAAGTGACTACACATAAAATTTGCTCACCAGCTTTTATTTCTGAGAAAAAGAAATCATGTAATCCAGTGCCCTGGACAACTTTCTAGGCTCTAACTGTAGAATAGTTGCCAAATATATAAAAAGAGGGAATTTGTTCTCTGACCAATAAAATCACAGGGCTGGACAAAATAAAAGATACTTGATGTTTTCTCTCCTTTTCATGATCACGGTGATGATCCTCAGTCAGCAAGAAGAGGTCATATTGTGCCTTGTTTAAGAAAGGAAAGGTTTTGTGCAACATGTTTTAGAAAGATTTCCACTGACAAGGGGTTAACATTTAAAAAAAATTTAGTGCTTCAAGAGTTTCACTTCAACTGTCTGGAAAATTCAGTTGTGTGGAAAAGCTCATTTCCCATGATGATATCAGAAGTCTGAGTTGCTACTGTATGTGTTGATTGATTTGTTTATTGGTTGGGATTCACTGCATAATGGAAATATCCATTCATCTCTGTTTGAGTTATGCAGCAAATCAGGTTAACAGCCAGGGATTGCCTTTCTTTTTCTTTCTTTCTTTCTTTCTTTCTTTCTTTCTTTCTTTCTTTCTTT
>NW_020954592.1:7774625-8011925 GCF_900497805.2 Vombatus ursinus | reverse complement strand
CTTTCTTTCTTTCTTTCTTTCTTTCTTTCTTTCTTTCTTTCTTTCTTGTATTTGTATTCCCAGTGCCTAGCCCAGTGCCTGGCAAACAGGAGGTACTTAATACATTCTCAGTGATTGACGAGTTAATTGAAAATGCCTTAGAGGGCAACACTCTGGCTGAAGTTTCTTCTCCCATAATTGACACCCCTCCTCTACCCAGTCTATTTAAGTTTATTTTATCAGTGACATTCAGGCTGAGTGGCACCCATCATGCATTTAAGAAATGAGTTGAACTAATGCACTTCTGTTCACTTGCTGTTAGATTTCAATCAGCCCAACAATGGAGGCTTAGCTGCAGTAACACGTGTTGGGTTTGGGCAGCTGGCAAAAGAAGAACTGTGCTGAGGGTGGGAGAAAGTCTTGGTCCAACTTGTCTTACTGGCTCGTTGAGTATGTGAACCGCTCCTCTTTCCTCCAGGAGGCCAAATTACCTTACTTAAGGTTACATCATGTGTTGGGGTGGTGATGCCAGGGGAAGCCTAAAGAACTTTGAAAGGAGCCTTTGTGTGTCTGCATTATCAGTCTGACATCAGCCTTTTGGGGGCTTGCTGAGAAAAGTAACTCAAGCTTCGCTGGATCTTAAGGTCACTACACATAAAATCCACCCACCAGCTTTTATTTCAGAGAAAAAATAAATCATGTAATCCAGAGCTTTGGCAGGCCAGGTATCAGAATCTCTCCATTTGAGCAGCAAGTGCCTAGTAACTTAGAGAAAGGCAGACATAGCATACGGACAGAGTCATCACTTATATGGTGTGATTTTAGGGACTCTGCCAATACCTCTGGCACTTTCATATCCCCCCTCCTTCACCTGTCGAAGCACCTAAACTTCCACCATTCAGTGTTCATTCCTTTGGCTTAAGCATTGTAACTCCAGGATTCTCCTTTTGAAATGTTAAACCTGTTGAGAGGAAAAAGACTTTAAACCCTCCCCTTATTCACCATCAGGACAGTAAACACTTTGGGCTCTTCCTTCCCCTTTTAGTGCTCCAGCTGGACCTAGAACCATAGAATCTCAGAGTTGGAAGGGACCTCAGAAGCTAGTTTAACTCTTACTTGAATACTAATTTTTTAATAATGGGAGTCTATGCAATTGTTTTTTAAAAGTATATATTTTGATAGCTATTTTCAGTATGTTTTGTAATCCTACATATACTATCTAATGTACATAAAATATTATTCTGAGAAGGTTTCTGTAGGCTTCACCAGAAATGTAAAAGGGGTCTATGACACAAATTTATAAAAATTTCTCTATAACATACCTGAAAAGTAGTCACTTAGTCTTTGTTTGAAGAGTTCTAGTAAAGGAAGGATGGCATCACAGATAGAGAGTCAGGAAATCCTGGATTTAAGGTTTTGTTTGTGAAACACACTGGTTATGTGATCAGGGACAATTTACTTAACCTCTCAATGCCCCAAGCAGCTCTCCAAGTCCATATGTCCCAGAATAGTTGCCATTCTACATTAGCAGAGAGGATTTCCTCACTTGGAGATTTCCATACCAATGAAATCACAGGTTTTGGCACAATAACATTCCCCAAACCTCAATCAATGCAGGGACTAACTGTAAATTTAGAGGACTGATAGGAAGGCATGCTTCATCCCTTCCAGCAGAGTGGTTGTGGCCCATAGCTGTGGGATGAAGCCTATGGTTTCAGACATGGCCAATGCTTTAAGATACTTTGCTTCACTGTATTTGTTACAAGATTTTTTTTATGCTTAGAGGCAGTCATAGGGAAGTGACAAGGACATTACAGAAACTAAATATCAATAAAATTTTTTAGAGTGTCTAGTGGACAGCTTCAAAAGAACCTTGCCAGGAGAAAAAAAAATACAGAAAAACAACCTCATGAAGACAAGCACCTTTAAAAGACTTAAAAACTCTGATCAACGTAATGATCAACCCTAACTACACAGGACTCTACCTACCTCTAGATAGTGAGGTAATACATTGGGGATGTAGATTGTGGCATACATTTCTGGACATGTCTAATGAAGGAATTAGTGTTGCCTGACTATGCATCTTTACTGCAAGGGTTTTGTTTTGTTTTGTTTTTCTTTTTTTCAGTAGGGGAAGGGGAGGTAGGAGGAGAGAAAATATTTTTGCTAACTGAAAAAAAATTAAAAAGAAAAAGACTACCCTTCTTTCAATGGAGGAATGTCCCATACCTTCTATGACTGCTCATTCCACTTGGGTTGGTTTTAGTTGTTGGCAAATTTTTCCTTACATTCAGGCTAAAATTTCCTTTCTGTAGCTTCTATTCATTACTCCTCCTTCTGTTCTCTGGCATCAAATGGAGTTAAAAAGTCTAATACCTCTTCATATGGCAAACACTTTGAACACTTGAAAATAGGTATTGTGTCCTCCCTAAGTCTTCTCTAAAATAGCATTTTAAGGTCTTCTGATTGCTCTTATTAAGGCATGAGCTTAAGACCCTTCACCATACTGACTGTGCTGCTCAGATGTCCTTCCTAAAATGTGGTGACCAGAACTAAACACAACCCAGACGTGGTCTGACCAAGTCATTGTATAGTGCATACCATTATCTTTGTAGTCCTAGGCACTATACCTCTCAATGAAGTCCAAGATTAAATTAGCTTCCTTGACTCCTAAACCACACTATTGATTTTTGCAATTCACCCCAAACCCTGATGCCTTTTCTCAGATGAGTTGCTGTCTTAGTCACATCTCCCTTATCCTATAGTCATGAAGTTGAGTTTTTACATTCAGATTTTACATTCAGCTCTATTAAATTTCATCTTACTAAGTTCAGTGTAACAATATTGCCTATCAAGAATTTTTTGGATTTTGATTTTGTCATCCAACTTGTTATCTGTTCTGCCTAGTTTTGTGTTATCTGCATATTTGATAAGCATGCCATCTTTGTTCCATTTGAGTCATTGACAAAAATGTTAAGCAGCAGAGAGCCAAGGAGGATCCTTGGTGTGATTCACTAGAGATCTCCATCCATGATGATGTTAAAACCTTCATGACTACTTTGGGGGGAGGGGCAACCAATCAAACAGATATGAACTCAACTGTATTAGCCCATATCTCTTCATCATGTCCACAAGAATAGCATGACTTTTAAAAACTCTTCACCATAATCACGATATCTACTGCATTTCCTTAATCTAGTCTAATACGCCTTTTAAAGGAGGAAATAAGATTAGTCTAGTGTGATCTGTTCTTGATGAAGTTTTATTGATTCTTTGTGATCACCAATTATTTTTCTGCATATTCGCTCACCATGCCTTTAATAATGCATTTTAAAATTTTACCAGACAGGTCATTGGTTTTTAATTCTTTCCTCCCTTTTTTGAAAATTGGACCCTTGCTCTCAAGCCCTTCACCATCTCTTCTGTTTTCAACAATTTTCTGTCCTTCTTTCCTCCCTTTCTTCCTCTCTTCCTTCCTTCTTTTCTTGTGACTCAATTTTTCCTCAAAAATTTTTTTTTATCATTTTCTTTTACAAAATAATGAAGGTTGATGCCCTAGCTGGGAAAAACTGTAGTTTAGGGTTTAAATTTTCCTCCTGTCCTAAAGCATCTATTCTATACACATGGGATGTTAGCTTAAAAGTCCTTAATACTACCTACATTGGGTTTAATCACTTTAGGGTCAATAGTTCTTGTAGCCTTCTGGTGAGCTTGGGAGCCTTGGGGTCAGTGGGTTTAGGGGTCTTGGTAACCTTTTGGTAAATTTTTCTGGCAACTTTGATATTGGTGGGGTTGGTGGTCATGAGACTGTTATGGCAGCCTTTGGGTCCTTGAATTTTATGAACTGCACACGTTAGCATTGGAGGTCATGGTGCTAAGCTTCTTTATTAGGCAGCCAGGTGGTATGGTGACTAAAATCCTGGGGCTGGAGTCAGGAAGACCTGAGTTCAAATCCAGCCTCAGACACTAGCTATGTGACTCTGGACAAGTTACTTAGCCTCTGTTTGCCTCACGTGTAAAATGAGAATAATAATAGCACCGATCTTTGAATGTTGTTAGGAGTATTAAATGAGATAATATTTGTAAAATGATTAGCATTGTGCCTAGCACATGGTAGGTGCTATATAAATGTTTATTTACTTTTCATTTCCCCTGTTCTCCTCTGTGACTGATGGCTTTGGCACCGTTGGCTGTACCTTCTTCAACTGCTGCTATTATCAGCATTCTGTCCGTCTCATTCAGTCATTCTTTCCCTTCCGTGATCCTTCTCTTTTTCCCCAATATAATGTTTAAAGCTCTTTTTTGTTGGTCCTTAGTGTTTTCTGGCAGTCTCAGCTCATTCAGACCTTTAACATTTTTTTGGTAACATCTTTGCCCCTTTCAAAAAAAGTTACCTAAATATTTCTTCAGACTAGAACTATTGCTAGGATGATAAAAGTAAGAAATTCCTGTATGTGGCTCTTTTAGCATCACCAGCATCTTGTACAGTGCCTTGGACATACTAGGCATTTAATAAACATTTGTTGAATTGAATTAAACAGTAAAGGACAGGGTACCTGCAGAAAGAGGGGAACTAAAAGGGAGAAATATTCATAAAGGGATAGATTAAAAGCATCATAGAAATAACTATTTCACTGTGACCTTTCTCCATTATTATTACTATTTTTTTGGACCAGGCTTATGATTTAATTGGTTTAGAGAACTCTCTGGAGGAAAATCCTTCTACCAATACAGATACTCAACTGTTTAGCAATTTAAAGTCTTAGAGAGTTGCCTAGGATACTGAAAGTTTGGGTTTTGAAGCCTGTATGCATCATGAGTGGACATGAACCCATTTTTTCCCTCACTGACGCTAGTCCTTTTCCCACTAAGTCTCTTCCTTCTCTGTTACCTTTACATATTACTCCCTCCAGCTTTCCCTAACATAAACCTTGCATACTTCTCCTGGACTTCAAGCAGATTCCTGCTTGTTGACCCCCTATTTATTTTGCTACTTGATCCAAATCCTTCTCTACGGTCTCAAAATTCCAATGTGACCACACAGGTCCAGACAATATGTAATTGATTACTGAGAAACAGTGATGGGTCAAATCATTGAATTCCCAAGTGGAACCACTTGGGATAGATAATTGCTATTCCACTGTAAGCAGAACTGACATTTTCTGGATTTCACCATATTCCTTAACCCACAAAATCTCTCATGGCATGAAAAGTAAGATCAAAGAAAGAGCAAGAATATTTGAAACCATGTGAATCTGTCCTTCTGTATTGTTTTTGGAGTATAAGGCAACTGTTTCCCTAAATCCTGCTTTCTTCAATAGTGCCAAGAAGTCTATTTCTTAGCTGTTAGTTGTAAGTTAAAGACATGGATTTCAAAATCCTCCTAGAGAGTAAAGTTTAACCCAGACTGTTACAATTACATTTGTATGTAACCCATCTTGTTAAACTAATTCCCCATGTCCCTGCTGGTGGTCTTTGTATTGAATTATATAACCCCAAGTCTGAAGGTTTTCTGAGGAACAGCTGAGTGCTGCATGGTAGGGGAGAGAGGGAGATGTGACTCCTAATTGGCTGACAGACCTCTGAGCCTGCAAATGCAATTATATAAAGGTACTCATTTGGATTCTGAGAGATTTCTGGGAGAGATACAGAAGGAGTTTGAGAGAAAGAGAGGCAAGAGTCAAGTGTGGACTTTTGCATGACAGAATGACAGTTGGGGGACTCTCCTTGGGGCTCTTTCTAGACATATGGAAAAGCTGGTCTCCAACATGTCCCTTAACTTCCAGCAACTGCAGCCCAAGAGGCTGCTAAAAACGGAGCTTCCCACTGGTGAGATCATTCTTTCTTCTCTCCTCTAACTCCTGAAGAGCACATTTACTCTAATGTATTTACTCATCTACTCTATTTTGTACAACTTTTCAGATTTCTTTTCACTGCTTTCTTCGATAAAAAAGATATTCTAGCTATTTGTGATTTTTAAAAATGTAAACAGTATTTAATGGAAGAGAACTAAGTTGCTGAGAGTAAGCTAAGCATTTCGCTTACCCTAAGAGCAACCAGGAAATGTGACTTTTATTCTAATCCCCTAACAGAAATTCATGCCCTTTGACTTCCAGTATTTAAAGTGTAGTAGACAGATTTAATTCTAGTTCAATACCTCTCATGGAGATAGGAGAGCAAAGCATTGAGCTCCCAGCCTCAACTGGGCTGTATAGGAGTGTTATTTATGGCCCTTCTGCTATTCTACACAAAGGTAGAAATTTTCAGTCTCCATATCCCAGATCAGTTACCCATCCATCCATCCATCCATCCATCTATCCATCTATCTATCTATCTATCTATCTATCTATCTATCTATCTATCTATCTATCTATCTATCTACCTACCTATCTATCTGTATCTATGCCACATGAAAGGCAACCATTTTATGCTAGATACATCATATCTCTGTTATATATGGGTTAGAGAAATAAGTCCAATGCACTGACTAGAGGGCATAAAGTTTACCTTAAAGAAAACCAATTTTATCTTTCATTAGTAATAGAAAATGGCAGCTAGGTGGTATAGTGGATAAAGTGCTGGGGCTGGAGTCAGGAAAACTCATCTTCCTGAGTTCAAATCTGGCCTCAGACACTTACTAGCTATGTGATCCTGGGCAAGTCACTTAATCCTGTTTGCTTCAGTTTTCTCATCTGTAAAATGAGCTGGAGAAGGAAACAGCAAACCACCCCAACAACTTTGCCAAGAAAACCCCAAATAGGGTCACAAAGAGTTGTACACTAATGAAATGACTGAATAACAACAAAACTGATAGAGAAACAATGTTGAGGCTACTTTAGGAAAGCCTAGCAATGCCTTCCTTGCTAATCTTACCTGGTCCTAAGTGAGGCAGGGTCTTAGATGATCTTTATTGCACACACAGCCCATGGAACAAGCTTCATCCCCGATCACTATTAACCAGTGCCAGGTTTATCTGCCAGTGAAAAACATCCTCCATCTTGCCACAACCTAACTTTTCTTTTTTAGCAGCATATGTTAACAAGTGGGACTCCCTAGTGACAATCTTCTTTCTCCCTGTAATAGCAGGATAACTCTCTCCTGGCTATTGATTGGCTTTGACCCAAGTCAAACCACAGAAACTCATAAAAGAAAAAGGGGATTAGGTTGAAAGTAAAATATCACACCACTGCAAAGATGGTTTTAAAACCAGATTAAAACAGATGTTCTCTAAGAGTATCACTCTGCTCTAGGTAGTCTGAGAATTATTGAACCCACAAAGGAAAAAATACAATGTATTGGAGAGATAGCACGTGATGTGTAAGAGCCACTGGTATTTATAGTGATAACTTCCTCATAGATGGCAGCTGAATCACACATGCCAGAGCAGTCCAATATGTAGCATTGGTGTACCTGTTATTAGAGCCATAACTAGAATAGGGTGACAAAGTTCGGTTCATGGATACTGATATCCAGGAGGGTATTTCTTTTCTTTTTTAAATAATATTTCCCCCCAATTATATGTAAAAACAATTTTTAACATTTTAAGCTTTGAGTTCCAAATTCTATCCTTCCCTCTCCCTTCCCTGAGACTATAAGCAATAGATTATACATGTGTAAAAATGTAAAACTTATTTTCATATTAGTCATTTTGTGGAAGAAAACTTGAACCAAAATAAAAAAAAGAAGAAATAAAGAAATCAAAAATATTATGCTTAGACATCTGGAGGCAGATAACATTTTTCATCATGAGTCCTTTGGAATTATCTTTTTTTGCCTCAATTTCCTCAGTTGTTGAATAAAGATATTAATAGCACCTACCTCCCAGGGTTGTTGTAAGGATCAAATGATACAGTAATTGTAAAGTGCCTGGTGTATAGTAAGCTAACATGTTGTTGTTCGGTTGTTCAGTTGTATTTGACTCTTTGTGATGCTGTGGATCATAGCACACCAATGCTGTCCATGGAGTTTTCTTGGCAAAGATACTGGAGTGGTTTGCCATTTTCTTCTCCAGTGGATTAAGGCAAACAGAGGTTAAGTGACTTACCTAGGATCACACAACTAGTAAGTGTCTTAGTCTAGATTTAAACTCAGATATTGCTGACTCCAGGCCCAGCGCTCTATCCATTTAGCCATCTAGCTGCCTCTAAGCTAACATAAATGTTAGCTATTATTATAGTTTTCTCACAAGAAAGGGCTGGACCTTGACCTTTTCCTGGTACGTCTACACCTGAGATGAGATCAGCATCACTGTCATCCTTGTCTCCCATCTGTTTTCCCTGTAGGTGAAAAAATTCCCTATTAAGGTTTTCCTTGTAAGTGGGTACCCGGAGTACCAATAACTATGAGTAGAATGTCATCTTTGATACAATCACTACTTTTAGCTTCCACACCCTCGGGCTGCTTAAGTTGTATCAATGCTGAGTCAGTCACATGAAAATGGATTCTAAAGTCTTTCAGCTTGTAGAAGCTGTGCTTGTTCATTCAAATTTGCAGTAGTCCTGACCACATTTGTGAATGGTCATTTAATCATCTTCTAGCTACCTTCTCCAATAACTCCCCACATCAATAGGGTAAGAAAGTCACAACGTCTGCTTGCAACACATGCTCTCAGAATTCCACCACAGACCCATATTCCCATGAAGGAAAAAACAAACAAACAAAAAGAAAGGCAGGGCTCATTCAATTTCTTTTATGTGTAATTTATATTAGGGCACTGCCTGATCTCCATTAGAACGTTAAACCGAGGCTGATTTCCTTTGGATCTTCTTTATTGAGAAAAGGGGCTATTATTATTTTTTGTGGTCAAGTTATTAGTCTTATATTGATGAGATATTTTACAGTTTTGGGAATGAGTCAAACTCAACAGTTTTGATTACAAATAAGTCATGTCAACAGTTTTCATTCTCATCGTCATCAAAAAGCGTTTATCAAAGACTGAATCGTTAATGACAGGCATCATGCAAAGATTAACCAGGTGTGTTTCCTGCTTTCTTGAGGCTTCTGACCTTGACCCAGAGATGCATGGAAAATAAAGGTGAGTTGCAAAATAAAAATGAAGAAATAGTTCCATTCATCAGATCACAAGATTATTTATGGATTTAGAGTCACAATTAGATTTCAGAGAGTTTCACTTCTATGGGGGAGGAAACTGAGGCTTAGAAAGTGACTTGCCTAAGGTCACACAGATAGTAAGAAACAGAGCATGTCAGGGGTATGTGGCTTTTGGCGTTAGGGAAAAAAAATGAAGCACAATTAGTGGGAAGGGGTTAGACCAGGGGTAGGCCCCTAGGGCCACACTTGAGGACCTAGAAGGCCACCTAGAGGTTCCCCACCCCTGGGTTAGACTTTGGAAAAATTCTTTTCTCTGGCTCAGGATGGGATCAAGTGAGCTGTTCTCTGCTCAATTTGAGACTTTACACAGGAGATGGGATTTCAGGAATGTCTGAATAAAGGATAAAAGCAGCAGATAAGAGGGAAGCCAGCAATTTCAGGCACATCTGCTGTAGTTTGGAAGAACGCTCAGAGAAGGCAGGAGAAATAAGCAGATTTAGGAGTTTTAGCTAAAATGTAGCAATAAGAAATGGGCTGGAGCTGGTGAAGTATATGACCTTTTTATGAATTAAAGTTTGTAATAGAAGTAGTATGTGAATCCTGGCTTGGTCACTTACTCCCTGTATTGATCTTGGGCAAGTAACTTCTCTGTAACAGTTTCCTCATATGTAAAATTGGGGAGGGAGTGTTAAGGAGGAAGAGATTGGATTAGATGGTTTCTAAAGTCTCTTCGGGCTTGAAATCTATGCACCTGGGACTCAACGACTTAGGAGAAGGATCCTAGCATCATATGATATGGATTGCTAATGTATTACAAAGTGCTTTGTAGGCATGGCTAATTCTCATGATCTTAAACAGGATTTCTCATGAGGTTCACAGGTTCAGAACTGGAAAAAAGAAGCCTTAAAAGTCATAACCTGAGTCTTAAATGGGTTAGAGGTAGAAGGATATGAGCCTGGTGATTTTGTGTATATTCTCACAGTACCTGAGCTACTCCTTGGATATGTGAGTTAAAGACTTTTTGGAAACTGAAATGACTCTTTAGGGCCAAGCAGATTACATGTATTCTCGATCTCATAGGGTAACGTAGGAGGTGTGGGGGCCTCCAGAGATTCAGTTAAATTCAAGGCTACTTGAGGTTTCTTTCACAGAGGTCGCAAGTGTGAATAGATGTGGTAAACTACCAATTAAATATACTCTAACTCTGTATTTACAAAATAGCTCCCTGTACTAGTAGCAATCTGTGGCAATTTTTTTAATTGGGTATGTAACTTCTATTAATAAAATGGCATTGTAGGCCAGTGAGAAGAGTGTGTGATCTAAAAGCAGAAAATCTGAGTTTGAATCTCCACTCTATAATTTATTATCAGTGTGAGATCTTGGACGAGTAATTTACCCTCTCGGGGCTTTGGTCTCATCAGCTGTAAAATGAAGGAGTGAACCAGAAAGCATTTGAAGTTCCCTCTGGCTTTAAATCTGTGTTCCAGTGAAAAGTCCTTACTGATGACTGACCTTTGGTCTTCCATCCCACTGGTTCTTCATTCACGTGGCTCTAAAATTCCTTAGTACCATCAAGAACCGTTGCATGGAGGCCACAAAAATGAGGGAATGCTGAACAATAATGGATTTTAGTTATTTTATAAGGTTTGGCATGTACTTGGAACTTATTTAGTTCATCTCTTTTATCAGGTTTGGTATGGATTTGGAATATATTTAGTTTAGCTATTTTACCAGATTTGGAATTGGAATATGGTTTGGATTGGAAAACATTGATCTATCTTATGCCAAAGATATTTCTCATTGGGCAATTTTCCCCTAAGTATTTTTACCAGTGATTTTTCTACTCTCACTGAAATTCATTAGTGTGATGGTAAGCCTCCCTCAAATGATTACACAATAAACACATATGTCTAGTGTAGCTAATGCTCACCAGGAAGCCGTTGTCTGACATTAGCCAGCTTCTACCTTGCCTAGGTGAGAAACATCAAACCAGGCTGCTACAAAAGATGCAGTACATCCATACCTTAATAAAAAAAAAAAAGAACATTAAAGTTGTCACTAGAAGACTTGAGCTCAAATCCTGATTGTATCACTTAATATATGTTTGACTCTAGACAAATCACTTATCTTCTCTGGGCCTCAGTTTCCTAATTTTAAAAAAATGAGGGGGGCAGTTAGGTGGCTCAGTGGATAGAGCCCTAGCCTTGGAGTCAGGAGGACCTGAGTTCAAAGCTGGTCTCAGACACTTGACACTTACTGGTTGTGTGACCATGGTCAAGTCACTTAATCCAATTGTCTCACCAAAAAGATACAAAAAAAAAGAAGAGGATGAGATGATCTGTAAGGTTCCTTCTAAATTCTATGATAGCTATGATAAGGAATTGTAGTTTATGTTGGACATTAGGCAGTTCCTCTGGTAAATGCTGAATTTTAGTTCATTATAGATGTAATGTACATAATCATTTAGAGGAGCTGGCATCTCAATCATTTTGGCTTTTTCTTAGAGTCTTTTTCTTTAATTGTTAAATAACTATATTATCCTATCAAAATATTCTAATTATAGTAGTGATAATTAAAAATTCATGGATAGGAGACAGGTCTTTATAATACTGAAATGCTAGGTTTTTTATGAAAAATTAATTGATTTAATTTTATTTCTTCTGTGCAATTGTTCATAAACTATAAAATGTATTTCCTTTTCTATTGAATAAAGGGTACAGGAAAGTTTATTGAAAGCCAAGGGATAAAGGGGTCTAAAAAGGTTGGGAACTCCTGTTATAGAGCATTATCTATAACATCAGTTAGGAAATAGATTTGATCCTTTTCTCTTTGGTTTAACCATTAAGTGAATACTTCAGCTCTTCTGAATTCAGCACCTAGCAGATTTTCTTTCTGAACATAAGAACAATTTGCTCCTTGACCAAACTTTTTAATTCTGTCCTAAAGGGATCCCAAATGACTTTCCATGAGTCAGTTGCAGTTGGCATCAAATAAACATTTGTTGAATTGAGTGGAATTGATTGTCCTACCCATCTTGGAAGGGTTCTCCTGCTGAATTTCCCCCCAGGGGCCAAGATGCCTTTCAATATGCCAAGCAGCTGCTGAAGAAGACAATAGGCTGAAATTAGAAGCCTAGAGTCCCAAGACACACTCAAAGTTAACTACCCTCCCAGGGCTGTTCCTACAGACCATGGCTAGGTCCACATAAGCTAAATTCATTCTAGTAGTTGCCCACTATAGTCAAATGAATCTGTGTATCCATAAAAAATGGAAGCAATGACCAAAAGCATGGTCAAAGGGGAATGCTAGTTGAGTTAGTAAATAAAAAACATTCCAACTAATTACATTAGTTAGTTTAAAATTTTGGATCTCCCATAAGAAAATACACTTAAGAAACTAGGAAATGGTGGCATAAGAATGAAACTGGATTGGTAGGCAATCTGGTTCTGCACAAGGATTGAGCCTGAAAAGAAACAAAGTTAGGATGAATATTGGAGTCAGCATTATTTGGGTTCTTTTCCCACCTTTGAGAAATGATGGGGGTAAGATCCTGGGCAATTCCCTTAACCTCTCAGGGCACCCAGGAAACTTGCTCAGATTATCAAATTGCAGAGAAGGAATCAACCTTTATTGGTAGAGGAAATTGTTCGCTAGCAGTTCCCCACAATGATGAAATAATAGCTCTTGTTTTAAAAGAATAATAACATATTATCTGTTAAAATTTGCCCTAATACCTAATATGTCCTTAGAGCGGCGATTTTTGCTTGAAGGGTATACTAGCAAGACACAAGTCCAGTACCTTTCATCAAGCTGGAAAGGATTTGAGCCTGAGCCCATGATAGACCATGTGCCTGTCATCCAAAAATCAGCCCAGCTAAACTCAGAGAGTCTCAGCAGCAGATGGGCCACTGGATGATATATTTTTTTTCCAATAACAAAAAAAGTCACAAACGTTATTTTCTAAGGCATGGAGGGCTTGTGATCCACATTGATGGAAGGTATTGAAATCACAGTTCCATAAATTTTGAAATTATAACATATTTTTTATTTTATTTTTAATTTATGAAATAAAACAAACATTTCCATAACACAGTAGAATAAAAAAAGATGACTGCATGTGAAACTGCAAATATATTACGTACAACTTGCTATTCCTTTTAAAGTTATCATGTAAATTATTTTTTTTCCTTTTTTCTTCCTTCCCCTCTCCACTCCCTTAGAGATGACTACCATTAGACACAAACACACACACACACACACACACACACACACACACATATATATATCAACAACTTATATTTGTATACATTACTTTAGGTAGGTGGAATAATGGATAGAGAGCTGGTCTTAGGGCCAAGAAGACTGTGAGTTCAAATCTTGCCTTAGACACTTACTAGCAGTGTGAATCTGGATAATTCACTGAACCTTCCAGCCTTAGTTTCCTCATCACCAGAGTTGTGGTGAAGATCAAATGAGGAAACACATGCAAAAGACTTTGCAAATCTTAAAGCACTAGATACACTAGCTATTATTGTTGTTGTTATTATGTCAGTACAATGATGTCTCTCTGTGAGGTAGGGAGTAGTAATATCATTATCCCCATTTTATAGATGAGGTAACTGAGACTCAGAAAGGCAAAATAATTTGCTTAGATCACACAACTAACTGGGACTCCAATTTATGTCTTCTGATTCCAAATCTAGTATTCTTTCCACTTAGATATCTTTGACTCGTGCTTCTTACGCACCAAACACCTAACCCAGGATGTATTATTATCCTGGGGTTATAGAAGTAGTTGTCCAGCTTTTAGGTAGCTGCTGTGGAAGGTGCACTTCAAAATGCTTCTGCTATGTATAACTCCACAAACTATACACGCACTCGATCACTGGGTTTTATGATAGACCATCTAAATAATAATAATGATAATGTTAATATTTATACTGTGCTTTAAGGTTTACAATAAACATCCCATATCTCACCTTATTTGATCCTTACTATAATCCTATGTGAAGGACAGCTAGGTGGCACAGTGGATAGAGCACTAGGCTTGGAATCAGGAAGATTCATCTTCCTTAGTTCAAATCTGGCCTCAGACACTTACTAGCTGTGCGACCCTGGACAAGTCACTTAACCCTGTTTGCCTCAGTTCCTCATCTGTAAAAATGATCTGGAGGAAGAAATACACTCTAATAGCTTAGCCAAAAAAAAAAAAAACCACAAAATGGGGCCATGATGAGTGGGGGCTATTGGAAAGACCAAACAAAAATAATCCTGTGCAGTATATGCTATTATTGTCCACATTCACAGATAAGGAAACTGAGGTTCAGAGAGGATCAATGACTTACTGAAGGTCACACAGCTTATTAAATGTCAAAGCAGGGATTTGAACCCAGGTCTTCCTGACTTCAAATCCAGCACACTATCTGATATGTAATGCTGCTTTTTAAAGATGAAACAGAGAAATGGGGAAAGAGTATCTCAGGGTAATTGTCAGAAGATATCTAGATGCCTTGGACACAACCATTGTCACAATTCAGGGCAAGGAACAATCTATAAGACTAAGAATTGAAGCCAAGGCCTGACTTATATTACCTATTTTTATTGAGAGATGCAAATTAAACAGAAGCTAAAACATATCAGATTACCTATGGGTTGACAAATTACGGCATTTTGTAAAGGTCACAGGAACCATTTTCATGTTCACTGATCAGAAATAAATATCCACCGTGCCTAGCACAGTGCTCTTCTGTGCCCTATTTAGGTTCTTAATAAATATCAACTCATGACAAAAGTTAGTTGATGATTTAACTTATTTTGGCACAGAGAAAATTACTGCTATTTATCTTATCGAATCTTTTCTGTGTGCCTACTTTCATTATCTAAAGGCATTGCCTAGGAGTTAACTTGAACTGAATCCTACTTCTTCCATTCTGCCCCTCCCGCTCCTCTGCACTTTATTCTTAATATTTTTGTTTGTACTTTTCCATTAGCACTTTCCTGAGATGGGCTGAATTTTTTTAAAAATTATTTTCTTCCTGTGTTTTAAAAAAAAAACTCAGCAAATTGCTGCCCACTCTGACCTCTCAGTTCTCTAGCCTGCTCGCTCTTTCAGAATGGCTGAGAGCACAACTCGGCTTTGGAAATTTCTGGCCCAGGGGCCAAAGGTTCTAATACCCTTTCTCCTCTTAAGGGATATGATCAGAGAACGAGTCTGGGTTGAGAAGAAATGATCTAGCAAAGGTTAAACTAGTGGCATTTGTGCAAAGCATTGAAGTTCATTCAGCCAACAAATTCTTTAGAAGATAAATCACCAATAGAACTTTGGTTAATTCCCAGTGTTTATGTGACGCTACGCTAGAGGAAAACTTCCAAGAGATTTCTGCTCAAGGGATTGGAATCCTTCAGCCCACTTCAAACCAGTTTCCCAATATGCTTTGGTAGCCTTTGGCATCAGTGGCTACTGCAACCTATAGGCTTTCTTTACTTACCAGCAAAGGAGGCAATCATCTTGCTCGCCTTGAAACATTTGAAAGAAAATATTTTTTTCTATTGAAATGACTCCTGTTCATTTCCATGAATATCGGGCTGAAAGGAAGTCTTTTCCTTTACAA
This sequence comes from Vombatus ursinus, assembly GCF_900497805.2. Taxonomy (NCBI): domain Eukaryota; kingdom Metazoa; phylum Chordata; class Mammalia; order Diprotodontia; family Vombatidae; genus Vombatus; species Vombatus ursinus. Next base: position 7,996,284 of record NW_020954592.1, on the reverse strand, counting down.
ATTAACTAGGAGGCACAGTGGATAGATCTCCAGGCCTGGAGTCAAGAATATTCCTTTTCAGGGACAGCTAGGTGGTACAGCAGATAGAGCACTGGCTCTGGATTCAGAAGGACCTGAGTTCAAATCCAGCCTCAGACACATAACACTTACTAGCTGTGTGACCCTGGGGAGGTCACTTAACCCCATTGCCTAGCAAAAAAAGGAAAAAAGAAAGAGTATTCTTCTTCCTGAGTTCAAATCTGGCCTCAGACACTTCCTAGCCGTGTGACTCTGAGCAAGTCACTTAAATCCTGTTTGCCTCAGTTTACTCATCTGTAAAATGAACTGGAGAAGGAAATGGCAAACCACTTCAATATCTTTGCCAAGAAAACCCCAAATGAGGTCATGAAGGGTCAGATACAACTGAAAAATGATTTAACAGTCACAGCAGTACATGTTTTTATATCTAGTGAGAGGGAGAAAAGGGGATAGGGCCAATCATCCAGTAGACTACTTTTTCATCTAGGTTAAATCAGGTCATACTAAATAGCAAGGGCAACTTCAAAGGAGGAAAGACTCCGTAGAAGACAAGATGAAGCTGAACGGGGGTAAAAATGGATGGGAAATCCATATGTTTCACTTTGATGATAGCAGTGGTGATGGCAGCAGTGGCAATGGTGGCGATTTATTAGAAATGGTCGTGGTGATGATGATGGTGATGCTCATTATGGTCTTGATGCTTGATAAGCATATATGGTGGTCATGGTGAAGATGATGATGGTGATTGTGGGGGTTGCTTATGAGCTACTTGCTTCTATATGGATCTCAGGTCTCTTTTATCTGGTGATCAGGGGTCAACTCTTCCACTGGCTTCTTCCCTGTCTCCCTGCTCCACTCCATCCTGAGTTCCCTTCAAAGCACAGGATTCAGGGCAACTGTCTCAATTCACCGTATCCTTGGAATGGCTCTGGCCTCATGGACCATCTCTGAATTTCTTTGTCCTACAGACTACATAGTTGGACTGAAAGTAAACCTTCCTGAATTTAAGCCTTGCAAAAATAAAGAAAGGAAAAGTCAACAGCCCCCGGGTGTTAATGAGTGGATTAATACGGATCTGTTTGCTTGCTCTTTATTAACAGAAATATTAAATGCTGTTTCAATGCTAAGAATCTAGGTTTCTTTTTAAACACACACATACATTCCCCTTTTAAAATCTAGCTGTTAGGCATCTGTAGTCCTCTCCTCTAAGCTCACATTTCCAAATGAATACAACTTGTTCAAAGACCTTGTGGTTGGTATCACTCATTCTTTAGTAATAGTCAAATTTGCCTTCAGAAACAGCTCTTTTACCTTGGTAATTCTCCAAGCTTTTAAAATACCATGTATTCAAAAGTACACCCACGACACAATTCATGTTACTTGCTTTTGGCCTTATGATCTCTCTCACTGTTTCTCTGTCTGTCTTTGTGTCTCTGTGTCTCTCACTTTCTCTCTTTCTTTCTCTCTCCTTTGTCTCTCTTCCTTTCTGTCTCTGTCTCTGTGTCCCTCTATCCTTCCTCCCTCTGTCCTCCTTCCTTCCTCCTTCTCTCTTTCTCTTTTGCTCTCCCTCGCTCTTTTTTGCTCTCTGTCTCTCTGTCTCTCCATCTCACTCTGTCTCTGTCTCTGTTTCTGTCTCTGTCTGTCTGTCTCTCTCACACACACACACAGACAGAGACACACACACATATACACAGAGAGAGAGACATAGAGAGACAGAGAGAGAGAGAGAATTTACAAATGAAAAATATCTCAAAGGGCATGATGCCTATCTTCCTCATTTTGCAGATAAAGAAAATGAGACCCAAAGAGGCTTAGGGATTTGCTCCAGGTGATGCAGCAAGTTTGTTGCTTACCTCCTTGCCTCCTACTCCATTGAGGGCTCTTTCTATTCCAATTCCTGCTGAAGCTGTCATATGAAAGTTTGCAAATGGGAAGAACCCTCACATAGGCATACATTATACCAAAAGGACATTATTACATGTGTATGCAGGACACCCACCACCACCACCATTTTGCATGAATTAAAATAGCTATAAATAGTGTTTGGAATTCAAAATCATTGGGAATTGTAATTCTCCTCAGTTATTCAGCCACTTAAAATAATTTAATTTTTAAAGATTTTTATTTATTATGAAGTTGACAAATATGAAAAAAGAACATTTCTATATTTTATATGAAAAATGAATCTTTATTATGGAGAGTTTTAAAAATTTTTTTATTTGATTTTATTTTAGACAATTGGGGTTAAGTGACTTGTCCAGGGTCACACAGCTAGTAAGTGTCAAGTGTTTGATCTGAGGCAGGATTTGAACTTAGGTCCTCCTGACTTCTGGGCTGGTGCTCTATCCACCGCGTCACCTAGTTGCTCTGAGAGTTTTATTTTTTAAGCATGTATTAAATTTAACAAAGTATTATCAACACCATACTACTTGTCTGTATCCTTTCTGAATTTCCTTTGGTTTACTTCTTTGCATTTTAAAAATGTCTCATTGGCTCTTTTTACTTTTCTTTTTTGCATCTCTATCACTACCCCTCCACTCACCTCTATAATTCACCCTCTCCTAAATAGAAGTCTTCCCTTATAATTAATAATGAAGGTAAAAATAGCTAGCATTCATATAGTGACTACTGTGTTCTGGGCACTATGCTAAGCACTTAACAAATATAATCTTATTGGATCACAACCCTTGGAGGTAGGTGCTATTATTATCCCCATCTGACAGATGAGGAAAGTAAGATGGACAGGTTAAGTGACTTGTTCAGGGTCCCAGGTCTTCCTTACTTCAAGCCTAGCACTCTATCTATTATACCGCTTATTTGCCATTCCAAGTAAACATAGTCAAGCAAAATGAATGCATACATTGGTTGTTTCTGAAAATGTACATTTCATTCTATGCCACGGTCCATTGTCTGACTTCTAAGAGGTAGGAAGTATTTTCCAGCATTGATCTTTGGAATCCTGACTGGTCATTGAATCAATGTTGATAAAATTAATCATTTCAAAGATGACCCAATGGCTTGAGTTTTTCTTCTTCAAATGGTCATCTTCATAAACAAAAACTGGTAATGAAAACTATAAACATTATGTTGTTTTATTGAAATTCAACATGTCCTCCTTTTTCTAGTCCATTCAATCCAAGAAGGATTTAAAAAGCAGGCACACTGCAAATTTATTGGAATACAAAGATTAACAACAACAATAAAATCACTCTTAACCCTTAAGGAACTCACATTTGTTAAAAGAATACATATACACATATAAATAAAAAGAAAATAATTTGAGGTAGGAGAAAATATCGACAGTTATAAAAATATTGAAAGATTTCTTAAAGGGATTGACACCTGATTTAAGCCTTGAAAGAACATGAAGGATCTAAGATGTCCATAGGAGAAGAGGTAATACTCTGCGTTAAAAAGACTCAGAGGTGGAAGATGGAATGTCAAGTTCAAGGAATAGAGGGTAGGACAGTTTGAAATATAAGCTGCATGAAAAGAAGTAATAATAAAGTGAAGTGAAATAAATCTGGAGAAATAAATTATGGCCAAGTTGAGAAGGATCTGAAGTATGAACCTGAGGAGTTTTGCTCTAGAGGCAATAGAGGAAAACTGATAAATCTTTTTTTCTTTTTTTGGCTAGGCAATGGGGTTAAGTGACTTGCCCAGGGTCACACAGCTAGTAAGTGTTATGTGTCTGAGGCTGGATTTGAACTCAGGTCCTCCTGAATCCAGGGCCAGTGCTCTATCCACTGCACCACCAAGCTGCCCCAAAACTGATAAATCTTGAATGAAGGAGTAGCATGGTTAGTACCTCACTGTACAAAGGACAATGGTATTTTGGTAGCTATGTTGAGGATGGCTTGGTGAGGGTATCTCTGGGAAACAAGGAAACAAAATCAGAGGCTATATATGATGATTTTTAGGCAAGATGTGATAAATAGGTCAGTGACTGAGAGTAAGAAGAAGGGGCTAGATGTGAACTGTCAGATGAATATGAGTGGTGGGGTGGACAAGAATTAGCACATCATTCAGAATATATGTAACATTCCCTGATAACTATTTTACAATCATTAGTGTAGTTTTATTTTGAATGTTGGTCTTTATTAAGGTTGTATTTATAAACCGAGATCTCATATTTTTCTAGAAGAAAGTAATCACATTCCTTAATGCTGACTGGAGGTCAGCAGAGAGGTAAGGGCTGGTAGATCTGAGAACTACCAGTATGATAATGGATTCTGTGGGGGCTGATGAGATCACCAACTGGTGTAGGATAGAAGGAGAAAAGAAAGAGGACCCAGGAGAGAGCCCTGTGGGACACCCACAGTTAGCAGGGTAACTTGGATGAAGATCCAGCAAAGGAGACTGAGGAGTAATGAGTTAGGTACCATGATAGAGTAGTGTCACAAAAACCTAGAGAAGAGAATATCAAGGAAAAGAGGGTGAATAACAATATCAAAGATTGAAAAGAGATCAAGAAGGATGAAGATTGAGGAAAGGCCATTAGATTTGGCCATTTAGAAATTGTTAATAACTTTAGGGAGAGCAGTTTTGGTTGAATGAAGCCAGATTGTAGAAAGTTAAGAAGGGAGTGAGAGGAAAGGAAATGGAGACACCTATTGTAGATAGCCTTCTCAAGGAGGTTTGCCCCAAACTGAAGAGAGATATAGAATGATACCTCGTGGCGATAGATGGATCAAATAAGAGTTTTTGAGGATGGAATAGACATGAGCATGTGTGTAACAATAGGGAAACAACAGGCAGAGAGGGAGAAAATGAGGGCCGGGAGACCAATTTAATAGAGTAGAAAATCTAAATTTTTAAAAATCCTAGTTTACCACAAAGTATGTAAGCCCATTACAATTGTTTTGTTTTAACTTATTTGATTCGATTGCTCAAACATTTATTAATAGCCTACCATGTATGAAGTAGTAGGCTAGGTGCTAGGAATAAAAAGACAAAAATGAAATGTTTTTTGTCTTCAAGGATTCCGCAGTAGGTATATAACATAGATTCAGATTAAGCAGGTAAAAGTTAATTTCAGGAGGGAGGGAATGCACAATTATGGGGAGCCAAAAAATCTCCCCCAAAATAAGGGGGCACCTGAGCTGATCTTTGAAAATATATATAGATTCTGAGAGTCAGAGATAAAGAGAAAGTACATTCTAGGCATGGCAGACAGAGTGCCTGGTGGATAGACCAGTTTAACTGGAGCGTTATGTATGTATACACACACACACACACACACACACACATACATATGTACATTATGTGTATATGAAATCATGGATCTGTCAAAGTAGGAAAAGATTTTAGGAAGTAAAGGTTTCTGGTAGTAAATGATGATTCATGGACTCAAAAGAAAAACCAACTGAACAAACAAACCAAAAAACAAAATAAAACCCCAAGCCAAATACTAGACTAGATGTCTGTAGAAAAGAAGACTTAGCAGGAGATATGATATCAATCTTTAACTATCTGAAAGGCAGTCATGCAGAAAAGGGCTTAGACTTGTTCTGCTTAGCCCCAAGGGCAGTGTTAAAAACAACAACTAGAAGTTTCAGAAAAGCATATCTCATCTCAGTGTAGGAGAAAACTTCTTCAAAATGACAAGTGTCCCCCAGTTGCCTCCAAAAAAAAAGAAAGAAAGAAAAAGAAAAGGAAGGAAAAAATGACGCGATTAAAAATAGAATAGGCTGTTTTGAGGAGTAGTAAGCTTTCCATCATAGGAAGTCTTTAAGTGGAGAATGGATAAACCTAGTTTTGTTGGGGATGTTACAGATGAAATTCATGATTTGAATGTAGATTGAACTAGATCAAGAGATTCTATGACTAAAACCTTCCTACAAATCTTCCATTGGAAATAAAAAAGAAGGAATGAAAGACATTTCTAAAAATAAATTAATAGTATTTGGCAACTGATTGAATGTGGGAGGGGGTGAGGAAGAGAGGAAGGATTTAAAGATGACTGAAACTTCTAGCCTAGATGACTGGGTACTTCCCAGTCATGCTATATCAACATGTGTTGGGAAGTCTGAAGAGAAGGCCAAGTAAGGGTAGGAAGTGATTCCAACTTTAGTAAAGCAGATTATCCAAGTGATAGTATCAAGAAAAATAGTTGAAGATCTTTTATTAGAATCATGAGTATAGATTTGGGATCCAGTTCCTTCACCATTCTGTTCATACACCTCTGGACAATCTCCATCTTGGAGGCTGTAGTGAGAATAGGTGAATTCTCAGAGGAAGACTGAGAAGAGAAATAAACAGAAAGCCAAGGACCCAACTTTGGAGAAATACCTTAGGTAGGGATAGATATAGCATAGGGATGAAAAGCCAATGAAAAGGATGGTCAGGGAGGAAGAAGACCAAAACAGCATGTTATCAGATCATGGGAGATAAGAGCTTCAAGAAGGAGAGGCTGGTCAATGGTGTCGATTGCTGCAGAGAAATCAAGAATGATAACATCTAAAAAGCCAATGTATTTGTAGATTAGGAGATTGGTTAAGTGGCTTTTGAGAGTGTAGTTTTAGTTGAGCAGTGAATATGAAAGATGGATTGTTAGGGTTAAAACTGTGCATGAGTGTTAAGAAAGTGAAGGCAGCAGAACAAATTGGTCAAGAAGGAGCTAGGTGATTATGGTGCCAGAAGCAGCATCAACTCATGAATTTTTTTTTGTTTTTTTTTTTAGGCAATTGGGGTTAAGTGACTTGTCCAGGGTCACACAGCTAGTAAGGGTCAAGTGTTTGGTCTGAGGCCGGATTTGAACTCAGGTCCTCCTGACTTCAGGGCCGGTGCTTTATCCATTGCGCCACCTAGCTGCCCCCTAACTCATGAATTTTTTTTAAAAAATGTATTTTATTTATTTCATTAAATATTTCCAAATTACATGTAAAATTTTTAACATTCATTTTCTTCTTTTTTAAATTTTAGACTCAAACATCAGAACCCAACTACAGAACAAAGAAAAAAAAGAAACATATCATAAACTTAAATATTGAAACTCAAATACAAATTAAGAAAAGAAAAAGAAGCATGTCATGTGCACAGCAGAACATGAGAGAGGATTCAAAATATATAGCAATAAATGCTCATTTCAAGAAAGCCTGTAAGCATTTTTTAAAATTTTGAATTCTAAATTTTCTTCTCTCCTGCCCATCCTACACCCCTTGAGAAAGCAAGCAATATGATATTAATCATACTTGTGAAATTATGCAAAATATATTTCCATATTAGGCAGTGGCAAAAGAAAGTTTGGAAGTTTGGACCAATGAAACTATTAAAATACAAAGAACTAAATCTCTAATGGGATAATTTCAAGCCCCATGATGGGCTGTAACTACTGAGTTGGAGATGGTAAGGGGTAGCATTAGATAGATAGATAGAACATTTATTAAACACTTACTACTATGAATTAGTTAGATGAGAGATAGGGTAGAAAAGAAAGAGGCAGATATTTTAGACACAACATGAAGGTGGCTGCTTTGTCTGCTGCCTCCTAAGGCTGACCCTGAGAGTGTTCATTCCGATAATGGTTACTCTACATTTACAAGGATGGTCATTCGTTCTCCTGATTTCTGATTCTTCTCTCTGGCTGTGTCCCTCATACCTGGAATGCTTTCCCTCCTCATTTCTTCATCATGGCTTCCTTGGTTCTCTTCAAGTCCCGGTTAAAATCCTACCCTCTTCAGAAAGCCTTTTTCAATTCCTCTGAATTCTAACGTCTTCTGTTGATTTTTTTCTAACTGATCTTGCATATAGCAAATAGTTATTTGCATGTTGCCTCTCCCGTTAGACTGTAAGCTCCTTGAACACAAGGACTGTCTTTTTACCTTTCTTTGTATTCCCACTTCTTCGAACAGTTCCTGATGCTTAACAAATATTTAATGACTGACTGACAAAGGTCCGGGGGTAAAGAGAGTAGAGAAGGTGGGCAGACAATCAGTACTGCAACAAATGCTAATTGTGAATGGGCAAGACATTTGTGAGGCATTCTAGTTATTCAGTCCTAAATTGAAGCATGGCCCAGGATAGGAGAGCCATAGCTAGTGAACCTCCCCAAGAAAGAGAACCCCTCTGATGACATCTATCCAGTCAGGAACAATGTTATGAAAGATTGCATAGAAGTGGGAGGCTGCATGTGCTGGACATTGCGTATAATGTCAGATTTTTTTTTCACTCTATCGGTTGGTTTTAATGGATTTTTTTTTCTTTTCTTATTTTTAAAAATTCTTTATTATAAGGCATGGCTCTCTGAGAGGGTAAAGGGGAGGATTATGGGAGGAAATGAAATGATATAAAAATAAAAGGCAACAATAAAACTTTTTTATTAAAAAAAAAGGCTGAAGAATTTCCCTATTCAATTTAGAAAGTAGGCTTAATGTAAACCTTTCTTATCCCAGCCCCAGAAAGTGATGGGGCCCCTCTTAATGAAGCTGGTCTCCAGACATGGAAGATCACTGTTCTATCTTAGGAGCCCACTTCAAAGCTGGGTAACCTGTTGATTTCACATGGGATTTATGAGAGCTTAATTTGAGGCCTAGATGGTCAAAGTCTGTCACCATTCTGTGGTTCCATCTGTAGTCATTTGTCTTTTTTGACATAGGGGAAAGGCCACATGCCCTCAGGAAAAAAAGGACTTTAATGTGTGTGTGTGTGTGCGCGCGCGTGTGTGTGCGTGCGTGTGCGTGAGCATGCTTACACATGCTCATTCTTAGGACAATGCAAAAAGCAAATGATTTGCTAAAGAGAACTCATTGCTTATATAACTTGGCAAAAAATAAAACCAAACACCCTCCCAACCCACAAAAGAAACCCAGTGCATTTTAGTCATCAGGAAGGAGAAGAAGAATCATGTTTGGTAAGTAAGATAGATTTTTGCCTTTTAAAGGAGACAAAGAACACAGCCATGAGCAGGAGGTAATGCTGGCAGGCTCTCTTCCTGTGAAACACCATGACAGCTGGTGCTCACAAGAGAATGGAGGATTGAATGTCAGGGCCTAGAACTGGGGTAATAGGGCTTCACTGCTCTGGTTTTCAGGCTGTCCAGATGGTCAATAGATTTCTGGTTTGTAGATGCTCTCAAGTTAGTGTCAGGTTTGGGCCTTTGGACTAAAGGTCCCCAACTGCTGGCCCATGGAAGGGTTTATACACTTCCATGTGGCAATGTGGCAAATTTTGACTGGTGCACAAAATGTTTTACTGCCAAAGATTCTTGCTGCTCAGTATCTAAGTTTAAAAAAAGTCATAGCATCAGAGACCTAGATCTGGAAGAGTTCATTCAATACTCCTCATTATTCAGATGAGGAAACTGAGGTCCAGAGAGAATTCTTATCCTCCTCCTCCTCCTTATATGCAAGCCTTTCCATCTTCTAGGTCCCCACTGAGAGCCCTTGAACTAAGGATACTGAGGGTGGAGTGGTTTGTCCTAGAAAACACGTATGTTGATAAATTAATATAAAAAAAAAAGGAAAGGAAAGGAAATGTGTATGTTGTACCAGGATGTAGTAGACAGAATGCTGCTTCTTACTTCTGGGCACAAAGGTGGTGCACATGGAGACATGGGATGACGGACACATCTTTAGACATGGTCAATGCATGGATTTGTTTTGCCTGACTATACTTAATTTGTTACAAGGGACAATTCTATTTGGGGATAGGGGAGGGGAGTTAGTTGGAAGTGACAGTGATATATCACTATATCTATATTTATCATCCACAGCTCTATAATCCATATCAATACCTATCTATGTCTATATAAATAAAAGAACATCAATAAAACATCTTTAAAAAAAGAAAGAAAACAAGAATTTAGATCAGTATTTGAAGAATGGATTACATGAGGCATTTTATGAAATGAATGCAAATAAGTTACTATAAATATAACCAGATTAAAAACCTAGCTGATTTTTGTGCCTGAGGCAAGAATATGAAATTGTGTCCTTTGTCCTAATGATGACAGTGTGATTGAATATTTTCTACATTTTTCTAACCCTCTTAGCTCTGTCTGCACAAGGTCAGTGGCTCACTAGTGCATTCCTTCTTACAGTTTGATGATGAAAGACCCTATCAGTAATCATTACATGTATCCTAGAACTGAATAACAATCATCTGATTAGGCCCTAAGAATCTTTGTGACTAATCTTAGTTGAGTGTTTTAAAACGCTCCGGCAAACTGCACTACTTCATGTTTAAACTCTGAGGGAGATGGGGAGCTTTGGATAAATCGTTGAAATGGATTTCGTGGTCTGGAAGCAACATAGTGAGTGCTTTCCTTTTCAGAAATTTTGTGTTATATTTTAGGCGTTCCGCAGAACCTGATTCTTGACAGAAGAGGAGGAGATTTTAGCGTCTCCCTTCTTCTCCCTCTCACTCCTATTAAAGAAAAAAAAAAAGATTGAGTGAATTGACTTCATTTAAAATGATGAACTTCTACATCACCATGGAGTTTTCTGCAGAGGCAGGCCCAAGGTTGTTTGTTTAAACGGGGGAACGTGTTCGTTTAGCACAACCTCAATAGAGTCTTTGGGATGCTTCCTGCTCTCAGTGCCTTGTGTACCATGAGACTGGCAGGTGAAATAGCAAAATTATAGGCTAGCAAGGCATTCTGGTAAGTGATAGCTAAACACCACCCAAAACTTACAAACCAAACATTGTCTGGGCAGAAATGACAGATTAGCTCTCGGAGGAGATAAAATAAAATCTGGGAAAGAGACTTTAGGCCAACAGAATTCATCAGCATTTATTAAGGGTCTATTGTTCTCGGAACTGGATACAAAACAAAAAATAGTGCCCACTCTGGAGGAAGTTATGTTTTGAGGAATCAAGAGGTGTTATAGCTTGCAAACAGATAAGTACTTACATGGCACTGAGGGAACACTACTAATTGGGAGAGATCAGGAAGGGCTTCTTACAGGAGGTAGCATGGGGGCTGAGCCGTGAAGGAAGCAAGAGATTCTAAGAGGCAAGGAGGGCAAACATCCGAGTTATGATTGAAAGCCCAAGCAGAGGCATGAGAGGCAGAGATTCTTTCTGTCAGGAAAGCTGGTTCTGAATGGCCCTTCTCCTTAGTTTTCTATTTTTTTTGAATAGTTCTCTGATCCTCCCACAGCTTCTATTAACCTTCTGTTTCTAGCTTAAAGGCTTTTTTGTCCTGTTCTGTATCCCTCTTTCAAAAAAAATTACAGAGAGGCACATAATTAACTATTTAATTCTTGTTAAATAACTCTTTAGTGCTCAATAAAAGAGGCAGTTAGGTCGCTCATTGGATGAACTGCTAGGCCTAGAGTCAGGTAGACTCATCTTCCTGAGTTCAAATCTGGTCTCAGACACTTACTAGCTGTGTGACCCTGGGTAAGTCACTTAACCCTGTTTGCCTCAGTTTCCTCATCTGTAAAATGAATTGGAGAAGAAAATGGCAAACCACTCCAGTATCTTTGTCTAGAAAACCCCAAATGGGCTCATGAAGAGGCAGACGTGACTCAACAACAACAACAAAAGCTCAATAAAGAGTTGTTTATTGATTGATGATTTTTGGCTAAGGTATTAACGGCCATACATAGACCAGCATAAAACATAGAATGCAGCCACGGGAGAGACCTTAGAAATCAAATCTGACGTTACCATCTCATGTCTCAATCTGGCTCTTTCCTACCTGGCTGTGTTCTGGTGAGAGACAGAGCTGTAGGGGCAGCTAGATGGCGCAGTGGATAGAGCTCTGGCCCTGAAGTCAGGAAGACCTGAGTTCAAATCTGGTTTCAGACCAGACACTTGACACTTACTAGCTGTGTGACCCCGGGCAAGTCACTTAACCCCAATTGTCTCGCAAAAAAAAAAAGAGAGAGAGAGAAAGAGTGCTATAAGGAGAGAGGCCATGGGCCCTACCCATCTGAGGCCAACACATGGTCCATAAACGTGGGCCTCTCTTGTTATCTCTTTGAGTTTCTTCTTTCTTGTTTTAAATGAGGTAGGTTGGAGATGGCTATAACCTTGTGAGCTTCAAAAGGTGAGGAGATCCAGCCAGCAAGGTCCATGAGCTAGAATCCAAACTACGATTTAGTAGAAACCAGATGGTGAGGAACAAAGTCCTTTCATAGCTTCATTTGGTTTCTAGGAATCTTTGTGACTCACATTAGTTAAATGTTTCCAAATGTTTCAGCAAATTGCATTGAGTTTACCAGTCTTGTTGAGTTTACCTGTCTTGTTTGATCTAGCCTAGCAGTACTAGAGATGAAGACTCTTGGAGGTAAAGTTGGTGGGGTAAGGAATTTGATTAACTTTGAGCCCACTCTTCCTAGGGACTGAAGTGGTATAAGGGGGAGTGTGTCCTCAGATGTGGAGGGGAAATATTTATACTTCTGAAGTTAAATATTCTTTTGTAAAAGCTGAAAAGTGTAGGTATTCTAGCATCATCACAGGACCAGTGGTGGTGATATTTCAGGAGCAGATTGGGCCATTTCCCTTCCCCCTCAAATAATATCTAGTTTTTTTTTTCCTTTTGTGTAAAACTGCCTGATTACAGAAAGGTGATTTTTCACCTTGCTCGCTAGGCCAATAGATAAAACTTCTTACACAGTCACAACTGTAGCATACAAACCTCCCTGCTTTGGAAGGGATAATTCTTTGCTATATCATTAATAATGAGCACAGAGTACTAGTTACATAGTTAACCATGTATAAAAAAAAATTGACAATTTTAATTTACATTTAGATTCTAGTTGGAAATGGTTAGTAGAGGGAATTAAAGTTTATGACAAATTTAAGAATGTTATTATGGTCTCATTTTAAAATAGATTTGATAGTTGTCATCAAATGTTCAAGGGCTTCTGCAGGGGAAAAATGATTAATGCACAGAAGGAACAATAATCCAATAATGGTGTTTGATTTTTTGTTCCCCAAATGGTTGCTTCTCTTCTTCAGTCATCTCAAACTCTGGCTTTTTAAAAAAATCTGTTTCTAAATCCAACTGAAATTTGCCCTCCTGAGATAAGGAAAGAAGGGCAAATTAATGTGGAGTAGTCCAATAATTCTGGAAACTTGGAAATGTGCAAAGAATGTGACTAAAATATCTATACTGTTTGATCCAAAGATTCTACTGCAAGGCATGACCCTTAGCGAAAGGAATGGCTAAGGCAACTGTGGAATAGGAATGTGATGTATTATTAGTATGCTACAAGAGGCAATGAATATGAAGAATACAGGTAGGAGTGGGGAGATGTATGTGAACTGATGCAAGGTTAAGAAAGCAGAACTAGGTAAACAATATACAAAATGGCTCTAACAATGTAAAAAGAAAGAACATCAGTAATAAACTAAAAACTTAACATTCATTATAATGACCAAGCTTGACCCCAGTGAAGAACTATTAGAACACACCTTCCTTTTTTCTTTGAAAAATTGTGGGGTGGGGAAAATTAAGAATGTGGAACAATACACACGAGGATTACAACGCAGTAATTAAGTCCCACTTGGACTTGTTTTCATGACTCTGCTTACTTCCTTCAGCATTAGTTCATGTCAATCTTTTCATGCTTTTCCAGATTCGTCATGTTTATTTCTTATGGTATGATAATGTTCCATTAGGCAGCTAAGTGGTGTAGTGGATAGAGTGTTGGGCCTAAGTCAGGAAGACTCATCTTCCTGAATACAAATCTAGCCTCAGACATGTACTAACTGTGTGACCCTAGGCAAGTCACTTACCCCGTTTGCCTCAGTTTCCTCATTTGTAAAATGAACTGGAGAAGGATATGGCAAACCACTCCAGTATCTTTGCCAAGGAAACCCTAAATGAAGTCACAAGAGTTAGATACAACTGAAAAATGACCGAACAACAACAAAATGTTCCATTACAACCATGTACCTCAATTTCTTTAGCCATCCCCTAGTCAATGGGCATCTACTTTGTCAAGTAGATTTATCTAAATCCATATTTACCTTCTACTTCATGTTATTTATAAATAAATTAATTCCCCCTCTCATCTTAAAATCAGATAGAGAATTCTCTAATAATAGAATCTGAGCTATGGAAGATATCTTAAAGAATACTTATTCCAACTTCCTACTAGATCCAATAATTATTATCTCAAGAACATCCCTAACAAATAGTCATTTTTTCTTTCTGTATCACAAGGAATCACATCCTATTTTTAGGCATCTCTGGTTGTTAGGAAAACCTTTCCTTCTTTGAGCTGAAATCTGCCATCATTTCCACCCACTGTTCCTAGTTCTGCTATCTGAAGTCATACAGAATAAGCTTATTTTTTCTACCATGATAACCTTTTAAATACATGAAGGCAGTTATTATATGTCCTTCTGAAGTTTTTTTTTCCGGGTAAACTTCCCAAGTTTTTTTCAGTCATTCTTCTTACTACACAGGTTTGAGTTCTATCACCATCATGGTTACTAAGCAGAACTCTAGATGAACTTGAAATTGCCAATGTCTCTCTTAAAAGCTGGTGCTCAGAACTGAATATAATCTTGTCAGTCTATACTACAGGCATACCTTGGTGTGATTATCTCTCTTGTTCTGGTCTCTGCTTCCATTAATGCAATCTAAAATCACATTAGCCTTTTTTGACATCAGCCTTGCATGGTTCATTCACACTAAGTTTTCAGTTAACTAAAACCCTCCAATTTTTTTTTTCACATAAATTGCAATCTAGTCAAATCTATCCTATCAGGTATTTGTTATTATCTTTTTAAGTCAGAAGTATAGTTCTATATGTTTATTCCTTAATGATTTTTAAAATTTTATTTTTATCCTGAACTTAAAACACCAAAATGAGTATTTCCACATATATAACAAGAGGATTGCATATGAAACTGTGGGAGATAGGTGTTTTTATTATCATAATTATTTTACAATTGAGGAAACTGAAGCAAACTGAGGCTAAGTGACTTGTCCAGGGTTATACAGCTTATAAGTGTCTGAGGTCAGATTTGATTTCAGCTTTTCCTGACTACAGGTTTAGAACTCTATTTATTGTACCATGCAGCTGCCTTAATAATAGAAGCTGCCAGGTTCTATGGTACCTGAACTGCTTCTTTCTGGATTTTTGCTGTATATTTTTCTTTCACATGAAAGCCCTAGAGACTTCAGTTATGATGTTTTTGAAATTTTTCCTTTTCGGCTTTTTTTCAAGGAGTGATTGGTGCATTCTTTTCATCTTTACTTTGTCCCCTGGTTCTAAAAGACCTGAACAGTTTTCATTTATGACTTCTTGAAATATAGTTTCCAGGATTTTTTTTTAAAGTCACAGTTTTCAGAAAGTCCAATAATGCTGGCAACTGAGTGGATAAAATACTGGACTTGGAGTTAAGAAGACTTGAGTTCAAATCTGACCTAGATACTTACTAGCTTCATGACCCCAGGCAAGTTGCTTGACCTCAGTTTGCCTCAGCTTCCTCAACTTTAAAATGGGGATAATAATAACACCTACCTCTTGGGGTTGTTGTGAAGATCAAAAGATAATTATAAAGTGCTTGGTACGGTGTTCAGAATATAGTAGATGTTATTATCGTTATTATCATTAAATCATCTCTCCTTGACCTGTTTTCCAGGCTAGTAGTTTTAATTTTTTTAAAATATTAGATGACTTACATTTTCTTCTATTTTTTCTGATCTTTTGATTTTGTTCTTATTTTTCTCATTGACTCAGTCATTGATTTTTCATTTTGATCTATTCTTGTTTTAAGAGAGTCTGACATCTGGTAAGTTTATTTCATATGGCTCATTTGCCTTATCTAACTTTCTAAGAACCAACTAGGTCAATGTCATTCTGTTTACATTCAACTGAAAGACTGAAATATTCCAATGGGAATATTTGTTTCAGCTTTGTTTTATCTTTGTTTCAACGAAGATAAAAATAAGAGGAAAACAAATACATTCCTGAATGTGTACAAAATTCTATTTTTGCTCTCAAAACAGAAACAACCTCCTATAAGACTCACACAGCCCAGTAGAGGGGAGAGAAGTTGGGCCCACAAAGTCTTGCTGTTGCTGTTAAAAACTTCTACCACCAGTAACTTCTGCTCACTTTCATTTTTTCCCATGCAGTTCTTGACTTGTCTGACTTCCAGCACTATTTTCTTTGGTTATGATCATTATCAAGCTGCCCTGGCATGTTTTCCACTTATTTTTTAATATGAACCACCAGTTACAGATACCATCTTCTTCTTCCTACTCTGTTACCACCATGCTACAATCACCCTGTGCTTAAGCCCATATTCATGGTAGCTGAAACCGCAATGTCCTTCAGTGAAACCCATCTTTCAGGCGTAGCACTTCATGGGAAATACAGTCTTCTGCCTATTGGTTATACCTCTGCCTATAAGGAACTGAAGAAACTAAGAGAATTTATCATAGAATACAAAAGACTTAAGGGAAATATTATTGTACTCTTCAACTACTTGAAAAGCTACCACATATAATAGGAAAAATATTCTTCATCATTCCTATAGTCTGAATTATTAATAAGAGGGAGAAGAAAAGAAATAAGAAAGTGAGAGTTACAAATTTGTGAACATTTGTTTAGTTGAATTATCTTTCTTTTACCAGTAGTATTTAAGCAGAGGAGTGGAGATGACCATCTTACAGGGATGCTATAAAAAAGAATTCCTCATTGAACGGAAGGTCAGACTACCTGATTTCCAAGGTCCTTCCCAACCCTAAAATTCTATTACTTTACAAAATGCCAGTTTTCCTATCTTTGTTTTAAAGTCCTTTTAACCAGTCTTTGGCATGCATCAAATGTTTGGAGATTGAGTTTAATCTTTCTCCTAGGACCAATAAAACATTAGAGTTCTCAATTACAAGCAGTTTGGAGCTCTGTTGTTGCTGTCTCTGTCCACCACCTCCACCCCAGATAACATTGTGTAAATGTATAACTGCATGCACAATTCAGAAAGAGGAATACAGATAAAGAGTTACTAAAGGAAATTGTCACAAACATTTAAAATTAATTCCCTCAGGCTAGTGGGCAAGGGAGAGGGTCACTACTGGAACAATTTACAAAACAATTCAAGGAAGTTTTCTGTGGGAGCTGGGTGTTCTCCAAGAGGATGCTAGGGCTATTTTTTCAAGCAAAATTGACAACTGTTTCAACTTTAATTAATAGAACAAATTAATTCAAAGCCACTTATTAGACACTTACTATGTACACAGGTCAGGCAATACAAAATTGAAGTGAATCACAGCGCCTGTCTTCTAGGAAATACATTCTATTGGGGGAATGCTGTGCACAAAAATAATTGTACAAGGCAGAATGTAAGATTTGAAGAAGATATCACTTCCAGTTTGGAAGCTTAGGGAAGACTTCATGGAGAAGAAGGCACCTGAATTGAGTCTTGAAAGAAGGGAGAGATTTCAATAGGCAAAAATGGATGAAGTCAGGAGGGAACACATATCCCCAGGATGAAGACAAGGTAAGCCAAAATATAGAGATGAGAGAGGCTAGGAAATAACTATTTCGGATTGTGAAGGGCCTTAAATAACTAGCTCAGGAATTTATACTTGATTCAGTAAGCAATGAGGAGCCTGAAGGTTTTTCAGCAGAAAAATAGAATCAGAGATGTGCATTGGAAAGATTATACAAGTATTGCAATGAAGGCCAGAGTGGAAAGGCAAATGACTAGGGATATAGGTTAGTTATGATGGTATTTCAGCTGTCCAGCCAAGAGATGATGAATGCCTGAATTTCTATAATGGTAATGGGAATGAAAAAAAGTGGAAAGCTAGAAGAGTTGTTTAGGAAGTAGACCAATTTATTTGGTGACTGCGTGTAAGACAAGATGGAGGGGGAAGAGTCAAAGATGACCTCAGGGTTTCAGACTTAGGTAGCCTAGAGGATGCTTCATTAGATGTAGAAAAAGTAGAACAAACTTGGGGTGAAGATGTTGAGTTCAGATTTAGACACGTTGAATTGTCTAAGTCATGTGCAGATGTCCAAGAGACAACTGGAGACTCAGGGCTGGAACTTTGCAAAGATGTAAGTGAGGGTATTAGAAAAACATGGATAGATTTGCACAAAATAATGAAGAGTGAAATGAGCAGAACCAAGAGAATGTTGTACATAGTAACAGCAATATTGTTTTAAGAACAACTTTGAATAAATCATTTTGACTATTATAAATACCCAAATTAACTACAAAGGACATATGAAGGAAGATATTATCTGTATCCAGAGAAAGAACTGATCAGTAAAAGAATGTATAGGATAATTTTACATATATATATATATATATATATACATATTTGTATCTAATGGCAACCATCTCTAGGATGGAGGGAGGGAAGAAAAAAGAGAAAAAAGAAATTCATAATAGCCTTATTATATATTTAAAAGAATAGGAAGTTGTACATAATAGATTTACAGTTTCTTGTGCAATCATCTTTTTTATTATACTATGTTATGGAAAAGCTTGTTTTATTCCATAAATTAAAAATAAAATAAATTTAAAAATTAAAAAAAGGAAGTGAAGAGATGGGAGAACATCTAAAAAAGGGGTATTAATGGTGGCAAATGCTGCAGAAAAGTCTAGAAGAATTAAGACTGAAGAAAGATTATTCAATTTGGTGAGAAGGTATGTAGACTAGCTCTCTATTCACCATTATTTTATGACTTCTAGAAGGCATTCAGGATTATGAAAAGAGAAAGGATAGATTAGTTAGCAGTGTTAATGGCAAATGACATATATACATATATATATACATACATATGGCATGGGATTTAAGAGTGAATGAGAATACATCATTGAAATGGTTTAGTAAGAAGGGAAGGCATAGAGAGGAAAACAAGAAAGGCTGAAAGAAGGATGATGGACAGGGAGAGTCAATTAAGTCAAAAAACAGGTTTGAGAGGGGGAAGGATGTGGAAGAGGTAGCAGATGGAAGATTACAGCTAGGAGAGGAAAATGTCTGTTTTTAAGGTCTGGAAGTTAGAAGAGTTCCAAGTGATAGTGAAGTCCAAGGTGTGGCCACTGATAGTGGGTAAATAGTATGGTGTGGAGATAGATGTCATAGGAATTGAGGAGTTCAAAGAACTAAGAAAACAGTATTTCTTTGAAAAAATCATTATCATATTAACTTACTCTACAGGAAAATAGGGGGGAAGGGAATAAGAGGGGGGATGATGGAGGGGAGGGCTGATTGGAGGAGGGGGCAATCAGATAGTTGGTTTTCCACACCATGACTACTATGGAAGTGTTTTGCATGACTACAAATGCATAACCTGTATCAAGTTGCTTGCCTTCTCAATGAGGGTGGGTGGGGAGGGAGGAAGGGAGAAAATCTGGAACCCAAAGTTTTAAAAACAAATGTTAAAAAATTGTTTTCACATGCAACTGGGAAATAAGATATACAGGCAATGGGGTATAGAAATCTATCCTGCCCTACAGGAAAATTGAAGGGGAAGGGGATAAGAGAAGGGGGGAGGAGATAGAAGGGAGGGCAGATTAGGGGAAGGGGTATTCAGAATGCATGCTATCTTGGGGTTGGGGGAGGGATGAAATGGGGAGAAAATTTGGAACTCAAAATCTTGTGGATGTGAATGTTGAAAACTAAAAATAAGTAAAATTGTGCTCTCAAAAAAAAATCTAAAAAAAATCATTAGCATAGATTTTGAAATCTGTGAGAATTCTGCCATAGAAGGGATGAAGAGCATAGAATTTGGGGTAATGTCTTGGAAGTTAGTAAATGGTGGCAGTTGGGATTAGAAATAGTATGATCAGATGACATGATTTTCAAAGAAGGAGCAGATGTTGAGTGATGGTTGAAAAGCAAAGTTCTGATAGTGCCAATGAGGCAAGAGTATTCATCATCAGCAGCAGCAGCATCATAGCTAACATTTCTATAGCCCCTTAAAGTTTGCAAAATTTTTATTGTATTTGATTCTTATGACAATGCTGTCAACTCAGTGTTATTTTTATCCTTATTTTTCAGATGAGGAAACTGAGGTAGACAAAGGTGAAATGATTTACTCAGGATCACATAGCTGGTAAGTGTCTGAAGTAGAAATTGAACTCAGGTCTTCCTGACTCTAATCTGGGACTCTATGCACTGCAACATTTAGTTGCTCATGGGTTTGTCCACTTATCTTTTGGACCTTGTAAGATGGGATATGGGATATAGAAGGAATATGTAGTATGGCAAAAGGCTAATAATTGTTTAGTTATATCCAGTTCAGTTAAAGTGCAGCATGGTACATTGAGCAGAAATACCATAGAAAATATTGTATACTTGGAGTTAGGAGATCTGGATATGATTACCAGCTCTGGTACTTAGTAATTACGTGACCTTGGGCAAGTCACTTATTTGGTTCCTCATCTGTAAAATGAGGCAGTGAAGTGGATAGAGCAGTGGACCTGGTGCCAGAAAGATCTGAGTTCAAATTTAGTTTTAAACATTTACTAGCTCTGTGACCCTGGGCAAGTCACTTTAACCATTATTTGCCTCAGTTTCCTTATATGTAAAATGGTAATAATAATAGTAGCTACCTCCCAGGATTGTTATGAGTATTAAATGAAATAACATTTGTAAAATGCTTTTATAAACCTTAAAGTGCCATATAAGTGTTAACTATTATATCATCAATATTTGTTAATAACTAATATGGTAGCTATTATAGTTAATATCTATACTCTTGACCTCATAGAGTTGTGAGAAAAATATTTTGTAAACCTTGACATGCTAGATAAAGGTGAGCTGTTGACATTATTAATAAAGCAGTCAAACTAGTTCTGTGTGTCTTATTAGGTCCTCTATGTGCCTTTCTCTAGGGCACTGAAAGTTTATTTTTCACCCTGCTTCTATGTACATGCATGAAGTCTACAATCTCAAAACATGCTTAATTATACATATTTGCAGAAACCACAGTGCTTTCAGGAAGGGGGGGAGAAGGGGAGAGGTAGAGAGAGGGAGGGAGGGAGGGAGAGAGAGAGAGAGAGAGAGAGAGAGAGAGAGAGAGAGCGAGGAGGCAAGCGAGCTCACTACCTCTCTAAACCTCAGGGAAGGCCACAAACTACCTTACAATAATTCAATTGAATAAACATTTGTTATTACTGAATTTTTGTAATTTTCTTGATTTTTCATCTTTCCTCTTAGTCCACTGTGCTTTCCTAAGGAAGACGGTAAGGTTTATGGTGGCCAAAATACAGCACAAGTCACTGGTGGTTATACATTATAAAGGCAGGAATGAGGACAAGGTCAGATGAGGTTTTTGGGTGGAGTCCTTGAAATGGATTTGGAGAATACACAGTCATAGTTCTGGGGGATTTAAATGGAATTAAAATAAATTTTCTAATATCAAATCAGATAGTTGTCTGAGATGAAGGTTCTCAAACTGACACTGGGAGAAAGGCGGTCAAAAGAATAGAGTTATTTTTAGCTTGGGCCATCTGCCAACTGTTGTTGGGTGCCTGACGGGGTATCACATTCCTCAGCTATGTACTCAGAGAGCTATGGCCTTTCCAGCCCCTGTACCCTTCTGACAGCAAAGAGAAGAAACTGGCCCCCAAAGAGGCAAACAGGTGAAGTCCATCAGCTGATAGCAGAATCTAGCAACCATGAGACCAGTAGAAATGCCCAGGAAGATAACATGAAGGAGAGCAAAGAGTGATTGATGCCCAGCACAAAAAAAGGAGAAGGGAACAAACATCTACATAGTAGCTATTATGTGCCAGGCACTATGCTAAGTGATTATGAACATTACCTCATTTGATCCTCACAATGATCCAGTGAGGTAGGTGCCTTTATTATTCCCATTTTAACTGTTGAGGAAACCAAGGCAAACAGAGGTTAAGTGACTTACCCAAGGTCACACAAATCTGATGCAGGATTTGAACTCAGGAGAGCATCATGATGATGTCATGGAAAAGCACTGACAGATCTTCAGGTTTGTGTTTTCCTAGTCTTACATGTTCCCTCGTTACTCATGTTCCTAGTTACATATGTTCCATACATGTGCTCTGGCCATGTGGATTCTTAGCGTGTTCCCTTTCATCTCTATTCCCTGGTGACATATGTTCTTTACATATGTCACTTTGATGAGTGTTCCAGTCACATTTTTTTTTCTGAGTGTGTGATACACTTCACTAGTGGTACAATAACTTGTAGAATGTCTCCCGTTTGTGCACGTAGGGATCTTGTCACTTTATTGGCACTCATTTAATTAAATGTCTTTTGCTTTGGATGCTTGTGTCCTCTGGCTGTCTAGAAAAAGTAAATACATCAGTGCAGGCTATGAGCTATGATTTTGAGCATGTTCTGACCACAGAATGTCTCAAACCTGGACCAGCTTTTCTGGAACTTCTCAAGTGTTACACACAAAAGGATCATGAATCATATGTATATATATATATAGATAGATACACACACACACATATATATACACACACACACACACACACATATAATGTATGTATATATACATATGTATACACACACATATATACACACATGATATATATGTATATACATATGATCCATGATCCTTTTGTGTGTAATATATATTGTGTGTAATACATATATTATATATATATGTATATATATATACACATATCTACAAATACATATAAACATATATATTTGTATAAAGTGCCTATGATGTCAACCAGTCTGTCCATGAACATTTATTGCCAGACAGTGACCCTGGAGATGCAAAGGAAGGTAGAACACCGTCTCAAGGACCTCCAAGTCTAATATGACTTCATTCTTAGGATGATTCTTGACACTTTCTACATTCTTTTCTGGCACTGGGTTATGTCCACTGTGGAAGAAGAAGGGATGTGCACAGAGCTAGACATTTTGTATTTGACTCTACAGTTGGCTGTGACCAAAGAATTCATCACCTCGAAACCAACCTGCTAGTGATGAACCTTGTGGTACATAACCCTCCTGCAACTGGATCTATCCATCTATCCATCTATCCATCAATAAACATTTATTAAGGCCTTACTAAGTATGTACTATGCTATGCACTAGAGATACAAATACAAAAGTGAGACAGAACCTACTTTCAAGAAACTTACAATCTATTGAAATGTACCCAGGCTAGTAGACCCTTATAGAACTCTATGCTCTACCAACATAGTCTTTGAGAATCAAAGGTTACCTCTGTACCAGCAATTGATGGTGCAGTAGATAGAGAGGTGCATTAGGAATGAGGAAGACCTGAGTTCAAATCTGACATTAAGCAATCAGAAAAAAACTGAAACAATCACATAAGAAGGAATTTGTTCCAGATTACCAAATTAGTAAGTGCCTGAGACCAGATTTGGGATAAAAATTGTAGCAGACTTGTTATTAGTATCAAATGAGATAATTTCTTTTACATGCTTTACAACAGTACCTGGCAAGTTGTAAACGCTATATAAATGCTTATTCCCTTCCCTTCCTACCCCATGATGTAACACTGGAGTAGGAGTTCTGTGGGTAAGATGAAAATAAGATCCTATGGAAAGGTAAAAAAAAAAAAAAGTTTTTTAGTAAATAAGCTCACTTATTGAAATCTCAATCCCTTGATCTTCCCAACAGTCATTAACCTTTCCCCTCCCCAACCTTTTGTTGAGCCCTGCAGTTCTTAACGGGACCAAGCCCCTGCTTGCTTTTCCCAACGCTTCTCTCCCTGTGAACATTTTAATCATATTTAAATGAAACAAAAAAGTTTTAAAACGAATTATAGAGTGTTTTCCTTACACCCCTATTGGAAGCAAGAGACATGGAAAGAATGTGAAGTTTATCTTATGTCAACATTACATAAGTATTAAATATAAACAGCTCCAGAAAATGAATCTTTGCCCTCTAGAATATGTAACCTTTTCTGATAAATAATGTCTCTTACCAATTGCATTTGTGCTTTAATTATTATATATCCTTTTTTCTTTTTCTTTTTCTTTTTTCTTTTTTGGATGGAGCCAAGAACTCTCTCCTGAATGTTTGAGGCAAAGGTTGGTTTTATGAATCCTAATTTTGTGAAGGGCTTGAAAATGATGATAGAAGGTAAGACAAGAGTGGAAGCAAAAATCCTGAGGCCAAGAAAAGCAAAGGGTGAGGGAAAAGGCAGTGAGGTCAGAGGACCTGAGTTTGAATTTCAGTTCTGCTAGTGAGTTAATTAACCTCACTGGGCCTTGGTTTCCTTACCTGTAAAACTAAGGGGATTGGACCTTGAAGTCCCTACCATCTCTAAAATTCTAAAAGGAAAGAACTTCTGAAAGGAAGAACTTGAATTAATTGAGAGGGGGTTAGATTGAGTGAGTCAGAGCTGGACAGAGCAACTTAGGGAATATGACCTAAGCTACCTAGAAAAATAGATTTAACTTATTCAAGAGACTTTTGTACCTGGGTACCAGGTAGAATAAAACAGCTAACTTGGAGATACTGTTAAACCATCTGAAAGCAGTCTTAGCCTCTGTCTAGTGCCAGTGATAGATAATATCCTGAAAGAACCTTACTTCCTTTTTCTTTCTTTTTATTTTAAAATTATATTTATTTATTTTGTCCACTTCTAGGACCACTCCCTGTGCATCCCCCTACCCCAAGCTATAGGACTAATCCCCATGCATCTTTCTACCACCAGCTCTGGGTCTCCTCTCCATTGAACTCTCACCCAGGTTTCCTCCCCCCCCCCCTCTCTCTCTCACACACACACACACACACACACACACACACACACACACACACACACACAGCTGTGGGCTCCCTCCCTGTGCATCTCCTCCCTCCCTGCCCCAGCTCTGGGTCTTTCCTCCTTCCCATCCCTCCATTCTCTCCAAGAACCTATTTTCTTAAGGTCCTTGACCTCATGACACATTGTTCTTGGAGCTAACTGCTCTTCCTTAGCTTCCTTTGCTGGACTATCAGGAATCTCTTATCTCCTCAGGATGGATGTTTTCCAGGCCTTAAGTCCTCTGTCCTATGCTTCTTTGTTTTGGTACTGCCATGTTTAACTATTCTGCCTATAAGGGTGACTCCCAGATTTACAGATTCAACTCTACTCTCTCTTTGGAACTACAGGTCCATGTTGTCTTTCCCTATTAGAATATAAACTCCCCAATAATCTCGAAGCCATCCTTGACTTTTCCCTTCTTCTCCCCCCACCACATTTCTAATTGGTTGCCATGCAGAGAGAAATTCTACCTCTAGAGCTCTGGAACCTCTCTCTTTTCCACTCAGGTAGCCACCATTCTATTTCAGGCCTTCATTACCCCTTACCTGATGGACACCTAGGTGACCCACTCTATAGAGAACAGGACTTGGGAGTCAGGAAGACCTGAGGTTAGAATCATGCCTCAGATACTTACTAGCTTTGTGACCCTGGCAAGTCTTTTAACCCTTGTTTGCCTCAGTTTCCTTGTCTGTAAAATAGAGCTAGTAATAGCACTTACCTCCTAGGTTAATCAGATAACACTTATGAAGCTATCTGAGTCCAGTGTCTAGATATAGATCAGGACGACTGGAGATGGCCCAGGATGCAGTGGAAGACCTTGGTCTTTTTAAGCTAAGGTCTTTCCGAGTTATCACTTTGACTGAGGCAATGTCCATTCAGTGATCACGGCTATTTAAGAAGTCAGATGGCTCTGGCGGAGAAAGTGAGACTGGTGACTCTGCACAGCCCTCCCTCACTAATCCAATTTACTTGCAAGTCATGGCATCATCTTCCTGATGTCATGGTCCTCTTCGAGAATGAATGACAACTTATAAAGCATTAAGCACAGTGCTCAGCATATAGGTAGTGCTATATAAATGTTTTTGTTGTTGTTGGGTCATTTTTCAGTCATGGCTTATTCTTTGTGACCCCATCTGAAATTTTCTTGGCAAAGATGCTGGAGTGGCTTGCCATTTTCTTCTCCAGCTAATTTCACAGATGAGGAAAACTGAGGCAAATAGGGTTAAGTGACTCGCCCAGGATCACACAGCTAGTTAAATATCTGAGGCCAGATTTGAACTCAGGAAGATGAGTCTTCCTGACTCCAGACCTACTGCTCTATCCATTGTGCCACCTAGCTGCCAATATAAATATTAACTACTACTACTACTACTACTACTACTACTACTACTACTACTACTACTACTACTACTACTACTACTACTACTACTACTACTACCACTGCTACTACTACTACTGCTACTTTTCCTCCTCCTCCTCCTTACCTGATGGACCTGGTTGACCTAGTTTTTAGAGCACTAAAATTGGAATCAGGAAGACCTAAGGTTTGTATCATGCCTCAGATACTTACTAGCTCTGTGACCATTGGCAAGTCACTCAATCTCTTTTAGTCTCTGTTTCCTCATTTGTAAAATGAAGATAATAATAGTAATGGCCTCACAGTGTTATTGTAAGGATGAAATGAGATAAATCATATAAGGAGCTTTGTAATCTGTAAATCGTTATTTAAATGTTAGCTGTTATTAGCTATTATTACCAGGACTACTTTGATAGCTATCTAATTAGTCTCCCTGACTGATCTCTCCAACTCATCTTCCATACAACTGCCAATATAATCATCTTCAGGCACAACCCCTGTTCTAAAATCTTCAATGGCTCCTATCTATTTTTAGGATACAATACAAATTCTTTAACATGGGATTGTCATCACCATTAATGTTGATTTCAAATTTGCATATATGGTTCTCACTTACCCCATCAATTTGTTCCTTAAAACAACTTTGTGAGATAAGTGCTTTAATTATTACCATTTTAAAGATCAAATTGAAAGATTAAGTAGAAAGGAAGTTCCTGCTGAAAGATGATGATGATGATGATGATGATGATGATGATGACTTCCAGATCTAGATATCCAACTCTAGTACCTCCTCTGAGTTTAGCACTGAATTCTTATTGAGCATTTTGAACTAAATGTCCTGTAGGCATCTCAAGTTTAATATATTCAAAACAGAACTCAATATCCCTATCCCCAAACTATTCCTCATTCAAACCCTGTTCTTAAGGTGTCCATCTTGTCATGCAGGTTCACAACCTTGGAGTTAGACTAGTCATCCTCACTCACTCCTCTCCTCATATCCAGACAGCTGTCCTTTCTATTTCTACATCATTCCCCTTTTCTCCACTCATACAGCAACAAGGCACTGGACAAAGAAGGGATCTTTACTTCGGTTCAACCTAGAGGAGTATCATTACATTTGAAGAATGGCGTATCCTTCTTCCTTGGAGCTCTTGTCTCCCTGATCTAGTGTTTTGTTTTTTTTGTTTTTTGTTTTGTTTTGTTTTTGTGAGGCAGTTGGGGTGACTTGCCTAGATTCATACAGCTAGTGAATGTTATGTGTCTGAGGTCGGATTTGAACTTAGGTCCTCCTGACTCCAGGGCTGGTGTTCTATCTACTGTGCCACCTAGTAACCGATCCCTGGTCTAGTTCTATGAAAGGCTCATGTTAAAGAAAGGTGATCTTTTAAAAAAAAACCAAAACATCCTTCCCACTTTGATATCGAGTATAGATACTCATCCAGAAAGAATATTCCCTACTGGTCATTTCTTCTTCCCAAATTTATTCTCCTCAAGCAGGTAGGTAGAATTAGCCAAATCATCCAAAGATGTCAGGCACTGGGCCCCAGTTTCTAGTTACATTTTAAATGATGTTTTTAGTAATCCGTAAAACATCCATGCTCTTGTTGTAATTCAGTTATTTTTCGGTGATGCCCAACTCTTTGTGACCGCATTTGGAGTTTTCTTAGCAAGGATACTGAAGTGATTTTCCACTTCCTTCTCCAGCTTATTTTACAGATGAGGAAACTGAGGTGTTAAGTCACACAGCTAGTTAGTGTCTGAGGCCAGATTTGAACCCATGAAGATGAGTCTTCCTAACTCCAGGCCTGACACTCTGTCGTCTAACTGCCCTATTCATGCTCTTAGACCAAGGGTGGGGAACCTGAGGCCTTGAGGCTACACCTGGCCTTCTAGGTCCTCGTATGTGACCTTTTAGTTATGGACATAGAAAGGATATTTGTATGGCCACCACAGAATCATTTTATGGATAAGGAACTTGGGGCCCAAAGAGTTTATAGGACTTGCCCAGGGTCACACAGCCAGTAAATATCTGAGACATGATTTAAACCATAGTTTCCTAACTCTAGGTCCAGAATACCATGATACCTCTTCATAATATATCTTCATAATACTTGTGTTCTGATTGAAAGAACAGGAATATATGAAAGGTCCAACTCTTTATCATCATATAAGGACTGAATTTCAGTGTTACTCGTACGGCCCTGAACCAAAGAAAAGAAAAATCATCTTTCTGTTTGCAGGCAGACACAAATACAGTGAGTGCCAGCTCTCCCCCCACCCCCAGCTATTATTCTCTTGGGCTGACTCTCCATCTGTCTGGGAGTCACCCTGGGAAGAAAGTGCATTCATCATTATTGATCAGGAAGGCCTTTGTGAAGGAGGGGGTGGTGTCAGAACAGAACAATGGGCGTGGTCAAAGCCTCTCCCGGTCTCTTTGTTCAGGCTTGATAGGGGTGCCTTAGGCACTTTGTGAATGTGCTGAAAATCAAGCATGACACAGTAGCTTGCTATGTACAACCTCAGATATGAAATTGGGGAATGTACAGCTGTCTATTTTCATGGATCAGCTTTTGTGGAGGAGGGGGAGAGGGAGAGAGAGGGAAGGAGAGAGAGAGAGGGAGAGAGAGAGAGAGAGAGAGAGAGAGAGAGAGAGAGAGAGAGGAATAAAAAAGAGTGAAGAGAGACCAAAACAGAAAGAAAAAGTGAGAGAGAAATGGAAGAGAAAGAAAAAGGTGAGTGAAACAGAAAGGAGGAAGGAGGAAAGGAAAAAAGAAAGAGAAGAGAAAGAAAAAAGAAAGCTGAAATGAAAATGGGAGAAAATTATTAAACAACAAAAAAAGCAGCTTCTAGATTGAAAACGTAAATATATTAGTTTTCATCACAAAAATCCCCTTCTAGAATTGGTAGTATATTCACTTGGGAATGTTGCATATGAATGCTACCTTTTACAAAAATCTTATTATTTCTTCTAGTTGCTAATTCTTTTGGTAACATTATTTAACTTTATGTGGGGCCAGAGCAAACAACAAATATTGTACTCTGCTGTGTGAACTTCCTAAATTTCTCCATATATCAGTATATCAGGCACTTAAGAAAACTCATTTACTTTTCTTGATCAGTGGTGATTACTTAGTGCACTGCATGTAGGTGGCTAGATTTTCACCTGGTAAGGCACAGTACTGATATGCCAAATAGCATCTTAGATCTGAAAGAGTTAATGTACCTTTAAAGTAAGTGCCTGAATTATTATCTGAAAGCTACTAGAGCACTAGGGAGGATCTATGCTTAATAAATCAATCATTCAACAACCATTTATTAAGTACTCCTAGCTACATCCAAAATTCTACCTCAAAAAATTGTAAAAATTGTGTATAAATCAATCAACAAGCATTAATTAAGATCTTACAATGTTCAGAGCACTGTGTTTGGTGCTGGGATATAAAAATAGAAATGAAGACAGTCCCTGCCTCCTAAGGGTTTGCATTGCATGAGAGGAAACAACTGGTAAAACATTTCAGTCTAGCACAGTGGCTAGCCACCACTCAGGTACAGGCCACAGGGACTGGAGACTTGTGTCTTTCCTCCTCTCCTTCTCTACCTCTCTCCCTCCCTTTCTTCCTCTCCTGTCCTGTCCCCTCCCCCCCCCTCCCCCCACCCCCCCCCCTCCCCTCCCCTCTCCTCTCCTCTCCTTCTTTTTCCCAGGCTCATCTTAAGGAAACTTACCTCTCAGCAGAGAAAATAGGCTCCTCATAGCCTCACTTTATTAACCGTTAGATGGATTACAAGTGTCTCATCTCAGGGCTATTACATTGGCTCAGATGGTAGGCTAGGTGGCACAATGGAAAGAACACTGGTCTTGACCTTGAAACAAGCAAGGTTTGATTCCTGGCTCTAGTATTTCCAAGTCTTTTTCTCTCTATAATATTTTTCTCTCAATTAGAAAAGCAGTTAGTAATATTTCTACCACCAAAAGCACACAGTTGTAAAGAAAGATATCCCCAGTAGACTATAAGCTCCTACTATGATCATTGCTTCCCCAGTGCTTAGAACAGTGATTATCACATAGTAGGTACTTAATAAATGCTTGTTGAAGTGAATTGAATTAGTAAGACTTAAAGCTATAGACATGTTGTGTATCATTATTTAAGCCTTTATCTTTTACTGTAGAATGAAAGTTTCTTTGATGGAATTTCAGGTATCACTGAGTTGTGTTGGAAAATTCCTAAGGGAATAGAGGAGGGACTTTTCCCACATCCCTGAAACTATACCATATTGGTAGATGATTCCATTATGTTGTATTTTTTTGATGTTTTTCACATGCTTTTGCTGATTTTTTAATATACAAAGAAACATCGTGTCTTACAAAAGTGGGGGGAAAAACTCTGAAAAAGTACCACTTAAAAGGTCAAGGTTAGAATTTAAGATCTGCTACCTACCTACTAACTGTACTGGAGAAGGAAACGGTGAACCACTCCAGTGTCTCTGTTAAGAAAACCTCGTATGGGATCACAAAGAGTCAGCCATGACCGAAAGATGACTGAACAATGAAAACTTACTCCCTGGGTGACATTGGGTAAATAAATATCTTTAACTTTGTTGAGTCTCACTTTCCTCATCTGTAAAATGTGGGCACTGTATCAGATGACCTCTAAGGTCTCTTCCATCTCCAAACCCTGTGATCCTCTGTGAGCAAGAATCACTTCCCCTGTTTTTCATGTGAGGGATCTGAAACTCAGAGCAGTCAAGTGATTTGCCCTAATTCAGGTCCTGGCTATGAGAATCTTGGCTACACATGAAATCTCTGAGAGTCATGGGAGGGCTTTGTGGGCAGGGTTCAGGGAGGAACAGCCTTTTACTTAGGACTTGTTCTACATAGGGCTAGATGGGAACTCTCCATCATGGTAGACCTGCTTTAGAGTGGTCCATAGAATTACCATTGACAAGATCATCTTTGAACCTGAAGAATTAAAGATTGTGTATAGGCAGCATGGTGCAGTGGAAGGAGTATTAGATTTGGTATTAGAGGGCCTGGGTTTAAATCCTGGCTATTCTATTTACTATCTGTGTAACCTGCAATCAAGTAACCAACAAGCATTCATTAAGTGCCTATTAAATATGAGAAGTGTGCTGAGTGTTGGCAATACAAATCCAAAAGCAAGATAATCCTTGCACTCTAAGTTCTTAGAGTCATTTAACTTCTCTGAGCCTGTTTCCTCAATTGTAAAATGGTGGTATTGGATTAGATCATCTCTAAATTCTCTTTTAGCTTTAAATCTTTTTTTTTTAAGGCAATCAGGGTTAAGTGATTTGTCCACGGTCACACAGTTAATATAGCTTTAAATCTTAAAAATTTTTATTGATAACTTTTTTATATCACCTTCATTTCCAAATGTATTCCTTCTCCCTTCCTTTATCCAATAAATCATTCCTTATGAAAAAGAATAAATAAAAGTATGTACAAAATAATTATATATCTATATCTATATATATATACACACACGTGTGTATGTGTATGTATGTATGTATGTATACCTATTTGTGTCTAATGGTAGCCATCTCTAGGTGGGAGGGAGGGAGGGAAAAATTTTCATGATAATTTGGTGTATTTGAAAGGAATAGCAAGTTGTGCATAGTGGATTTGCAGTTTCATGTGCAATCATCTTTTTTTATTGTACTGTGTTATAGAAATGCTTGTTTTATTCCATGAGTTAAAAATAAAATTCAATAGTGAGTCAAAAAAATAAGAGAAAGAATTAAAAGCAAAGAGGAAACTAAAAGCAATTCAACTAGCCACATCAGTCAAGTACATATAAATTTCCACACCCAGAGTCACCCAACTCTGCAAAGAAGGGAGGGAGGTCAAGTTTTAAATCAAAGATTTTAAACTATCCTGGTCATTTAGAACAAAAAGCAATAAACTGCATTAGTCCAAGAAGACCAAACCCATATGAGTCATTCTTTTGTCCCTTAAGCAGGCGATGTAAGATATTATGACCCCTTTTCCATGTGTCTGACAGATGCCTTGGAATTACTTCCACTGTGATTATATGTTTGTGGATTTGTGACAAATACCAAAAGTAGAGACTGAAGGAACTGGACAATTGATGTTTGAAGGAAGAGGAATGGGATCAAATGAAAGTGATTTTGACAACAACCCCAAAGCACATTCCCCTCCCCCCACCCCATACCCAGCCTCTTCCAGAAGCTACACCAGTGGCAAATTTGAGTTACCAAGCACAATTCTAAATTCTCATGTGATCATCTAATCTGGCTCTCTTGTTAGAAAATAATGAAGTAAGTGAGAAAAAAACTGGGATTGATTTGATTTGAATCAACTGCAGATGACTTAAGCAATTTCATTTTAGGCATATGTAGATTTATATATCTACTACATTTTCCCTCTAATTTCTAAGATTTGATTCTGAGATTTTTTTTCTGCCAAAAGCAAATGATACATTTCATCCCAAGGTTTCATCTTGAATGAATTTAAGGAAAAAAAAATTAAACACCTGGCACATTGAAAAGGATGGTACATTGTCACCAGAGGTCTTAGGTTAGAATCCTGCTTCTGATATTTACCAACTATGTATTTTTAAGTAAGTCATCTAAAAAAACTGGCCTCAGTTTCCATATCGGTAATTTGAGGGAGTTGGGCTAGATGACATTTAAGGTCTCTTCTATCTCTAATTCTATGATCCAAAGAGAGAGCCAGATTAATAATACTTAGTTCTAGTGTTTAATTACCTGAGTAACTTTAATATTTTATATGTAACCCTTGGCCCAGAGGTTCTCATTGCATAGGATAATAGGTTTAAAGTTAGAAGGAACCTCAAATGTCATTTTGTGCAGAATCTTCATTTATAAATGAGAAAACCAAGACCCAGAGAGGTTAGATAGCTTGCCTTAGATCACATAAACTTTAAGATTCAGAGTTCAAATTTGGGGACCACCCAAATTCAGTACTCTTTCTAGCCTATCATAATGTCTTTCCAGAGTCCCTTGTGGCCCAAAGGGTCACAGTTTTCTTGACTTGAGACCCATCTCAGAAACCCAGAATGCTTTCTGCTTGCAAACATATTAGCCATAATAGATTTTTTTCATCCAAAGGGACAATTGTACCTTCTTCAACAAGTGAATTAAAATGGCCCTTAATTCCCACAAAGTCTCATGTTTTTCATTGTCGTGGTTGCCCCCATCTTTGTGATGACCTGAACTATCCACTTCCACCACCTTAGTGTGTATGTGCGTACACAGAGGAACACACACAGCGACTTTTCCTCACAGTAGCTCAGTTGCCCCCAGGTAGTCTATCCTTTGAAGTATCATCCTTCTCACAGCTGCCCCAGGGCCATCTCCAGTTATGCTGATCTATATCTGGCCACTGGACCCAGACGGCTCCAGAGGAGAAAATGAGGCTGGTGACTTTACATAGCCCTCCCTCACTTAAATCCAATTCACTTGCATGTCATGACGTCACCTCCTTGATGTCATAGTTCTCATCAGGAATGGACAAATGACATCCTCTCGTGGCCATTTGGGGGCCTTCTACTCTCATAAGTACACTTGACTAGTAGAGATGAACTGAAAGGACTGCTATCCTGGTCTTCCTGAGGTTATAACTTTCCCCTGCTGGAGCTCATGACTCACAACCACTTTTCATGAAATCTGGGATAACCTTTTACTGCAGTTTTCCCTAATTCGAGTGTCAGTGACTCCTTTGAGGAGTGACCAACCTTCCATTCCTGACATTCTCATTGAAGGTCTAATATTCTCTTATTAAATCCCAATGAAGTCTTGGGTAAAGAGCCTACACTTTCAGGTGACCAAAGACTAATATTTTGGTTGATCAAACCAGGAACAAGTGAATGTTACTCAAGGGAACAATCCCCTCTGGTATGCGGACTGACAAGGGCTCTCAATGGTTTCCTTATTTACTCTTCTTAAGCGCTCCATGGGGGAAATTAAATCACCCAAGATTGTTCCAGTTACTAGACCCATCTCAGACTGGGCTAACTATTAGGAGCACTACTTGGAATTGTACTATCTCTCCTGCTCTATCCTCTACTCTAAAAATGGTGTGTGTGATTTCAGAAAGAAGCTTACAATTTGGCTCGGGAGAGATGCATAAATTCCAAGACATAATTCAAGGGTGTTGCTGATGGCTAAACACTTTTTTTAGATGAAAGATTGACAAATAATAGGGAAAGGGAGAAATCCTCTTTGGGATCTTTTGTTTGGCATGGTATTAGAGCTGGATGCAAGGAGATCATAAGTCCTTGGCCAAGAAAAGGGAAATGAGAGTGTTCCCTCTGCCTAAGAAGGACTCTTTTGCCTAAGGAGTGGTCTGACTTGGACATTATTATCATCAGAGAGCTATGGAAGTGGATGGTGAAGAATCCGGTAAAGAGTGGCAAAAAGGAATGGTGAGAAATATAGAGAAGTTAAAGGATGCAATTCTTTTCAGAACAACAGAAGAAGAATGTCATCTGTTGGAAATTAAAGACAACTGCAAATGTAAAGGTTTGGAGTATGAAACATTTTATGAGAAGAGATTTTGAGACCCTTAATGGGAGATGTGTTCTGAGGAGTTGCTCTGGAGAATAGCAGTTAGGAGTGTGTAAATAGGTGAGGTTATACAGATCTCTTCAGGAAAAAATGTCCAGTGTTCTCTTGGACTCTAACAGAGATTCCATGTGTTTTGATTGACATATTAAAAAAATAAAAGAAACCTGCTCATTCTTTAAACCTTGTGAGCCGCATGCTTATAAGCGGAATTGACAGTACATTAAGTGATGTCAGATAAGAAGTTCTCAGATTATCTGGCTGGAAGTAATGAGCCAGAGAGAAGTGAAAAAATCCCCTCCTGCCCTGCCCTTCCCCCCAGTGGCCCAAACACACACCCAGTCCCTTTTTCGCTATTAAGACAGGGGTTACAACAAATGGAAAGCATCAATTACTTTATTTTAAAAATAATAATTATTATTATCATTTTAGTAATAATGACATAATAACACCTGTTCTGTCTGCCTTATAAAAACATCGTTAAGTATGAAATGAAATAACCTACATGAAGGCTCTATAAAGCAATATGTCAACATCGACTATTATCATCATTATTGCATGTAAAAATGTCATAGTGGATAGAAGACCTGCCTTAACACCAGGAATATTTGATTTCAAGCCTGCCTCGGACACATATTGGCTGTCCTGGGCCAATAACTCAACCTCTCAGTGCTCCCAGGTGACTCTTTAAGAGCATAAGTTATGGAAAGTGGTCTATTTGCTTTGATGGAGGGAATTTTAGGACAGGAGTTTACCACATTGATGAAGTCACGAATCTGAAACAAAAATTGCCACATTACTAACTATGCCACAGTTTTGTAACATCTCCAGGTTTTTTTTAAGCAATTTTTATTACATTAGTTACTGTTGTTATTTTCTCCTTCTAAAAATGTGTTGTGTCACTCTGTCATAACACATTTAAGCAAAATGGAAAGAATCAGCAGTTTATTTGGCGGTATATTCAGAACAATGAACTCATCAGTGTTATTTTTATATTCCATTTCAACTTGGCCAATTGCCATAGGACATAAGAAATTGTTATTGCTCAGAGCTGTGTTTCCCTCTTAAGCACCACCCAAGCAAATGATAGATAGGGGCATCTGGTTCCCATTTCAAACTGTGAATAAAACTGTATCATGGTTTACATAGCTTGAACTAATTAATGCTTGGTGCGCAGTCAACATTTTGGAGAAGTTTTTGTTGTTGTTGTTTTATTTTTGTTAAACTCTTGGTAAAAGCTATGGCTCTTGGGAATGATCTTTCCAGGGCATCATTGAGAGGAGAGCCTAATGGTTACAAGAGGATCCAACATTTGTAAAAATCCTTTCTTTGCTCTTTGTTAACTCTACTGAATCTGGTTACCATGGATTACAGCTATTTCTTATGTAGACACAGATCTGTTAAGGAAAAAAGTCTCTTTAAAAAGCTTTCTATCTGTAAAGTTTCTATTACCATTGTCTAACAGTTTGGCTGAGCTACCTTGGAGAAAGTTTAGTTTATGGAGAAAAGAATGTTGAGCACAGACTATCTGTCCTTTTGCTCCCTAAACCTACTGATTATAGTTTAAGTTTGCCAGGCTGACGATATGTGAGAGGCAGTATGGCACAGTGGGGAGTATACTGGGTTAAGAATAAGTAGATCTGGGATTATAACCTGTCTCTGACACTTACTAGTTATACGACTTTGGGCAAATCTAGCCTCAGTCTTCTCATCTGTAAAGTGGGTACAATAGTACTTGCGCTATTCCATAATACTGATGTGATAAGGGATGGAATTTACAAATCTTAGAGTACTTTAGAAATGTCATTTATTTTTATTAGTATCTTTTTTGAGGGAGGAACTTATTATCTCATGAGTATGGGAAACTCCCAATGTAGAACATCCCTCTACACAAAGTAGATGAGCAAACTGTTCTGCAATTTATGAGGTGGTTACTTTCTCAGGATCACATAATCTACATATGTCAGAGATTTGAACCTAAGTCTTCCTAGGTTTATGGTGACCTCTGAGGTCAACCCTCTACTGTTCCTCATGTGTTTAGACATTACATCATGTTTAATTTGCAACCTCTAGGTACATGGTTGTTGAACTGAAGTTAGGGTATTCTTTGGATTATATGTGAGCATTGGGGCTTACTAAACTCTTGATTTTTTTCTTGGCCTGGATCCCTATATTTCTTCATCTGCAAAATGAAGAGGATGGACTAGATGGCCTCTAGAACACTCTAGACCTCTAGATGCTGTTCTCCTTAGAAGATCTAGCTCAAAAACCATTTCTCTTACTTTCTTTCCCTTAGTTGCCTCCACATTCAGTGCTTTCATCCTTGCCTTCTTTTGTACCTTTATAGCACTTTGCCTCTATGGTATTTACTTAGCATTTCACACATGCTATTTCTTTTTTAACCTTTTAAAACAATTAATTTAATATTTTATTTTTTTCTCCAACTACATGTAAAAACAATTTTAACATTCTTTTTTTTAGGCAATTGGGGTTGTGACTTGCCCAAGGTCACACAGCTAGTACGTGTCAAGTGTTTGGTCTGAGGCCGGATTTGAACTCAGGTCCTCCTGACTTCAGGGCTGGTGCTGTATCCACTGCACCACCTAGCTATCCCCATTTTTTTTAATCAAATTTTGAGTTCTGAATTCTCTTTCTCTCCTTCCCTTCCTGTAATCATTGAGAAGGCAAGCAATTTGACATAGGTTATACATGTGAATTCATACAAAACATTTCCATGTAAGTCGTGCTATAAAAGAAAACACAGACAAAAAACCCAAGAAAAATAAAGAAAAAAATATGCTTCAATCTGCATTCAGACTCCATCAGTTCTTTCACTGGAAATGGATAGCATTTTTCATCATAAGTCCTTCAAAACTGTCTTGGATTGTTGTATTGCTGAGAACAGCTAAATTATTCACAGCTGATCATCATACAATATTGCTGTTACTGTATATAATGTTTTCCTGGTTCTGCTCATTTCACTTTGCATCAGTTTAACACACACTTGTTAAATACAAATACAAGTAACACAAATTGTTACTTGTATTTGTCTTTCTTCCTAGGTAGATTGGAACCTCCATGAGGCCAAAGATCATGCCTCACACATCTCTATATCCCTCACAGCCTTTTGCAGGGAGAGCCTTGTTCAGAACATGTACTCTCATTGATGTTACCAATGTGGAGAATTTCATGTATTTCCGTTCTAATACAGATGTTTCTTCAGAGTTTGAGTCCTCCTCTACAAATTCAAACTAAGTAACCCTGTGACTCCTGAATTTGAACTTAATGTTGCAACTAATTTGTCTCAAATTTGTATAGCTTATTGTATGTAGCTTATGTGTAGTTCTTTTTCCCTGCCTTTATATTCCTCTCTTTAAATGTGATACAGACTTGTAGAATATTAAAGCTGGGAGAATTGGTCTTCTGATCCTAATCAATAGTTGATGATTGCAAATGGAATCTTGGGCTTCTAAGATTATCTAGGCAACAATACATAAAATATCATGGTTAGAAAGCACCTCCGGGACCATCTAGTCCAACCGATGGCTAAACAAATATCCTTTCTATAACGCCTTCATCAAATGGTCATTCTGCCTTTGCTTAAAGACCTACGTACACTAA
The DNA here is from genome assembly GCF_900497805.2 of Vombatus ursinus. Taxonomy (NCBI): domain Eukaryota; kingdom Metazoa; phylum Chordata; class Mammalia; order Diprotodontia; family Vombatidae; genus Vombatus; species Vombatus ursinus. The sequence continues at coordinate 7,958,076 of NW_020954592.1, read as the reverse complement.
GGGAGAATTCACTCTGTATTGAGATAGCCCATTCTGGACAGATCTAATTCTTAGCAAGTTTTCCTTACATTGAGACTAAATCTTCCTCTCTGTAACTTGTATACACTTTTCTTCTTTCTGCCCTCCATCTGAGGCCAAATTTAATTGTCAATTCATTTTGACAAGCATTTTTTTATTTCTTGCTTAATAGTATTTTATTTTTTTCCAATTACATGCAAAGATAGTTTTCAACATTCACTTTTACAAGATTGAGTTCCAAATTTTTTTCTCCCTCTCTTACCTCCCCCCTCCCCAAGACAGAATGCAATCTGATATAGGCTATACAAGTAAATCATATTAAACATATTTCCACACAAATCATGTTGTGAAAGAAGAATCAGAACAAAGGGGGAAATCACAAGAAACAAAAAAAAGAGAAAATAACATACTTTGATCTTCATCCATAGTTCTTTCTCTGGATGTGGACAGCATTTTCCATCATAAGTCCTTTGGAATTGTCTTAGATTATTGCATTGCTGAAAAGAGCTAAGTCTATCAAAGTTGGTCATCACACAGTGTTGCTGTTACTGTGTACAATATTCTCCTGATTCTACTCACTTCACTCAACATCAGTTCATGTTAGTCTTTCCAGGTTTTTCTGAAATCTGCCTGCTCATCATTTCTTATGGCACAATAGTATTCCATTACATTCATACACCACAACTTTTGACAAGCATTCATTGAGCAACTACTTTGAGAAAGCATGTGATAGGTGCTAAGACAAAATTGAAACGATATCTTCCCTCAAAGAAGTTAAGACATTCTCCTGGCAAAACAAGTTTAATACCTGTTTCATATGATAGGCCTTCAAATGCTCAAACACAAATGTCAGATCCTATCTCAATCTTAGAGTAATAGAGATAAAAGAAGGAAAAGGATTCAGGAGGAGGAAGAAACTGTAGGCGAGGCAGCCCTGATGCCCCATTCCATGGGAGGCTAGTCAAGGAGAGGCTGAATCAGAATGCTTCCGTCATTAGACTTTTCCTGATCACGTTCTTATCCTATATTATCTTTAGGTCTTAACGTAGATGTTGGACCTATGGGTTATAAATTGCAGTGGGACAGTTAGATGATGCAGTGGATAGAGTGCTGGGTCTGAAGTGAGGAAGATTCACCTTCCTGAGTTCAAATCTGGTCTCAGACACTTACTAACTATGTGAACCCTAAGAAATTCTCTTAACTTTGTTTGCCTCAGTTTCCTCAACTGTAAAGTGAGCTGGAGGAAAAAAATGGCAAACCACTCCAGTATATCTACCAAGAAAACTTCATATGGAGTCACAAAGACTCAGACACAACTGAAATGACTCAACAGCAACATCAAAAGATTCTCTTTTTTGTGGGAAAAATTTATTTGCCTAGAGCAGGAGTGGGGAACATGCTGGCCTGGAGGCAACATGCAACCCTCTAGGTCCTCAAGTGCAGTTCTTTGATGGAATCCAAACTTCACAGAACAAAAATCATTTTATTCAGATTTATTTTATTTTATTGAGGGCCTACAGGGCCACTTGTGGTCTTGAGGCTGCAGGTTCCAGTAAATCTCTTGACTTGTGGGAAAGTCAAACAATATTGCAGAGTCTTCTCCTGATGTCTCAGCTCACTTCAAATTATGGACAATGTCTTCCACTCTTTAAAGTGAAAGAGAAAGACCTTAGCAGAGGGTCATGAATATCTTCGTGTTTTAATATAATTTGACTATACAAAGTATAGCTTAAAGCCATAAACTTGACATATACCAAAACAATTAATTTTAGAGTCTCATAGATTTGCCTTGTGAAAGTGAGGCGAAGGGACCATGATGCTTTTAGGGTTCTAATCTACCCTTGTATCTTCAAACACTGTGGAAAACTGGTATTGCTACCATGTACAGGAGAATATTTATTTCATTAATTTTCCTATTGTAATACTCTTCATTAAGAGGAAAAGAGGAGATGGGTGGAAATTTTAGGGTTTACCGGTTCTTACTTTGTGCAGTTGCCTACACCATAAATGTGATGAACTATTTATGTTGTATAAGATATGTGTGCCTATTTAAGACATGCATGTCGACCTAGGTTGTCTGAATTTACAGATGTGGCATCTGAGAGGCATGGATAAATATGATATGAGATTTGACTTCTCTCTCAAGGAGGGGAGAGTCTAGGCAATGCCTATGTTACCACCAGCATGCTATGAGGGAGAGAGTGTTAATGGAAAGGGGCAGACAGGTCCCAGAAACATGAAAAGACTGGGTACTCTTTTCTCTAGTCTCTGAGATAAGTACTAGATTAGAATTATATCAATCTATTTCCTCAAATATTACTTGTCTAGGGGTAGGATTTTTAGGAGTTCAGAAAGAAAGTCACCTCCTTGGTTGCTCTTAAGGGGGAAGATAGTCTCAAGTTTACATCAACTGCCTTAACTCCTTCCCATCAAATATTAGTTACACAAATAGCGAATAGCAGGTAAAACCATATATCCAAGCATGGCAGTAATTAGAAATTGGAGAAGTTTGACATATTAGAATAAATCAGAATATACACACATGAATGACCTCTTTAGATACGTACAAGACGGAATCACAGAATAACCAAAAGAATGAGTCTGCTCTCATCTCTGAAGTTTCTGGGGAGGCAAGATAGAAATCAGGGCCATGTGGAGCAGCCAGCTTTTGCTACATATTTGAAGTAACAAAGGTATAAAGGAATATAGGAATAAAGGAATACCTGGGACCATGAGTGTTTGTATCCCAAGAAGCTTTGGCACCAACTCTACCCCTCACACAGGTCTATAGCATCACATCAGCTTTCTCTCTACCCGTCTAAAGTTACCTTTCCTTTCTCATACACTGCACATAGCATTTGAGCATTCACACTGTGCTTCACAGAGTGCAACTCTGATGGGTTGACCACGTTGTTTGAACGCAAAATGTATGCTTGCCAAAAAGACTATTTTATGGAGAACTCACACAGGGCAAGCGTTCAAATGGTGGTCAGAAGAAGCGATGCAAGGACATTCCCAAGGTCTCTCTTAAGAACTTTGGAATTAATTGTGTGACATGGAACACACTGGCACAGGATCGCCCAGCATGGAGTGCCCTCATCAGAGAGGCTCTATGAGCAAGCAGAATTGAAATAGCTCAAAGAAAACACAAGATGTGCAAACTTAGAATATCACCCCAAATGTTTTATAGCTCTACAGTGGTAGAGCATTCTGAGTTCCTATTAGTCTGATCAGCCACAGTTGGACATGCTGGAACCTGACTCTAGCATAGTGATGTCATTTTGGTCCTCTTTGAAAACAAAGGACAACGACCAATGTAGCATATGGCTGCCTTTTCCTTACCCAGCCTGGGTAGGACACAGCTAAGTTATGTTCCAAATAAATAAACATGAAGAATTCAGAGAAGTATTGCTTATATGAACTGATGTAGGACAACATAAATGGAACAAGGAATAACAATGAAAATAGAATAATAAAAAAAAAAGAAACTGGATGCTTTGTAAGTAACAATGACTAAGCTTGGCCTTGGAGAAGAGTTGAGAAAATGTGGGAGACAATGAACGTGGAATATTTTTTATACTGTCAGACATGGTTGATATGGCACTTGGTTTTGTTGAATTGATTTTTTTTCTCTGTTTTATCATAAAGCATGACTTGCTGGTTAGGGAAGAGGAAGGGCTATACTTGGAAATAAAGGTGATGTAAAAACAAAAGCTGTCAATAAAAATAAGCTTTAAAAAGATTACTAGTACCCTTTAAGATTTTTTTTAAGGAAAGGAACTATTTTAGCTAAAATATGAGAGCATGTACAAACAACTTAAATACTTCTTCAATAGATCTGTGATTTCATCAACATGGGTGCTCCCTCCATAGACACAGATGAAAACTCATCTACTCTTTCTCCTCTTGTGTGATTTTTGTCCACGCTCACCCATAAATCCTCTGCAGGCTGTCTATTCAATATGCTTGTATCCTTCCTCTAGGTTTTCTTAACATTCCATGGGTGCCAGTGCAGCAGGCAGGCTGTCCATCAATTATCCCTTGTACTTGCTACATGTCTGGCCTGTCTCATTTTCTAGTTTGTGTTAACATGTTGCAGCATATGCAAGCAAAAACAAGCTATTTATAAGATGATAGGATATAAATTTAAATGTGATTAAAGGCCCTTGATTCCAAAGGGGAAAGACTTGCATAGATGTATTGTTTGGCAGGTGCTTCTCACACAAATGTGAAATGGTGAGATCAGCTGTATAGTCTCTGGAATGTCTGCTATGAAGCAGACCCCTATTAGGACATGCTCTTGGACCAGTATGCTTACATCTATGGAAACCATTAGACAGCTCTTTGTGACACAGATATTCCTAGGGCTCTGCCTTCCTAGTGAAAAAAAAACAAAACAAAACAAACAGCTTAATAATTCCAAATGCATCCAAACTCCAGACTTATGTTCCTCTTATTCTCCATGGTTATTTATTTATTTATTTATTTATGAAAGGGTGATAGATGGTAGAAGTCCAGTGTGGGGTGGGGAGGATGGGGGTGGAGAAGAGAAATTTAAAAAAAAAAAAAAGGAAAATCTGCTTCACACAACAAGAGTATTCTTCCCCAACTATCACCAGGCCCTGTCTCCTAATTACCTCTTTCCATCCTCCCCTCCTGAACATGGAATTTCTGAGGCAATACTGGAGTTCAGCGGCTGCCACATAATGGGGAGCTCAGTCTAGCATGGAATCAGAATAGCTCTTTGTTTGGGGAGGATTGTAGAGTGGACAAAGAACAAGGAAGTGTTTGGGAAGGAAGGATCTGACACCGCCCCCCCAGGACTAGATTCAAGGTCCTTCACAGACCATTTCCACTTCTGATGTCAATAGAACTATGGCAAAAGAAAAGATTAAAGTGACTAACCTTGGGACAAATTACAGCCTTAGAGTTTACAGAGTTCACAGGATGTCAAAGTTGGAAGGGACCTTGGGGCTCCTATGGCTCAATCTACTGATGTTATGGATGAAGAAACTGGGGGGCAAGGAGAGGAAGTCACTTGCCTGAGGCCATTGTAATCTGCTGTTTAGCATGGAGATGTCTTCAAAGGTCCTTTCTAGTTCTAAATCTATGATTTTATGAGCCTACACATATGTACATATATTCATGTAGATATCTTTACATTTATGTTACACTTACACACATATACATACATATAATCTTCCTGATAAGACAAATTAGCTTTTCCCATCACAACTAATGGCATCACATTATAGCATGTTACTATACATATGTTGCTGTTCATCCTTCGTTTTTGGAGAGGACCAATGACATCATGGGATGATGACATGGATGTAGGTTGGATATGTGAAATAAAATTAATCTCCCAAGAATTTCAAACTTTTTATAACATTTGGGGAATATTTGTATAGCACCTTATCAGCTAGGGAGAAGGGAAGGGAAGAAGCATTTGTTGTTATTTATGTCATTATTATATTATTTTTTATAGTGCTTACTATGTGTCAGGCACTGTGCTAAGCACTTTACTAATATTTCATTTGATCCTCACAACAACTCTAGGAGGCTATTATTATCTCTATTTTACAAAAGAGGAAGCAGACACAAACAGAGGCTAAGTGACTTGCCCAGAGTCACACAGCTAGGAAGTGTTTGAGGCTGGATTTAAATTTAGGTCTTCCTGGCAACAGGCCTAGCTTTCTATCCACTGTGTCACTAAGCTTCCTGGGTATGGGTATAGCCCCTTATTAGCAAGGAGGATGATAGGATGATGTGATGTACTTACATATATAAGTGTGTGTGTGTGTGTGTGTGTGTGTGTGTGTATGTATAAAATATATATTTTTATTATTTTTTTCCCAGATAAAAAGAGGAACTGATGAATCATGGGAGGGGAAAAATGGCTCAAGACAAATGGAAATGCTGGAACCTTTGACCTCTGTGGAGAGGAGAGGGCCCCTGGGAGGCTCAGAACCACGTTGATTGCAAATAAAGGATGCTTCTACCCTGAGAATGCTGCTGAGAGTAATCACGAGCAGTTGGAGCCTTGTCTAGTTTACTAATCTACTTAAGAAGTGATCTCCCTGCAGGGAGTTCTACAGTTTTCCTAATTCTTGATGCCACGGGGATCTGGTAAATGTATTCCACTCTCTCCTTTCTCCTCCCCCCAACTTCATCGTTGCCCCGAGAATTGGCGTTGTGTACCCTTGGAAGTTTCCTACTGTCATTAAGTTTTACTTATTTGCTATATGTGTAGTGAATTTTGTCTCCAGATAAAGATAAGCTGATTTTTATTGTATTCTGAGTGTATTTGTTATCAAGGCATGGATCATGCAAATTGGGAAGAATGAAAGTGAGCTCATGTCGATGACCTTAGACTTAACTATGAAACAATATTGAAAATTTTCTCTCTATTCCCCTCTGTTTCTCTCTGGCTCTTTCTTTCTCTGTCTCTGGCTCTGTCTCTCAACACAAAGAGGGGTCTCATTTATATATTTAACTTGGCTCTGATTTGGTTTAGAAAGTCCAGGTGATCTTGTTGAAATATTCACCGAGATTAAACAATCTAACAACAACAATAACAACCACCACCCAATACAAGTCATTTAACAATCTCTAGATTGGAATGAGAGTTGCTTTCAGGCTTTGGTTCACTCCAGCGAGATTTGAAAATTAGCCTCCCTTGTGTTACTGTGCATAAGAGGCTTACATAATCGCAAAACAAATAGGTACATGTTATAGAAAATAGAATTTTTTGCAATTAAAATGTACATTTAAAAAAGTAGTACCTTAGATATATCTCTATGTAGTTTCTTACTTTAACTTCCTCTGCCAACAGCTTTGATTGGGATCCTCAAAATCTGTCTGTGCCTAAAGTTTTAAAAATAAACGTAAGCTTTTAAAGAATGGAATTTCCTAACGTCATTTATGATACAATAATAACAGCAAATGATAGTTAGCATTTATATAGTGCCTTCTATGTGCCAGGTACCATACTAAGTGCTTTACAAATACTATCTCAATTAATTCTCACAACAATACTGAAACATAGGTCTCATTTTACAGTTGAGGGAAGCAAGGCAAACAGAGGTTAAGTGACTTTCCTAAAGTTCAACAGCTGGTACCTGAGTGGTTTAATAAACATAACAATATTTTACAAATACTTATTTTCTTTCTTCTAATACTGAAGTTAAAGAAAAGGTGATGTTTTAGCCAGGTTCTGTGAGGGTTGCTTACATAAGGTAGAAAATTTCACCTATTAGACTACTACAGGAAAGGAGGGGTACTCACTCCTTCCTCTGGCCCCTACCCTTAAAATATAAGCATCATCAACCTTGACCTTTCTCTTCCCACCAGGTGGCACCTACTTTCTAGTAATCATGCTTAATTTTACCTCTGCACATTGTAGGGTGGAGGAGAGGAGTGGGGCAACAGTAGAGATGTATGACTCAACAGCATTCAGCATCACTCAGCACAATAGCATCTCCTAAGTGAGGAGATCTGGATCCCATGACTGCCCTACTTTGGGAGGTTTATAAGATAAGAAATCTATAAAAATAAGATACCCTCTCATTTAGCTCCTATTCCACCAACTAGTTTACTCCAGTAAAAATTCAAATAGAATACTACCACTACACCAACAGAGAGCAAACTCCGGTAGCTTCTGTCAAGCTGGAAAGGCTTCTAGGCTCCTGGTGACAGTTGCCCTCCCTATTACCTTCAGAGACAAATATAAAATCCCTTGTTTAACTTTTAAAGCCCTTTGACTGGGGGTGGGGGGAGCCAAGATGGCAGAGATAAAAAAGAAAGCATAAAACCCTTCAGAACCTGGCTCCTTTCTACCTTTCCACCCTCTACTCCCTCTTCTTACATCCTATGAGCCAATAATTGACTTGGTTGCTGTTTCTCAAACATGATACTCCATCTCCCATCTCCCAGCTCTGGGTTATTCTCACTGGTTATCACCCATACTTGAAATGCTTCCCTCTCTCACTTCTGCCTCCTGGCTTTCCTGGTTTCTTTCCTCAAGACTCCGGTCAAATGCTATTCTGCAGGAGGCTACCACCCCCCCCCAAGTCTGATAGTGTTTTTGCTTTGAGATTATCTCTCATTTACCCTGTATATATTATACACGCACATACTTGCTTGCAGGTTACCTCCCTCATTAGAATGTAAGCTTATCGAAAGCAAGGACCATGTTTTTGGCCTTTCTTTGTATCTCAAGTACTTACCGTAGTGCCTAGTATATAGTAAACACTTAATAAATACTTATCATTGTTGTTGTCAGAGCACCGGTTTAGGTAAACTCAGTGAGGTTCATTGTCAGAAGGTTGGCCACTAGGTAACGATTTTTAATTTTTGGTCCTAACAACTTACAAAGTTGTTAACAGTGTATAAAGTTGTAAGTTAACAACTTATCAAGTTATAAGTTAACAACTTATAAACTTATAAAGTTTACTATGGAGTAAACAGGTTGTGGTCTGTCTCAGCATAACCACATCGATAAAATCAAGGCTTTTGGAAATAGGTTAAAGAAATACTTTCCTTATGCTAGGCAACCAGGATAAGGTAGACAGGAATAAAAAAAAAAAAGAAGTCCTAGAGAAAGCTGTCTCCATAAGAAATAAAGGAGGCCATTGTCCTTTTCATTGAATATTAAGAACTAGGCTGATGCCCTGAAGATAGGTATCCCTGGATACATGGAACAAATACTTCAGCAGATCCGTCCTCTCATGGATGTGGTATTGTCCTCCCTTGGTAGAGATGGCCACCCACACACATAATTTCCTCCATTAGAATTCTCGTTTATATGCTCCCATAAATCCACCGCAGGGGGTCAACCCAGTGTGTTATGTATATATGTATGTGTATGTGTCTATGTATGTGCATATAAGCTCTATGTGTCTTAATATATGTATATTCATGTTACATAGCTATTATGCATACTAATTATGTGTGTATACATTAACCATTTATAATATACATATATAATGTGTACATATTATACACAATTATGTGTGTATATATGTAATATTTGTTTATGTTCTATATATAATTGTATATGTTGTCTTCTCTGACAGAATGGAAGCACCTTGAGGAGCTGTTTCATTTTTTTCACTGTTACTCTCACATAGCAGGCCGGCAAGCCAGCATAGCTGAAATAGCAAGGTACCTTGAGGGAGAGACAGGAAGAGACATGCACTAGGTGAGATCATCATCTCCACAACCACATTTCATAAGAACCTGAAGGAGACTCCCCAGGAATCTGAGCCAGGGGAACTGAAATGCCCCCTATCCTTAGACCATCAGCCCTGCTTCCAGCCTGGTCCCTATGCCATCACTGAGGGGATTCATCTCTGTGGAGAAGGAGCCCACCTACCTCACTACCACTGTTCCATCGCCACCTACAACTAGGTAAGCCCAAGAGCAAAGGAAATGGTAGCCTTCCTCAGAATACTAGTCCTGCTTTGAGCACAGCCCCTAAAGGCATCTCTCTAGTAAACAACCCCTGGGGGGATTTGACCTGATAAGTCCCTCTGCACAGCTACTAAAGACATCAATAGAAAGTTCTAGGCACCAAAGTCCTTGGGACTGCCAAATGATTTAACATTAAAAACAGATATGATTTTATCAGTGGAAACAACGCACCCCAAAGACAATAGGACCTTTCCATCTGACTTGTAGCTAAAACCTCCCAATGTATTGCCTCTCTCGTTAGAATGTCAACTCCTTGGGATTAGAGAATGCCTTCCTGTTTATATCCCCAGTGCTTCGCAGACAGTGAGCATTTTACTAAATGTTTTTTCATTTATTTATTTATGTAGCCTTTTTGATTGATTTTGATTGGTAATATGGTATGCTATGATTCACAAAAACGGGCAGCTAGGTGTTGTAGTGGATAGAGTGCCAGACCTGGAGTCAGGAAGACCTGGGTTCAAATTCAGCCTCAGATACTAACTGTGTGACCCTAGGCAAGTCACTTAACCCTGTTTGCCTCAGTTTCCTCATCTGTAGAATGAGTTGGAGAAAGAAATGGCAACCACTCCAGTATCTTTGCCAAGAAAACCCCAAATGGGATTATAAAGAGGCAGATGTGACTGCAATAACTACACAGCAAAATGGTTCACAACCATATAGCATCATTAGAAGGACAGAGAAAGCAACAGGGAACTCCTAAAGTGGAAACTCTTATAAAAATTATTGACATGTTGAATGACTTGCCCAGGTCATGCAGCTAATATATATCCGAGGTGGGACTTGAACCTGGGTCTTCTGGCCTAAGAGTTCTGTTCTGTATACATTATACTAAGTAACAGGCTAGCTGAGTACAGAAAAGCACATTAATAATATGACAATAATTAATAATAATTAATTAATCAATCATTAAACTCTGGCCACTAACTGATGAGCTCTTTGACCATAGCAAGTCACAAAACAAAGAAAAATACAAAATCACCTTAGTCCCCTCAGTTCTGTAGGATCTGCAGTGATGGAAGCAGAATGATGGATGATAGCAAAGAGTGCTAAGAATCACAGTGTTTGTTTATTTTTTGCTGCTTATCAACATTAGCTTAACTGTTGAAATTCTAAATGTTAGCTCCTTGTCCAGTAATTGACAAGCGGATATACTATTGGAAGAAATGATTCAGATCAATTACTTCGCTCTCTGAAACTGAAACTAGCACATAAATAGTACTTGAAGCTAAATGGAAGGGTGACTTACAGTTTTTCTTTGGAGAGGTTTAAAAAAAGAATCAGGCCAAGCTGATTTCGATATCACCAAGGGCAACAAGAAGCATCTTTTCAAGTTTCAAGTGTGATTCTCGATCATCTCATCTTACAGTATTCATAATAAGCACAAAAAGAAAAAGAAAAAAAAAGACCATCTTGAAAATAATGGCAGCATGTAAGTTAACCTCTGTTAAGGACAATAAGGAGCTAGAATGGAATATAACCTCTTTGTATTCAGAGACTGCTTCATTTTTTGGTCTTTGTATTCACTGGACCTAGCACATAGTTTTGTTGTTGATGCTTGTTCTTCAGTCATTTCAGTACTGTCCAACTCTTCATGACCCCAACTAGGGTTTTCTTGGAAAGATACTGGAGTGGTTTGCCATTTTCTTCTCCACTTATTTTATAGATGAGGAACTGAGGCAAACAAGGTTAAGTGACTTGCCCAGGGTCACACAGCTAGTAAGTATCTGAGGCCAAATTTGAACTCAGGCCCTCTTGACTCCAGGCCTGGTGCTCTATCCACTGTGCATTTGGTAGCCAGCATTTGGTAGGTGTTAATAAATACTTGATTGATTGAATATCTTGTATCTCACGAAGAAGGAGCTGACTGTATCATCCATTAATTTAAAATGCAAGGTTTGTGTTTTCCATATGAGTGACCTGCATCCATATGAATTGTCTAAATGTACAGACATTCAGCTTGCAAGGAGGTAAGAACAGACATAATTATGCAAAGAACTAACCAAAAACCTTCAAATTAAATCAAAGTACACTTTAATACTTTGTGACTTCAAAACAAAACAGGGTATAGTGTAGGGTATTGAAAAATGGGTTGGAAAACACAGTCATGATTAACAAAAGGATGAGGTCAAAGGTTTGTGGACAACATAGAAGCCTTTTATCTATAAATCAGTGGAGACAACGTGTTGTAGTTGAAAGAGATTTGGATTTTGAGTCAGAGTAACTCCATTTGAATTCTGATTCAATCACTTACAACTTGTATGTCCTTGTCTAAGTAACTTAAATTCTTTGAGCCTCAGTTTTCTCATTTATAAAATGTGGGGATTGAACTAAGCCCCTCATTCTAGATCTTCATACGTCTATGGTCCTGTGAATGTTCTCTTCAAGAAAAGAGTCAGGAGGTGCTAGGCCTAGCAGACACAAAATAACAGTGAAAACAAAATTGGCTCGTTACTTGGCATAGTGTATATTAAACAGAACTCAGCCCAGAAGACCTTGGGTATATACTAGCTGTGTGACCCTGGGCAAGTCATTCAACATCTCAATGGCTGACAATATGGAAGTAATTTCTGATCAGCTTTCTGTGAAGTTAGATCATGGTTATTAGGGTAAACTCAAAATCAACACAACAAATTAGAAGAGAAGTAGATAGGTAGATAGATAGGAAGAAAGATAGAAAGATAGATGGCTGGCTGACTGGATAGATAGATGGACAGACAGATAGAGAGATGGATGGCAAGATAGATGGAGAGAGAGAGAGAGAGAGAGAGAGAGAGAGAGAGAGAGAGAGAGAGAAAGATCATTTATTAAAAGTTTACTCTGTGCCAGGAACTGTGTTAAGCACTAGAGATACAAAACAAACAAACAAACAAAAAAAACAAACAAACAAAAGACACACAAGGCAGCTGTGCTTTCCAGTAACTTACATTCTAATGGGGGAAGACAACACAGAAAATAGTAAGGGCACCTGCAAGGGCCACGATGAGGAGACAACCCTAAATGGCAGCGGCATGGAAGGTTGGTTCTAGGCAAGATAAGGCAAAAGGCTCATCTATTAGCGGGTTGGGGGTAACTGGGGTGGAATCCAGGTTTCCAGAAGAAAGAAAATAGTCAGAAAGCAAGTCTATGATGAGGAGACTATAGGAATTGATTGATTGAAAGAGCTCCAACTGAGCTATTCAAACCAGCTATTTATGCCAACAAATGGGAACTGAATTAAAAAAAATATATATGCTTAAAAAGGCATCTATAAAGCAAAATTCTGTTTTGTGAATCTTATTATTTTTGTCAATACTCTTGCAACATTGAAAATGTTCAGAAAATGTCAAGTCTGGAAGCAGTGTGCTTTAAAAGGATTCAGATTTTATGTGGGCTGAAAGGGATGACCTGTAAGGCCCGTCTTAATTCCTGATGTGCAATGGTTCCAAAGAACTAGAAGGTGGAAGTTTTTTGTTTTTAAGAAAAAAAATCCAAAACTAAACACATAAATTCAGTGGATTATGGATCTGCATGTTATGTGGGTGGGGATACACATGAATAGGGTGTACAAAGCTAACAATATGCCTCTTCTTCCTTGCCAGTATATGTCAGGTGCCTATCTGCTTCACTTTTTTAAGAAGACATGGATTATCATGAAATAAATTATAGGATCACGAATTGATATATTTCCCCACTGATTTCTGTTTGTAATTTTCAGATGGGTAATTATAGAAATGCATCATCATATACCTTATTGATTACTATAGAAAGAATCCATATATTGAGTTGCCTTACAATGAGGGTATGATACCTGTGCTCACTTTAGCTGGTGTCCTTTTGACGTGGATAGAATTTGGGTCTGATTTTAGAAGTAGGACCCGACTCTATTCTACATTTAATTAAGATCTATCAGAGAGTATAGTTTATGGATTTTTTAATTCTGTTTTTAAAATATCATTTCAAGTTTTGAACTTGAATTTTGACAACATTTGGCAAAAATTAAATAAGCACATTCATGGACCATCCATCATGATTACATTCAAGGGAAAGAAATTAGTGTGGTGGCTCTAAGTGATGAACTAGCTTAAGTTAGCTGCATTCAAGGAGTTATGAAATTCAGCAACAAATTAAAAAACATTTATTAAACAGCTATTATTAGTTGACCACTGTACTAATTCCTTGGAGATCTCTCTCTCTCTCTCTCTCTCTCTCTCTCTCATAAATAGGATTTTATTTTTTCCTAATTATATGTAAAGATAATTTTCAACATTCATTTTTATAAAATTTCAAGTTCCAATTTTTTTCCCTCCTCCCTCTCCAAGACAGCAAGCAATCTGATATAGTGCAATGTGCAATATGTGCAATCACGGAAACATATTTCCACATTAGTCATGATGTGGAAGAAGAAACAGAACAAAAGGGAAAAACCACAAAAAAACAACAAAAAAGTGAAAATAATATGCTTAAATCTGCATTCGGACCTCACAGTTCTTTCTTTGAATGTGGCTAGCATTTTCTGTCATGAGTCTTTCAAAATTGTCTTGCATTATTGTATTGCTGAGAAAAGCCAAGTCAATCATAGTTGATCATCACACAGTGTTACTGTACAATGTTACAATGTTCTCCTGGTTCTGCTCACTTCACTATGTATCAGTTCATGCAAGTCTTTCCAGGTTTTTCTGAAATCCACCTGCTCATCATTTCTTACAGCACAGTAGTATTCCATTACATTCATATACCACAACTTGTTCCACCATTCCCCAATTGATGAACATTCCCTCAGTTTCCAATTCTTTGCCACCACAAAAAGAACCACTATGAATGTTTTTGTACATGTAGGGCCTGTTCCATTTTTTGTGATTTCTTTTTTTGTTATCTCTTTGGGATACAGATCTACATGTGTGCACTGGATAAAATGGGTATGCATAGTATGACTGACATTTGAACATAGTTCCAGATTGCTCTCCAGAATGATTGGATCAGTTCACAACTCCACCAACAATGCATTAGTGTCCCAATTTTTCCACATCTTCTCCAACATGTATCATTTTCCTTTTCTGATAGGTGTGAGGTGGTACCTCAGAGTTGTTTTAATTTGCATTTCTCTAATAGTGATTTAGACCATTTTTATATGACTATAGATAGCTTTAATTTCTTCCACTAAAAACTGCCTATTCATATCCTTTAACTATTCATCAATTGGAGAATGACATATTCTTATAAATTTGACTCAGTTCTGCATATATTTGAGAAATGAGGCCTTTATCAAAAACATGCTATAAAAATTATTTCCCATCTTTCTACCTTCCTTCTAATCTTGTTTACATTGGCTTTGTGCAAAACCTTTTCAATTCAATGTAATTAAAATTATCTATTTTGTATTTCATAATATTCTCTATCTCTTGTTTGGTCATAACTTTTTCCCTTCTCCTGACAGGTAAATTATTCCTTGGTCTCCCAATTTGCTTATGGCATCACCCTTTATGTCTAAATCATGTTCCCATTTTGACCTTATCGTGGTATACGGTGTGACATGTTAGTCTATTTTCTGCCATACTATTTTGCAGTTTTCCCAGTACTTTTTGTCAAATAGTGAGTTCTTATCTTAGAAGCTGGAGTCTTTGGATTTATCAAACAGTAGATTACTATAGTTATTTACTACTGCATCTTTTGTATTTAATATATTCCACTGATCCACCACTCTATTTCTTAGCCAGTACTAAGTAGTTTTGATGATTACTACTTTCTAATATAGTTTCAGATCTGGTATAGTAAGCCACCTTCCTTTGCCTTTTTTCCCCATTAATTCCCTTCATATTCTAGACCTTTTGTCCTTCCAGGTGAATTTTATTATTTTTGTTCTAGCTCTATAAAATAATTTTTGGTAGTTGAGTATGGCACTGAATGAATAAAATCACTTGTCATTTTTATTATATTAGTTTGGCCTACCTATGAGCAAATGATATTTTTCTAATTGTTTTGATCTGGCTTTATTCGTGTGAAAAGTGCTCATAATTGTGTTCATATAGTTCCTGGGTTTGTCTTGGCAAGTAGACTCCCAAGTATTTTATATTGTCTCCAGCTATTTTAAATGGAATTTCTCTTTCTATATGTTGCTGCTGAACTTTGTTGGTATATATAGAAATGCCAATGATTTATATGGGTTTATTTTATATCCTGTGACTTTACTAATGTTGTTAATTATTTCAAGTTTTTAGTTGATTCTCTAGGATTCTCTAAGTATTCCATCATATTATCTGCAAAGAGTAATAGCTTTGTTTCTTCATTACCTATTCTAATTCCTTCAATTTCTTTTTCTTCTTTTATTGCTAAAGCTAACATTTCTAGTATAATATTGAATAATCATGGTGACAATAGGTATCCTTGTTTCACCACTGATCTTATTGGGAAGTTTCTAGCTTATGCCCATTACAGATAATTCTTGCTGATGGTTTTAGTTAGATACTGCTTATCATTTTAAGGAAAACTCCATTTATTCCTTTGCTCTTTAATGCTTTTAAGAGGAATGGGTATTGTATTGTGTCAAAAGCTTTTTCTGCATCTATTGAGATAATCATATGATTTCTGTTTCTTTTGTTATTGATATAGTCAATTATAGTTTAACCAATAGTTTTACTAATGTTGAACCAACCCTGCATTCTTGGCATATATCCCAGTTGGTCATAGTATATTATTCTTGTGATAAATTGCTGTAATCTCTTTGCTAATATTTTATTTATAATTTTTGCATCAATATTCATTAGCGAAATTGGTCTATAATTTTTCCCTCTATTTTGGCTCTTCCTGGTTTAGGTATCAGCACCATATTTGTGTCCTAAAAGGAATTTGATAGGACTCTGCTTATTTTCCCAAATAGTTTATACAGTATTGGAATTAGTTGTTCTTTACATGTTTGGAAGAACTCACTTGTAGATCCATCTGGCTCTGGAGATTTTTTCTTAGGGAGTTCATTGATTACTTGTTCAATTTTTCTTTCTAAAATTGGATTATTTAAGTATTTTATTTCCTCTTTTTTTTAATCTGGGTGATTTATTTTTTGTAAATATTCATCCACTTCACTTAGATTGTCAGATCTATTGGCATACAGTTAGGAAAAATACCTCCTACTTATTGCTTTAATTTCCTCTTCATTAGTAATGAATTCACTCTTTTAATTTTTGAAACTGGTAATTTGGTTGTCTTTTTTCTTTTTTTAAATCAAATTAACCAAAGGTTTATCTATTTTATTGTTTTCCCCCATAAAATCAGCTCTTAGTTTTATTTGTTAGTTCAATAGTTTTCTTACTTTCAATTTTATTAATCTCTCCTTTGAGTTTTGGAATTTCTAATTTGGTGTTTAATTGTTTAAATTCATTGATCTGTTCTTTCTCTATTTTATTCATGTAAGCATTTAGAGATATAAAATTTCACCTAAGTACTACTTTGGCTGTATCCCATAAATTTTGGTATGTTGTCTCATTGTTATCATTCTCTTTGATGAAATTATTGACTGTTTCTACAATTTGTTGTTTGGCCCACTCATTCTCTAGGATTAGATTATTTAGTTTTCAATTAATTTTTAATCTATCTTTCCATGGCCCTTTATTTCACCTAATTTTATTGTATCATGATCTGAAAAGGATGCATTTAATATTTCTGCCTTTCTGCATTTGAATGTTAGGTTTTTAATGCCCTGATGCCTGGTTGACCTTTTGTAGGTGTCATGTACCACTTAGAAAAAGGTATATTCCTTTCTAACCCCATTCAATTTTCTCCTCTCTCTCTCATTCTTCCTTCCTTCCTTCTTTCCTTTTTTTCCCTCTCATGTAAATTAAAATACATATGTCCAAAGAGGTTCAAAGTGCCATGTGCAGTCCAAGAAAGCAATGATCATTGCTAACTTTGGGGGAAGAGGTAGTATACTGGGCTTTGGATAAGCCTTGCTTTGATCTCCTCTAAGTCCCTGCTGTTTACGCAGAATCAGGAGAGGGATGGCGGCACAGTGGAAATTTAACTATGTGAAATATAGAGTTGTAAAATAGAAGATGGGGAAAGTCCAGAGTCGTTTGTCCCCAAGACACATAGACCATGCTTTGGAGTAGACAACTGCCTGAACAATCATTGGGCTAATGGGAGATTCAGCATTTGTAAGATAAAAGCATCTTTGAGAAGTGGGTCCTGGCCCTTGTAACTTGGCTAGATGCTCACCATCTACATGGGCTGCTGCCATCAGAACCAATGCTGAGCTTCTGTGAGGGACTAAGAGAGACATGGAGAATAGGATCCAACTGCCAGGGAGTCTGACTTTTATCATGACTTCTTGATTTACTCATTTTTCTGTAACCTTTGATGAGCTTAGTAAAAACATACTTAGCACAACTGTAGTTCTGAGTGTTCATTTGAGTGGAATCCTCCTGAGCCAGAGGTCCTTGAACCTGGGAATTTGGTGTGGGGAGAGAGGCAAAGGAAGAAAGGGCATCTGGGAATGCTTCGCAAAAAAGTTTCATTTGAAGGATGGGTTGGATTTGCCTAAGATAATACAGGTACAAAGTAGCATAGTTGGGATTCAAACCAGGTCCCTAATTCAAAATCATTTTACAGAGGAAACTGAGGTAGGCAGAGGTTAAGTGACTTGCTCAAGGTCATACAGCTAGTTAAGTATTTGAGGCCGGGTTTGAACTCAAGTCTTTCACACTAATGCACTATCCAGCGACCTCATGAGAAACTGCAAGTATCGCAGGGTATGTGGTGAATTTCCTCTGAAAATAACTTTTATTTAGGCCTTCCACCACCATCACCCCCTTTCCTTTCTCTTCCCTGCCTTCTCCCTATAATCCTCTCCTCTCTTCTTTTTTGTTGGCTCTAAATTGCCTTTTGGGAAAAAAAATTATAATCCTTGCTCCATTCTCCCTTTCCTATATCCCATCAACTTCCATGATTTTTATGTTTCAGTCAATAGGGACTTTAAATCTTTCCTTGGAACAACTTCATTAGAGTTCACATGTTTTCCCCTAAAAAATTCTGAGGTCTTTTATTATTTATTACAATGTAAATAATAATTTTAGCCCCACCCCTCACATACACACAAAATAGATGGTGCAGTACACAGAGTACTTGGCGTGCAGTCAGGAAGACCTTAGTTCAAATCCAGCCTCAGACACTTAGTGGCTATGTGACCCTAGGCAAGTCACTTAACCTCTCTTTGCCTCAGTTTCCTCATCTGTAAAATGAGGATAAGAGTACCTACCTTACAGGGTTGTTGTAAGGATCAAGTGAGATATTTGCAAAGTTCTTTGAAAACCTAAAAGGCCTATCTAAATGTTACTATTGTTATTATTAGTAGTAGTAGTAGTAATAGTAGTAATAGCAGTAGCAATAGTAGTAGTAGTTATGGTAGGCAGTAGTAGAAAAAATAGTAGTTATAGTCGTAGTAGTAATAGTAGAAGTAGTAGTAGTAGTCATAGAAGTAGTAGTAGTAATGGTAGTAGTAGAAATAATAGTAGTAGTAGAAGTAGTAGTCATAGTAGTAGTAGTAGAAGAAGTAATAATGATAATAGTAGTAGTAGCAGTAGCAGCAGAAGTACTAGTACTTGCAGTGGTGGTGGTAGTGGTGGTAGTAGTAGTAGTAGTAGTATAGACTGGCAACACAGTTCCCAAGGACTTGGACGGCAGCTGTTGATTACATTCATATTTTTATGTTTGTCATATGAGGCCTCCTGCCTCTAATGCTTAGTACCTGTGTGATCATGGACAAGTCATCATCCATCTCATGGGGATAATAATTCCTGTAATATCTACCTCAGTTATTATGAGATTGTCATGAGGACCAAATGAAATGTAAAATGCTTTGCAAATGGCAAAGTGCTAGAAAGGTGCCCGAGAGAATATCATAAAGTGAGTAGAGGGCTGCTCTGCGAAGGTACCCTCCGGGAGAGGAAATTCCTCACTAGGCATTCCACAGACAGATAAAATCAGAGGTCCAGGTGATACAGTTTTAATAATAATAGCTAACATTTGTATAGTGTTTCAAAGTTGGCAAAGTACTTTACTTTTGTATATCATTTGATTCTCGCAACAATCCTGTGAGGTCGGAGTTATTTTTTTTTTCTTTTTTGGTGAGGCAATCAGGGTTAAGTGATTTACCCAGAGTCCCGCAGCTAACAAGTGTCAAGTGTCTGAGGCCGTATTTGAACTCAGGTCCTCTTGACTACAAAGCCGGAGCTCTATTTATTGCACCACCTAGCTGCCCCTATCAGAGCTATTATTATCCCCATTTTACAGATGAGGAAACTGAGTCCAAAAGAGGTTAGGTGATTTGCCCAGAGTTACATGAGTCTGACGCAAAATCTAATTTCAGTTCTTTCTGACTCCATGTCCAGTGGTTTTCCACTCTGACACATATAAATGTCTCATTATTATGTAAATAATTTTTACATCATAATATTACATTTATAAAAAATAGTATTTACAATGTCCAAACTTATGAACAACAGGAATTGTCTTCTACCTGTCAGCTTTTGCTACTAAGCTCACTACCCATCCCTGAGCAAAAAATGTCATTTGGCATAATTCAAGGACCAGGATACGGTACAAACACATTATAACATCAGGCAAATATGTGGTTTTTATGTTCACACTCTTACACGTGATCAAAATCTGTATATCTGGGTTACAAAGTGTCAACAACTCCAGTGATGCCCACTGAAAATCACAGAATTCCATCCTTGGTGCTCTGACCTTTGCACTGAATGATCTTCTGACCCTTGGTACCAGTCAAAACAAGCCCAGAAGTTATTTTCATAGTTGTCTTCTTCTCATCTCCCCCTTTAAAGTACTCCAGACAATGAGTATGTTGTCTTTCCTAGAATTATCTGCAGGTTTAGGGTTGCATCATAGAGATACACAATGGTATACACAGTGCTGTCTTATAAAGTTCCATTTAGAAGGAACAGGAAATGAGAGAAGGGGGCTGGGTGTTGAAACTTCAGGAGCATTTCAGATTGTGGATGCTACTTGTATTCTTGTACATAGCTGATATTAGGCGATTGTGGCCAAATCTGAAGTGTCCAGTCTTCCCAGAAGCAAAGACCATCAGCACTGCATGAGACAGAGGGCCATCCCCCTGCTGAAGAGGAATGGGATTCTCTGTGCAAGGGACCATCTAGATCATTTATGGGTAATGTGTGTTTAAATGGCCCATCATTCACATAATACCCGAAACCCCTGGGTGGATTGGTTTTAAAGCCTGACTCAGGTGGAAGTAATCACTCTGCTTGCCTCCTACACTCCTACCTTTATCCTCCTCTCCAACTGTCCAACTCCTCTGGACTTTCTGACCTACCTGACTACTTCTTGCCTTCAAACAGCCCCACCACCATAGGAGAGAGAAAACTCAAGGTCAAGGATCCTTTTTCTCCCCTTTGGTTCCACACATGCCAACCCATCTGGCTTTTTAAATGAATGGATCTTTTTTTCCCTCTTTCTTGTTTGTTTGTTTTCCACCAAAATGGCAGGTTTTGTGAACAGTCACAAAGGGAGCATTTATAGGGGACTTATTTTTATTTCACTGTCTGCATTCAGGAGGGAAGGAGAGA
Organism: Vombatus ursinus; assembly: GCF_900497805.2. NCBI lineage: Eukaryota > Metazoa > Chordata > Mammalia > Diprotodontia > Vombatidae > Vombatus > Vombatus ursinus. The sequence goes on along the minus strand of NW_020954592.1, from coordinate 7,937,014 downwards.
AAAGGAATAAGCGAGGATGGGTGGCAGCCAGCGGGGGGTAGTAGATGACGAGTGACAGTGATGAGAGGCTGCTGTTTGAGGTTAATCATGGGCTAGCTAATGGGCTGCACAGTGCTGGTCTAAAGAAGACACTTATTTTATGGGGGAAAGACTTAATGTGGTCAACAACCCTTGATATGTATGTGTAAGGTAGGAAGAATGAAAAGACTTTTTTGGGGGGAGAAGGGGTCAGCAAAATTCCAAGCAAATAATTTGCCAAAATGGGATGAAAAGCAATGAGTATACTCTAGAATGCAGAGATCCAGGAGGATTGGCACTTTTTGTATGACTTTGGAAGGATAACAGGGAAGAGAATCATAGAGCCTGAGTCTCCTAGGAAACTCCAGCTTTAGTGTCCTGGCACAATGGGAATTTGCATTTACTTGGCTAACTGTTTAGGACACCCACATTTATGCCTACTTGGTGTTGTTGAGTTGTTTCAGTAATGTCCAACTCTGTGTGACCCCATTTGGGGTTTTCTTGGCAAAGATACTAGAGCAGTTTGCCATTTCCTTCTCCAGCTCATTTTGCAGATGAGGAAACTGAGACAAACAAGGTTAAGTGACTTACCCAAAGGTCACAGAGCTAGAAAGTGTCTGAGGTCCAATTGGAACCCTGGAAGACGAGTCTTCCTGATTCCAGGACCAGCACTATTTTCACTGTGCCACCTAGCTGCCTGCATACTTGGTTAAGCATGTAGTAAAGATCAGTAACACCAAACATGGATTGTATATTGCATATCTGAATTGATCCTCAGAAGAGCCAACCATCCTTTTCATTTTGTCTGCCTCCTATTAAGGCTGTTTGATTTGCAGCTGTAGCTGCTGTTACCAGAGACTGCTCAGCAACTACATGTGCTGTATATAACTTTTAGACTCACAACCTTGCTATTAATTTTGCTTCAAGAACACTATTGATGTGCAATTGTTCTTTGGTTAATATGAGGGGCCTTATTGACACACTATATGTGTCTCCATTGTACCCTGGGTGACACACTTTTAATTTTCTGGAGACTGGTGTTTCATTAATTATAGCCAGATAAAACCATCAGAAAATTATTGATATTATTATTATTAGTAGTAGTAGTAGTAGTAGTTGTAGTAGTAGTAGTAATAGTAGTAACACTACTACTACTACTAATAATAATCGCTAGCATTTATATAGTGCTTAAAAGTTTACAAAACACTTTACATGTGTTAGTTCATTTTATCCTCACAACAACCCTGGAAAGTAGGTGCTATTATTTTTCTCATTTTACAGGTGAGGAAACTAAGACCAAGAGCCAGTAAGTGTCTGAGTCAGGATTCAAACTCAAGTCTTCCCAATTCTAAGGCTTACAATTCTGTCTACTGTACCACCTAGAAAATGAACTTTTCCAGGGCAACTAGGTGGCACAATAGATAGAACACCAGCCCTGGAGTCTTGTTTGGCTTTACTATATGTATAGGATACACCTTGTTGTAAGAAAGACTTTGTCAGCATTTTGTTCTAACAAACTGAATGCCTTTTTTAGTCATCAAAAAGAATTTTGGATTCCCTGCAACCTTTTAGTCAGTTTTATGACTGTAAAGATGTGATCTGTTCTAGAACATTCTTTGCAAAAGGATATTCTGTTTCTTACTCATGCATTCATCAAAGATGGCCTTGAACATGTATAGATTATTCACATAAAGATTTTGGAAAGGTGGGAAAGTAGACATATGGGTTGGTAGTTATTGATATTTTTCCCATTGTCCTTTTTTTGTAGTAATAATAACCACAATTTTTTCCAAATTTTTTTTCGAGTAACTGTAATACAAAAGAGAGGGTGATAAATACCTTAGAGAGATGCAATGTACTGAGCCACTCTCCTGTACACATAGGGTATCCCAAAAATCTCAGAGCAGGTTTAAACTTTTGAACAGTTTTAAATCTTCTTATAGCTTAAAACTGCACTAAGACTTTTGGGACACCTTGTATATTCATATTATACCTCAAACCTGAACTCTGTGTACTTATATATGTTCCTGTTAACACTATAAGATCTTTGAGTGAAAGGAGTATATTTTATATCATCTTTGTAACCCTTGCACCTAGCCCAGAGATCTGTCCATAGCTTGTGCTTAATAAATATTTACTGAATGAAGCAGAACTATGTAGCATCTTTTGAAGTTGTGCATAGGTATTACTCTTCCTTCCCTTTTTTCTTGCAACTGATTCACTTCTCTAAATCAGGTTTGTTCTAGGGAGTAGCAACCTTTACATAGGTGCAAAAGATACCTGGTATGATGATTTTCAGTAGACTGGGAAACTTGGCACCACTGTGGCCCCATTCCACCAATTTCAAGAATTGTCCTTGGCTGCCCTGATGTTCACAAGGGTCATGGTTCATTGCCACTTCTCTTTCAAGAGAATCAGTGTGATCACTCACCCCTGCCATCCCCACCTCTCCTCTCACCTCTACCCCTCTTACACATGCACCTGAGCATGTTATTTGAACTGAGGTCACCAACTTGGCATGCCACTCTGGAGAGGTTGCCAAGTCCTACCTTATTCTACACAGAATGTTCAAAGCAGAGTCTTTATGAAGCTGCTCTTGGGAAAATTCTTTTATTGGTCTATTTAGAATGATGTTGATGATGTCATAAGCCTGATTGCCAATTAGAAAAAAGTTTGTTGATGTTTTCCACATGAGTTGACTTAGAGCCAAGATCTGAAAATATATAGAGCTTAAGAACATGAGTTTCAGCTCTCCATGGGCATATATGAGTCTCAAGTCAAGAAACATCACTATATACCTTCTGTGGAATTAATTAATGTTCACTTTATTTTCCTGAGCACATAATAGCTTCTTAGGAATGAATGAATGAAAAAATGAATATTTTTCAAGGTGAAATAAAAAAATATATTTATGTGTAAAGCACTATGGTCAAAACTAGGGTCACATTCTAATGAGACAACATATACAGAAGATTTCAATTGCAAGTCAGATGGAAAGGTCTCGTGGTACACTGGCAAAATACACAATAATGCAATCTCCTTTAATATTTCCACTGATAAAAATTATATTCATTTCTTTTGTTGAACCACTTAACAGGATCAAGCACTTTTTTTTCTGGGTCTTCAATAGCTAGGGCTGAAATATCTATAACAAGCAGTTTCCAGGGTCCATCTCCACAAAGAGTTACTTCCAAGTATGATGGCAGCTAAGTCTGGGCTGAAAGCAGGACCAGAGATCTGGAGGTTTGGGAACAGGGTGCTACCACTTCCAGGGCCTACCTTCTCAGTGTCAGACGGCCAGCAGTTGGTGTTGGTGGTGAGGAAGGTGGCTATCTTTTCCCACAATGATTGCCTTTGTCACAGATATCTGAGTGGGAAGTAAGCCTGGTGGTCTGAAGGTAAGGGGCACTGCTATTCCAAAAACTCTTGGTTTCGGGATCCTGAGCTGTCTCCATTGAGGTCTGAGAAGAGATAGCAGTTAAGGTGGTAGTGATCATTAGACCTACCAAGCACGTGTAACTTCTTGTCTCTGCCTCAGGTCACCCTCCTGTTTCAGGTATCCTGGCTTAATACTTTCTTAAGTTGGAGAATTCAATGAGAGTCACAGGGAGTCCAAACCCAGGATTAAAATTTACTAACTAATAATCCCCAGAGTAGATAATCCACATATAGGTAATCAAGAATTTAGTGGAGCATTATAGATAGTCTTGCTCCCATGGTTTTTAGCATGATGTTTTCAGCCATGAGGTCAAATACCTTCAATGAGGATGAACATGGAATCGAGGTCCGCTACCACACTGATGGTAAACTCTTCAACCTGAAAAGGCTACAAACCGAGACTAAAATGGAGGAAGTGTCGGCGCATGATTTTTTGTTTGTGGATGATTGTGCATTCAATGCAGTCTCTGAAGCTGAGATGCGACAAAGTATAAATCGATTCTATGCTGCTTGTGCTAATGTTGGCCTAAAACACAGGTGCTCCATCAGCCAGCACCACAGCATCCATATGTGGAACCATCAGTTACAGCAAATGGAGAAGTTTTGAGTACTGTGGATAAGTTCACTTGCCTTGGCAGTATACTTTCCAGAGATGTATGCATTGATAATGAGGCTGACGTATGCATTACCAGAGCTAGCTCAGTGTTTGGAAGGCTCTGAAGCAAACTGTGAGAGAAAAGAGGTATTAGACTGACTACCACCTGAAGGTCTACAGAACTGTTGTGCTTATTTCATTGTTGCATGCCTGTGAAACTTGGACAACATACTAGCACCATGCCAAGAAACTTAATCACTTCCATTTGAATTGTCTTAGGAAGATTCTGAAGATCACCCAGCAGGATGAGATACCAGACACTGAGGTCCTTTCTCATACTAAACTGCCAAGCATTTAAACTCTACTGCAGAGAGCGCAACTCCGATGGGCTGGCCATGTTGTTCAAATGCCAAATGTATGCTTGCCAAAAAGACTGTTTTATGGAGAACTCACACAGGGCAAGCACTTACATGGTGGTCAGAAAAAGCAACACAAGGACACGGTCAAGGACTCGCTTAAGAACTTTTGAATCGATTGTGTGATGTGGGAGACCCTGGCACAGGACTTCACAAGGGAAGATGTTGTGCTCTATGAGCAAAGTAGAATTGAAGTAGCTCAAAAGAAATGCGAGATGCACAGATTCAGAGAATCCACCCCAAATGTTCACATGGGACTATTTGTGCCCAACCTGGGCCTTCTAAACCTGTACTGGTCTGATCAGCCACAGTTGGACACGCTGCAACTTGACTCTAACATAGTGATGTCATTTTGGTCCTCTTGGAGAATGAAGAACAACAACCATAGTCATTCTATGGATTTGAAAGTTGAATATATCATTTTTTACTTAAGTTGAATATTTTCCAGATTATCAGAGAACATGAAGGGCTTCTAGATAGAATGAAAGAAATATCCCAAGAAAGAAAGACAGAAAGAAATAACCTAAGAAAGAAAGAAAAAGATTCTGAGGAGGCAGAGAGGAATCAGTCTTAAGAGGCTAATGAATGAAAGAATGTCAGACTAGAAGTAAAAAGAAAAGAAAAAGGAGAAATTCCTAGAACAACACAACTTCCCATAGAGTTATAGCTGGACCTTCCAAAGTGGGATCCTCTGGTCTACTTGGGTGATTTACAAATGCTAGCAGGTATGAGCAATCTTAATATCAGCTCCCAAGAGGAAGAGACAAGGACAGGCATTCATTCTCTAAGCAGCAATACTACCCCAACCAATGCTGTTTTGCAGTATGAGTAGTAACATACTATAACCCATCTCCCACACCATATCATGGCCAAATCCCACTGTAACACGATTTGGCCAGTCACTCAAGGTGGAAATCAGATGACTGATGATGACATGAGGATTTGAGGGCAACTCTGCAGCAGAGTTTAAGTGCTTGGCAGTTTAGTATGAGAAAGGACCTCAGTGTCTGGTATCTGGTCCTGCCGGGTGATCTTCAGAATCTTCCTAAGACCATTCAAATGGAAGTGACTCAGTTTCCTGGCACGGTGCTGGTAGGGTGTCCAAGTTTCACAGACATACAACAATGAGGTCAGCACAACAGTTCTATAGACCTGCAGCTGGTAGTCAGTCTAATACCTCTTTTCTCTCACACTTTCCTTCAGAGCCTCCCAAACACCGAGCTAGTTCTAGTAATGCTTATGTGGACATTTTTTCTGCGACAATCGCTTTGCTTATTTGTTCCCATATAGCATGCCATGAAAGTACAAACATTGTTTCTTGGGAAATATTTTCCTATTAATGTGGAAACTTGAATATTTTAACCTGGGAAAAGAGGAATAAGTACATGACTTACCAAGATTACAAAGTAACAGATTTGGGATTTGAACCCAAATCTTTTTCCTCTCTATCTAATACTCTTTCTACTCTGCTACATTGCCTAATGTAATAAACTTGAAAACAAACCTAAATAGAGGAAGTGATTCATCCTGAGTAACATACTTAGAGAGTGGCAGGAAAAGCTGTCTTCAAGTATTTGAAGGATTGTCAAGTGGAAGGGGGATTAGATTATTCTATTTGGCCCCAGAGGGTAAAACTCAGAGCAAAAGATAGAGGTTAAAGAGAGGCAGATTGAGGCTTGAAATAAAGACAATTAGGGCAGCTAGGTGGTGCAGTGTATACAGTGCTGGACCTGGAGTCAGAAGACCTGAGTTCAAATCCAGCCTCAGACACTTACTAGCTGTGTGACCCTGGGCAAGTCACTTCACCCTTTTTGCCTCAGTTTCCTCATCTGTAAAATGAGCTGGAGAAGGAAATGGCAAACCATTCCAGTATCTTTGCCAAGAAAACCCCAAATGGGGTCATGGAGAGTTGGATGTGACTGAAATGGCTGAACAACAAAGAACAATGAAAACTGAACCTCGATGGAAGGGAGTTTCTTGGAAGGCAGTAGGTGTAAGGGGTAGAGTAGCCTCCCAGACCCTCTAAGTGAAGATGTCCTGGGGAAGCCTAAAAATCCCTGATAGGGAAGCCGAGTGCCTTGTCAGGCTTGGACCAGCAGTAACCCCTTCTCTACACTGATGAGGAGCTGGAATATCGATAGACCAATCTCAGATTTCTGAGGAGCCTTCCTTTCCCTACTAGCGAGAAGTGACGCTAGCTCCTAAGTCTAAACTCCACACTCCTTTCCCCCATAAAAACCTACCAGACTTCTATTGGTTTGGGAAAGAGTGCCCCTGGGACTCTGGAGGGCCAATTCCACCTGAGAGCTCAGGAGACCTATTTCTCTCATCCTTCCTGACCACTCCTTTATTCTGGGAGTAACTCTCTCTCTCTCTCTTTAATAAAGCTGGCTTGCTTTACCATCTTGTAAGTTCCATGTTTCCTGGTCCCAGGTTTTTGTTATTCCAAACCTTTCCAAGTCTGGGAGACAGCGGGTTCTGCCTGCTGAAGGTCCTCAAGCAAAGTCTAAATGGTTAACTGTAGTGTTTTTGTTCATATTTGGGATAGCTTAGATGTATTTGGGGTTCTTTATACCACTGTGATTCAGTGGTAACCTCCATAGCATAATGATGTTTCTTTCTTAAAGGAGAAACACAATAGAGACTTCTAACAGGAAACAAGAGAAATGAACCTGGCAGCTAGAAGCCTGAGCTGACATGGGGCTGGGAGAGAGCCAAGGTGATAGTGAGGGAACAGTAGGGGCAGACAGAGCATAAGTATAATTGTTCCGGGAGAGAAACAGTCTGACATCTGTGTCTGCTGGGGATTATGGGAAAAGGCAGGCCTGGGAAAAGGTAACCTTGGAAACCTGCGGAAGAGGGGACCATAAGGGTGACAACTGTACTGTATGGTGATTCAGGCTGCCAGAAGAAACTGAGGCAGATGAAGGTTAAGTGGCTTACCCAGGGCCATGCAGTTAGTGTCTGAGGCTGAATTTGAACTCAAGTCTCCTTGGCTCCAGGCCCACTATGATACTTAGTTGACTATATCTATATAGCCACAGATAATCTGCCTGGACTATATAAGACAGACTGCTTTCTATTTCTGCTGATTGCTATAGGAATGAATGCTTTTACAATACAAAATCTGGAATTTATTTCTAGTGACTTTGAAGTATCAGTTAGGCGTTGAAGAACTTATTTGGTGCAAGTGCTGGCAACGCAATGACCACACCTGAGAGCACATGACACATTCTGCACACACACACACTCACACACACACACACACACACACATGCACGCGCACACACACACATGTGCACACACACGCACACACACCATCCTACCACAGCAAAAGTGGAAAGTGTGTTTTATCCATCTCACTAGACTGTGACCGGTTATGATAATTAATCAATATCCAGCTATCTTTCAGTGTTGTTCCTGTTTATAATGTTGGAATCCCTATGTACATTGTCCTGGCCTTATTTATGTCTCTGAGTCAGCACAGGTAAATCTTTTCATCTCTTCTTCCAAATAATATAACTTTGGAAGAGAAAAGAGAATGTGGAAAGGGAATGGCTGGCTACATGGATGGTCAAAGAACAGGATTTTGTTTTCTGAACCATGGTTAACAGCACCAGATGGAATGCATCTCATGAAGTTTCCGAGAATTCCGTTTGGCAGGAAACTCACCTCCTTAGTCCAGAGGACTTTAAGTTTTAGAGGGAGGGAACAGAATGCCGTGACGCAACTCTAAGGTCCTTTGGTCTGTGATGAGCCCACTACCACCAACACTGGCCTCCTTTCTGTTCCTAGTACATGACACTCCATCTCCCAACTGTTGCTTTACACTGGTTGTCTCCCATGCCCGGAATGCTCTCCCTTCTCATCTCCATCTCTTGGCTTTGTTGACTTCTTTTAGATCTCAGCTAAAATCCCACGTTCTGCAAGATGTCTTTCCTGATTCCTTCACCCCCAAAATGCTAGTGCTTTCCCACTGAGATTACCTCCAAAATACCCTGTATATATCTTTTGTATGCATAGATATGTATTTTATATATATTTTTATTTTACTTACATATATATGTATCTTATATACATATATATATCTTTTATATGCATAGTTTTTATGTTGTGTTCCCCTTTAGAATATAAGCTCCTTGAGGGCACGGACTATTTTTGCCTTTCTTTATATCCCTAGCACTTATCACAGTGCCTGGCACATTTGATAAACACTTATTGATTTAACTAATTCCTTTATTCTTCTCTCTGAGCAGAACCTGGGAAATAACCTTCATAGTAAGAATGCCAATATGGATCTTTCATTTCCTTTAGTGGTGTTTTAACTTACTGGTCATTGGACAAAGATTTTACTTTAAAGTACCAAAGGTTAAATTAATCTTTGTAGAGGGTCTAATCACTGATTCTCAGCTCTCCTTTCCCACTTTGTATTATTTCTCCACTGTCATTGTAGAAAGAGAAGACAGTTGCCCAAACCCCTGGGCCATTTTGTGTTTTTATCTATTTCATAGGTCGTCAGGGACAAAGCATCCATTACCAAGGAGAAACTTTCTGAAGATGAATTCCTTATTAATATGAAAATTCATTGAGGGCACAGATTGTCTTGCTTTTCTTATTTGTATTCCTTGTATCTCTAGTCATCCTGATCTATATGTTGCCGCTAGACCCAGATAGCTCCTGAGGAGAAAATGAGGCTGGTGATTTTGCACAGCCCTCCCTCACTTACATCTAATTCACTTGCAAGTCAGGACATCACTTTCCTGAAATCATGGTCCACTTCAAGAATGAAGGACAAACAACAACAACCAACCACAGTGACTGATACATAGTAAGTGCTTAACAGATTCCTTTTCCTTAAATTTATTCATTCATTCAACCAACCAAACAATAAATTAACAAATACAGTTATCCCTTTCACATCATGACTTTCCCCATTGCAGTTTCAATTTATCACAGGTTGGCATGAGAAATTGCATGTGAATTTGGGGGGAGTTTTGTGGAAGCCACAGATGACCAACAAACAACAGAGCCTATGACCAGATCTTAGCCCAAATTTTACAATAAGAGAAAGAAATAGAAAATAAAAGAAAAAGAAAAAATTCAGTCTTTTTCTCTGGTATGAAGGGAGGGCCAAAAAATTTACATAGATTTTCCAGATTTCAGGGGCATCATACTCTTAATCCCTGTGATGTGGAAAGGATAACTATATTTGTTAAATATCTACTAAATGCCAGGCTCTGTGCTAAGGATATAAGTACAAAGCATGAAACAATCCCTACTTGAAATTTGTCTATGCTCTAATGGTATTTATTCATTCATTCTTGACCTGTCTATAATACTTGACACTGTTGACCATCCATTCCTTCTAGATGCTCTTTCCTCTCTGGGTTTTAATGATATTCTTATCTCCAGGTTTTTCTCTTACCTGTCTGATTGCTCCTTTTCAGTCTTCTTTGCTAAGATCATCTTTCACGTTATGCTCTATAATGGCGTACTCCAAGTCTCTGACCTGGTCCCTCTTCTCTTTTCTATGTACACTTTTATTTGGAGATCCGTCAGCTTTCATGGGTTTAATTATCATCTCTAGTCAGTGATTCTCAGATCTATATATGTAGCCCTGTTATCTCTTCCCATAACCAACTTCCTATTGTACATTTCAATTTGGACGTACTCTAGGCAAATTCAGCATGTTCAAAACTCAACTAATTATTTCTGATTGGACTCCAAATATGACTGGTTTCATCTTCAAAAAGAGAAGCCTTCTATCTCCCCCAAATTCCAGTCCTGTTAGTCCCTTGTATATCCAATCAGAACCCTTTTCCAGCTTTCTTCTCAATTAACTGCAGAATTGGTCCTTTTATTAAACTAAGAAGTTGTTAGGCATAACTCTTCCACCTTTGATCACTGTCACACTCAGTTTTATCTTGGAATCACAGAATGTCAGAGTCAAAAGGTATCCCAAAGGCCATCTAATTCATTCTTACAACTGATTAAGAATCCATTCTACAACATCCTTAACAAGGGGTCACCCAGTCTTTATTTGGTGTCTTCAAGTAAGGTGGAATCCATTACCTTTCAAGGAAATCCAGTTCACTCTTGTACAGCTCTAATTGCTCAGAAGATTTATTTTATTTTTTTTGACATCAAACTTAATTCTACCTCTTTAATTCTTCTACCTATTGCTCCAGTTCTTTCCTTTATGACCAAGAAAAAAAATCTACTTCCTTATTCACATGATAGAACTTTAAAATATTTGAAGATAGAAAGAAATGGCAAACCACTCCATTATCTTTGCAAAGAAAGTGCCAAAATGGAGTCTAAAAGAGTCAGATGTGACTGAAGCAATTGAACAAGAACAACAAAACATTCCCACCAGTCTTCTCTTTTCCAATCTAAACATTCTCAACTAATTCTTCAACTAATTCTCTTATGACATGGTCTGCTCACTTTTCTGGTTTTCATTTTCTATATATGCTACAGCTTGACAATTTCCTTCCTAAAATGTGGTGCTCACAACAAAACAAAATGTCCCATGCATGTTCTGATGAAGACAGAGTATAGGAAGACTATTATCTCCCTCATGCTGGACATTAGATAGGCTGCATAGCAAGAATAAGAGATGTTAGATAGCTCCAGTAGTACATTGTATCTGAGATACTAAGAGGCAAGAAAAAGGCTTCCTCATCTTGAGTAGATCCTTTATGACAGATTTAGAGGAAAATGGGGACAAGATTCACACAGAATGAGATGGTATAAAGGAGTTACCATTTCCATCAGTTAGAGGCAGGTAGGTGGCACAGTGGATAGGGTAGAGGTTCTGGAGTCAAGAAGACCTAAGTTCAAATCTGCCCTCAGAATTTACTAGTTACATGACTTTAGGCAAGTCACTTAACTTCTGTTTACCTCCGTTTCCTCAACTTTAAAATGAAGATCATAATAGCACCTACCTCCCAGGGATGTTACAAGGATCAAATGAGATAATATTTGTAAAGCACTTAGCACAGTGTGTAACACATAGTAGTTGTTTAATAAGTATTTCTTTCCTTCCTTCCATCAGTGTTGGAAATATCCATACTGAGAAATCATGGATCCATCAAAGCACTAAACAGTTACATTCCATAGGAAAAGTCATTCAGCTACTTTGGGGTACACTATATGGCTAACTCTTCTTGGTAGATCCACCAGAAGGCAGTTCTACTCATAATCAATCTTATTCAGAGGGGATAGTGAGGTAATTTTATGGCCAACATGATTAACTGCATAATTTCTGCCTATTCATTTTTTTTTAGCTTAAATTACCTCTTCCATATTATGTGACATGGGTCTGCTTTAGCAAGCTGTTGACTTGTATTTAATGATTTTCTTGCATCACTCTCATTTCTGTCCCCAGTTTTTCCTCTGCTTCTCTTACTTGCTTCTTAAAATCCTTTTTGAGGTCTTCCATGGCCTGGGACCAATTCATATTTTTCTTGGAGGCTTTGGATGTAGGAGCTTTGACTTTGTTGTCTTCTTCTGGTTGTATGTTTTGATCTTCTTTGTTACCAAAAAAAGATTCTATGGTCAGACACTTCTTAGGAGGTTTGGTCATGATCCCAGCCAATTACTTGAGTTATAAACTCTTTATTAAGGTAGAGGTCTGCTTCTAATGTGGAGAATGTACTGTTCCAAGCTTCAGGGGTTTGTACGGCCATTTTCAGAGATACTTCTAGGGACCTGTAAATTTTCAGTTCTTCCAAGGTAGTATGATAAGGGGCGAGGTGTTTACACCGTTCCTGGTCTATGAGTGACCACAAGACCTCTTTTCTGTCTTGAAACTGTGAGGAGGATTTCCTCTCTACCACCACTACATGCTTCACCACGCCAGCACTCCTCCTTGTCCCAGGACCGCCCCTCAGAACTGTGACCCAGATCCAAGCATGGGCAAAGCAAGAGATTCCCGCCTCAGCACTGGCAAAGAGACCCCTGCAATCCCCCTCTGATTAGCCACTTGATTTCCCCTCAGTCTGTGGGCCTCAGGAAGTATCCACCGCCCCGGGGCCACACTCGGGAACTGGGGCTGAGACCTAGCTTCTCTCTCAACACAGAACCAGACTTTTCTCACTGACCTTCTAAGTTGTCTTGGTGTTTGTGGGTTGAGAAGTCTGGAAATTGCCACAGCTGCCTGTGATTCAGTCCCCTGAGGCCTGCTCCAGGTTCTCTGCGGCCTGCTCGACCCCGCTGAACTGAGTTCCTCTCCCAGCCCAGAACGATATACCTTTCTGATCAACCATCCAGGTTGTCTTGGGCTGGAAATTTGTTTCACTCTGTCTTTTTGTGGGTTCTGCTGCTTTAGAATTTGTCTAGAGCCATTTTTTATAGGTATTTGGAAGGGTTTGGGGGAGAGCTCAAGCAAGTGACTGCTTTCACTCCACCATCACTCCTGCCTTCCACATCTAATATCAAAAGCGTATGAATCCTTTGGCCCACTTCAAGTAATCATTAGAGAATTCAGTCCTGAATAGAATGTAACCCAACTCTGGACAATGGATCTTTTAGAAATACAACACTTGAGGGAGGCTCCTTAGTTGTCATGCTCATTATCCATTCCTTGAATATACTCTATCACCATACTAAGTCAAATTATCAGAAAGGGCAAACTTGGACCATGTCATCTCAATTCCTCACAGAAATATTTTAGGCTTTTATAGAGCACTGATATTAAAAAAAAATCTATTTGAACAAGCTTTCTGTGTCTTTTCCAAAAATCATACTTGCACACATTGTCAATTACATTAACCAATGACCCTTATGTTATGGACCACATAATAGCTTTCTTTGAATCCAATGAGGAGGAAAAGTTCTTCTCTTCAGCTGATTTGTACACTTAATTTTATTGAACGAGACCTCTGAAAATCATCATTTCCCCTTTTTCCTTAATTGCTAGGAAACTTAGGACTAAATTTTACACTCAACTGCATTAATTGAATAACTTCAAGTACCTAGTGACCTCTATTTCTTGACTATTTCAATTATACAATAGAAAGTGTTTGCAAAAATAAAAATAATACATCCAGAATAAGAAAATGAAATATGTAGAATTGGAAAAAATCTTTACATTAAACATTTTTGACAATTCAGACATTCAAAATCAAAAACAATCATATTACATTCATTAGATCCAATGTTATAAATAGACTTTTGAAGAAAAGAAACACATATTATCAACAACCATTTGGGAAAATGTTCAAAATGACTAATCATCATAGAAATAGAAATTTAAACAATTTCATGGCACTATTTGCTTCTCATCAAGTCATCTAAAATTATAAAAGATACCAAAATTCAATGATGTCAGGGCTATGGGAAAATGTACACAATAATTGACTACTAGTGAAACTGTGAATTGTTCTTACTGTTATGAAAAGTAACATGAATTCATAGACTAACAGTCACAAGATAGTCATATCCTTTGACCTTGCCATCCCACTATTAGTTTTAATATCTCAGTTAAGACATTTTCTCCTTTCAAATATTTATATTTAAATCATTTATCCATTTGTAATTTGTTTTGGCTTGTGGTATAAGATCTTGGCCTAACCTCATTTAAATATTTTTTATTCATTTTAAGCTTAAATACACAATGAGAAAAGAGAAAAAAAAACATTTCCATGTATACAGCAGAACATAAGATAGAATTCGATATAAAACAATGAATTTCCATTTCAAGAAAACCTATATAATAAATACTACATATTGTTTTCAAAGCTACCCAGTTTTTCTATGCTTCCTTCTAGGTTTTCTTTTATTCTCTACAGTTAGACTCATTTTTAAATAAACTATTAAGTAGTTTTTTTAGTAAGGCAATATGATACCTCCTCAATGATTTTTTTAAAAAAATTATTTATTTATCTTTACTTTTCAACATTTACATTTATAAGATTTTAAAGTTTAAAATTTTCTTGCCCTCCTTCCCTTTCCCCTCCCCAAGATGGCATGCAATCTGATATAGGACATACATGTACAATTATATTAAACATATTTCCACACTAGTCATGTTGTAAAGAAGAATTAGAACCAAAGGAAAAAAAAAACCATGAGAAAAGAATCCCCTCCCCCCCAAAAAAGGTAAAATAGTCCACTTCGATCTGCGTTCAGACTCCATAGTTCTTTCTCTGGATGTGGATAGCATTTTCCATCATGAGTATTTTGAAATTGTCTTAGATCATTGCATTGCTGAGAAGAGCTAAGTCTATCAAAGCTGGTCATCACACAATGTTGCTATTACTGTGTATAATGTTTTTCTGGTTCTGCTCACTTCACCCAGCATCAGTTCATGCAAGTCTTTCCAGGTTTTCCTGAAATCCACCTGCTCATCATTTCTTATGGAATAATAGTATTCCATTACATTCATATACCACAACTTGTTCAGCCATTCCCCAATTGATCCTCCTCAATGATCTTGAACAAGTTAATTAAACTCCTTAGGCCTCAGTTTCCTCATCTGTAAAATAGGTTTGTGCTAGTTGGTCTCTGAGATCCTTTTCAGCTCTAAATCTTTAATTGTATGATACTAAATGGAAAATGTGCTGGAGTTGAGGTCAGGAGAGACAGAGGTTCAAAAGCTTCCTCTGAAACTTACGTAACATGTGGCCAACAGCAAGTCAATTAACCTCTCCGAGCCTCAGTTTCCTTATCTGCAAAAAGAGGAAGTTAGACTCAATGACTTGCAAGGCTCATTCTATGAGTTCTAGATCAATGAGCTATGAGTCAACAACCTCTGCAATGCAGGACAGGAGAGCCAAGATTACAAAATTCCTGAATAGAAAAGTAAATTTTGGTATGAGAAACAGAACACTGTATGTTTATTGACTCTGTCCTGTACGTATGCACATATGTACATTACCAACCATTAACTGAGTGGGAGAGATTGACATAAAGCGAAAGAATATGGGAGACACTAGATTTTTGCAATGACACCCGTATTCAATCAATTGTTCCATTTCCTATAGAAAACTCAGTCTGCTCGTGAAAGTGATGTCTCCCAGTGGGTTGCAAAAAAGGTTTATTTTTAACATTTGCCCTCCCAAATTCCATTTAGTCCCCAGTGAGGTTTGCAAACATGCCACAGAAATATAGAGCCTCTGAAAGAGTCAGAACCAGCCCCAAATAATGATGTCATGATTATGCCTATTTGTAGAAGAATGAAGACGTAAAAAAAAAAAAAGAAATAGTATGAATCTTTCCTGAAAAGAAACCTCTTAGTGGAAAATTGTCTAATTTTAAATTTTTCCATGGCAACTTCACCTGGTAGTCACTTTTCAGGCAGCCATCCCACCCCGAGTTATCACCTCAGCCTTTCAAAGTGTGAAAATAAGCAAACAAGCAAAAAAAAAAATCAACCCTAAATCAGACCCCTCTGAATGCAGCATGACCAAGGAAATTTATGTGGTAAGAAGCAGCAAGTGCTTTCCAAATATACTATCTTGTATTTCTTAGGAGAGAAATCATCATAAGAATAGAATTGCCCTGCTTCTTTTCAGTTCTGTTTAAGAATAATGCTGAGCATGATTGCATTATTTTTGACACAACTGCATGCGACATCTTCATATTTCTTTTTGAGGAAGACACTTTGAGTTATTGAATCCTTATTCCACTTTAGAAAGTCTTTCTTGACTAATCTAGTTTACCACAAGGATATGGATCACATGGTAGCAACTGAAGATAAAAGAGCCAACCTTTAAATGCGTATATTCTTGGAGGACTGTGTGAGATATGTATTTATATGGTTAATCTGGTTCCAGAATATTCATCTCTGACCCATAGGGGACTCACTGATGGAATTTCTGAAGCCTGAAAAAAAAAAAAGAGAAATTTGATCTAAAAGCTAGCTCAGCATTTGCTATAATAAACATGCCCACATGTGATGTGATGTGTGTGTGTGAATGAGGGAAAAAGAGAAAGACATCATATAGAAAGCCTGTATTTTGAACCACATTAGGAAAGGAATTTTTTCATTCAAATAAAATGTATTTTGCTTAAAAAAATCAACGTGAACATGACTAATGTGGAAATATGTTTCACATGATTGTACATATATAACTTATATCAGATTGCTTATTGTCTTGGGGAGGGGAGGAAGGGAAGAAGAAAAATTTGGAACTCAAAATCTTTTAAAAAAAGAATACTGCATGTAATTAGAGAAAATAAAACACTATTTAGAAAAAAACAATGTGCATTTTATTGATACTATTGTCCTTTGTGCAAGAATATAAAATGGCTAACAGCAACCATGGTGTATGAGGGAGCTGTGCTTGTCACACAATGTATGTCTGAGTCGGCTTTGGTTTGCAGCTACAGCAGCTATGTGCAGAATGTGGTGTTATTTGTAGTTCTGTCTTTTTGACTAACAACTTCTTTGATTATGATTTGTTAAACTGGATTGTCTACCTGTGTCTCATGGACAGAGCATATTCATGGCTGGCCTTAGCACACAGGATCTAGAACTTGACCTTAGCATTCACCTTGGTCAGTCCTTTTGTTTTATAAGTGAAGAGAACAGAGCTTAGAACTGGGAAACACATTTCCCAAGGTGTTCATTAGCTACCTGAAGAAGAGAAAATAGAACCAAGGTGAGGAAATCACAATGATAGTGTGTGGTTGTTTTAATAACCAGATTAAATTCACTGAAACTTCTGGAATTTTCATGGAATCTCCGGGTTGCAGGGTGGGAGTGGGGAGGGGCCTTGGGAGCCATCTAGTTCAGCTTCATTTGCCATATGCCTTTGGGCAGGCTGCTTAAGCTCTCTGTTTTTCAAATTTTACAGCAGTTATAATGGGATTTTCTTTCTTTACATGATCAAAATGCTCTATCAACCAAAATGAGAGAGGCTATTTGGAATAAAAGAAAGAGTGTTAGCTTGGTTTTTGATTTGGTTTTGAATCCTGGGTCTGCCTTAACTATCTATGTAACCTTGGAAAAGTCATTAAACTTGGAGGAGTTGGGGGACGGGCTCAATCTCCTACTCTATAGGGGGGATGGGGAAAAAGAGCAGGGTATGATCTAGAGGTATGTTGTAACCAATTGTTAGATGTTCATTTTGAGCATTTACAAGTAGGAAATCAGGAGATTACTACAAATTAGGGCTTGATGTATTGCTTAGTTGATTGTTTAGACTTGAGATAGTAATGGAGAAAATGCTAATAATGCAAATTATAATTAAAAGTTCATCACATTATTTTGTTTTCTGTTTTGGTGAGGCAGTTGGGGTTAAGTGACTTGCCCAGAGTCACACAGATAGTGAGTGTTATGTGTCTGAGGTCAGATTTGAACTCAGGTCCTCCTGACTCCAGGGCCGGTGCTCTATCCACTGAGTCACCTAGCTGCCCCCATCATGTTATTTTGAAGAGACAATTTTGTCAAATAGCTACCAGCATACCCCTTGGTTGATCAGAAGACACAGATCAATTGAGTCCTCTTAATCCATTAAATAAAATTACATGATTTGAGGGATGGTAATGAAATGGCACAATCCTTTCAGATTCCCGAGTGATCAAATTCAGTTTGTAGAGCTGTTCTCCTTTCAAACATTGAGTGGCCCATTCTGTAAGCACTAAGATATACCTGAGGATTGACATATATCTACCTATACACTGACTTGAGATGAGAAAAAACCATCGTCAAGCGTCAAAGCCACTTACTATGGTAGAAAGCATGACCAGTGTTTAGTAGTAACCAATGGAGCATTGTCCCAGCAGTCAGTTGGCCAATAAGCATTTATTAAGTAACTTCAATGTGCCAGGCACTGTGCAAAGGGGTGAAGCACTAAGCTAAGTTGTGGCAGAAGCTTCCAAATCAAAAGAAGAAGTAGCAATTCAAGGGCAGCTATAGCTATGCAGCCATACAATATTGGAAGCACGAGTTGCCCATCTTTGCATATTCCTTAGAAACACATGATTCCTATGTGTGCGCCAATCCACTTACGATCTCTATGTGTCTGCATTTTCCCTACAGATTCTGGGTGTATTTGTAGGAGAATGGACCTGAGGTTTTGGGGAGAAATGCTTTGCTTCTTACCATACAGTTAGTAAGTGCCTTTTTAAAAAAGCTAATTATGTCTTCTGGTTATTAAAAGGTAAACACATCAGTGAGGGACTTGTGAGTAGTATAAACCCACAGAAGACCTTGAACCTAAAGTAGTCATTCCCTGAGGAAACAACCTGCAAATGCAAATTGGGATATAGCCCCAGGGATACCGTGCTATAGGTGCTTATCTAAGATACATCTCCTTACCTCACTAGACATTTAACTCTCTTTTGATTATCTAAAGGCTGTGGAGGCCATCTCCAGTCTTTTCACAATGGTGTACACCCGTCTTTCAAAACTGACTAACCTATGTTCAACTGCTAATTAGAAATTTGACATTTCTACTTTCCAAGAGGGAGGACCCTGTTTCAAAGTAAATTCATTCCAAGGAAGCTCTACCCTTTGTAAAGAAAAGGGAGCTCTCCCTGGGAACTCTTCCTGGGAGAGTTCTCCAACCTCTTTCTGAAAGGATTATACTCTTATATCTCATTTCCTCTGATATTAGCCTCTTACATCCTATAATTTCAACAATAGGTTTAGAACACTTGTTCAGTGTTCTAAACCACTACATGTAAATTAAAATGGTTGAATTAGGTTATTTTTTTAAAGTTCCTTTGATCTCTCAATCCTATGATCTAACAGGAACATCTAAAACCATGGATTTCAAATGAACAGAAGGACGTTCAAGGATAGATATCACAGAGGAAACAAGAAATGAGTAGTCAGTAACCCAGGTTTCCTCCCAAGTCTAGTATTTTGCATTTGAGCCACACAGCATCATGTCAGAATTGTCATTGAGAAAACTTGTAACAAATCAGCACTGCATTCTATCTAGCCAAAGAAACATGCAGCACTGCATTTACCATGAAGTCTAAGTGGAAGACTGCAAAAGCTTCTAATACTGAATCTTCTGAGGAGTCAAGGCTATTTTTCTGATTTGTGCAACTATCTCTTTTCTTAGTAAGACTATATTGTTGTCCAGCAAAAAATATAATTCTTCCACTGAAGTCTTATTCTCATGCCTCTTCTGGTCATGATGACAGCTATAGGTGGCTAAATGCTCTGTAAGCAGAGCACAAGCTGCAGCAGGTCCTGCCAGATTAGAAGATATTCCTCTATAGACTGGTTATAGACCATAATCTCTATGTATAGTCTGTTGTACAAGCAGCCTACATGAATTTAGAATTTATCACTAAGTTTAGCCATAAATGGTACATCATGAAGATAGTCTACTAAATTTTGCCTAGGAAATGGTTTTGATCTGCTGATAAAGGGGAGTGCCCACAATGAAAGCACATCTTTTGATAGTGAAATAAAACGTTATCGTGATAAAAAAAAAAAGAAGAAATGAATGGTCAGGCTGTTGAGAAGAGCATCTAGTTTAGTATAGGAGAAGGAACTGTGAGTGCAGAGTCTCAAACAGCATGGAAGTTTTGACCTGTTCCATTTTTCCAGCCTGGGTCAGTTAACCCCTTCTTAGGTAGGCTGGTGGCCCTTGGTTTTCCAGGACTATTAGTACCAACTTAATTTACATACCCAACCAGCACTAGTACTGCTTCAGCTCAGAACTCCCTAACTCAAGTGATCTGCCACTCTCAGCTTGCCTTCCCTGACTCCTCCACCCCACACTCCACCCCACACCCTCCACCCAGTCATGAGCTATGGCCCTATCTTAATAGTAATTTAAAGCATTTTTTCATATGGTTGTTGATAGTTTGTGGTTCTTTTGAGAACTATTTGTCAATATCCTTGGATCCTCTTATCTATTAAGCAATGACTTTTCGTCTTACACATTCCCTTTAATTGTCTATATATCTTGGACACTGGACTCTTATTAGATATATTTGATGCAAAAAAAAATTCCCAATCAACTTCTTTCCTTCTTACCTTAGTTACATTTTTTGCTCATGAAAAAGGTTTTCAAATCAATGTAATCAAAATTATTTCTTTGTCTTTTTTAATCTTCTCTATCCTATGTTTAGTTAAGAATTGAACTGTGAAGGATACCTGTGAAGGATATATAATGTATTTCTCTTCTAATTTTTATAGCATTTTTTCTAATTTTCAGGTCACATATCCATTTTGAATTTGTTGTGGTATATGGTATATTTGATTTACTTTTCATTAGGTAAAAACATTCCTGAATGCCCTCTTTTTATGATAACAGGTAAAATAGGTCCTTCATTTTCCCTGCTATAAAGTGATTCATAGCCAATGTTCAACCACCAGATGATATAAATTTAATATTTTCTATGTGAAACTTCTCTCCTAGGCTTTGTTGTGTTGGTATTCTTACTCATCATTTAATTAAATTCAATTCCATGCTACTCATTCACCTTTGGTGGCTACCTGTCATTTTAACTCTCATCTGTGACTCCAGGAAGTTGTAGCACACAAGCAGCCACACCCCAGTAAACTGTCTTGGCAGATGGGCTAAACTTGCATGAGGTTAACTGATGGACCTCAAACCCATTGGTGAGTTAGGGGGATGTCTACCCAAACATGTGAAGACTTTTACTGGTGGAATGATTGGATGAGAACAACTTGTTCCAATGGTCATGAAGGCAATTGAAACACATGCTATGGAGCACTTATAGCTTAGTCAAACATCAAAGATGCCAAGGGCATCCACTGCCTGCTGGGCCATTGCCAGTTGTCTTGGCTTTTGTCTTGCCATTGAACTTTGATGACTCTAGAAGAGAAAGTGAGACTGACAACTCAACTCTGTCTCACTTAAATCCAACTCATACAAGGGTCAAGACATCATTCCATGACATCATTGGCCCTCTTGAAAATGAAGGGCAAAAAATAACAGAAGACTTTGTGATGGACATTAAAAAAATGGGTACAAATTAAACAAAGAGTCTAGATACCTAGTACCCCATAAGTAATAGTAAGGGAAAGAAAGATATGTTCTGGAAAAAGAGTATTTCAGTTTGACTGAAGCATTGAGTATATAGACAGTAGAAAAATGAAGTAAAATGAAAAAGTAGACTAGTAGGTCCTGCCTCTTGGCAGAAAGGTGGTTGGGTATAGATGCAGAATGAGACATACATCTTCAGATATGGCCAATGTGTTGATTTGTTTTGATTTCTTTATGACCAAGGAAGGAGACATATTGGAAAACAACAACAACATACAAAAAGAGGTTTCAATAAAACCTGTTGGGGGAGTTGTTTGTTTTCCAAGAAAGATAGAGGAGAGCCATAGTGTGGAGGACCTTGAATGTTAAACAAAGGAGTCTGAACATTAGGAAACCCATGAAGATTTTTGAATAAAGTAATGGCATAGAAGTATGCTTAGCTTTGAGGGCATCAATTGTTAACTCTTTAGTGTGAGCATTTGTTGTTGCTGTTCAGTCATTTCAGTCGTGTCTGACTCTTCATGACCCTTTTGGGGTTTTCTTGGCAAAGATACTGGAGTAGTTTGCAGTTTCCTTCTCCAGCTCATTTGACAGATGAGGAAACTGAGGCAAACAAGGTTAAGTGACTTGCCCAGGATCACACAGCTCGTAAATAAGTGTTTGAGGCTGGATTTGAACTCAGGAAGATGAATCTTCCTGACTCTAGGCTCAGCACCCTATCCACTGCACCACTCAGATGCCAGAGTGTGAGCATTACACCTTACAAAAAAATGCAAAGGCTACAAATCAGGGCTTGATTCATTGCTTTGTTGATTATTTAGACTTAAGAAAGTGATGGAAAAGATGTTAATAGTGCAGATTAAATTTAAAAGTGTATTGTGACTTTTCAAAGAGCTGGTTGTTAAACAGTAGCACACTCCTGGAATGCCATAATCTACCCTTCTTGGTAGACATCAGAAGAGTTAGTCTGGCAGCGGTAGGGAGGATAGATTGCTGAAGAGAGAGAATGAGGATAAGAATATCTGCTAGTTAACCATTGTATTAGTTCATATAGATGATGTTTAAAGCCTGTATTGGTGTACTGGCAATGTGGATAGAGGGAGGAGAAAGGATCAAATATGAAATAGACGCCTTACTGGACATTCACTCAGCAAACAATTATTAAGGACCTAAGCATCTACTATGTGTAAAGCACCACGGTACGTGATAGGAGAAAATAGAATCCCTGACCTTGTGCAGGTTATATGAGAAATGAGGAAAGGAAAGAATTAGTGATAACCTCAAGGTTATCAACCCCAATGTGGATGAATGGGGTGCAATAGATAGCAAATTCTGAAGGAGAATCAGGTTTAGGGGAAAAGATAATGAGCTTGGCTTTGTATATGTTGAGTTTGGGTGCCTTTAGGACATCCAGATGATGGTGTCCCATAGGCAGTAAGAGATGCATTTCTGGAGCTGTAGATAGTAATTAGCAAATATCTACATGGCATTATGTTTTCTTTTATATTCTGAACAGCTCTAATTTCCTGGTGTCACTTGCTGAAAGCTAAATAATAAGAAAATGTATGATTAATGAATTCTGGAAAAGTGTCCTGAGTAAACCTTTGGGATGAGGCAAATAGGATTAGAAATAGATCACAAAGTAGCAAAATCTTCACAGGTTATAACCATCTCTAGAGTGCAGCCAATAAGATGATTTTTCTGTTCTGACCCTCTCCCTATCCACACTTTTCTCCCCCATCCAAATAAGCATCTGAATATTGAGGAGGGATCACACAGAGTGATTTGCATCTAATTCTGATATATTGTTCTGATCACTATGGAAAGACAAATTGTGACAAGGGAAACAGACAATGTTACAGATGGAAGAAATCTTAGAGAGCATATGGTCCAAACTCATTTTACAGATGAGAAAACTGAGGTTCAGAGAAATGATTTGCTCAAGTTTGTTTCACCTAGTTAGCATGAGGGCTGGACTTTGAATCCAGTTTTTCTTTTCTTTTAACTTCACAGAATCACAGAATGAAAGATTTGGAAGGACTTCAGAGTATATTTATTCTGACTAGGAGAAGCTAAGTAACACAGTGCCAGACCTGGAGTCAGGAAGACCTGCATTCTAATCTGGACTCAGATACTTATTAACTGTATGACCCTGGGCAAGTTTCCTTATCTTTAAAATGAGTTGGAGAATGAATGGCATATCTTTGCCAAGAAAACCAAGAAAAATGTGGTCACAAAGAGTTGAACAAAATTGAAAATGACCAAACAACAACAAATTATTTGGGAGTTTTTGTTTTTGTTTTTTTTGGCATTAAGTTTAAATCTACCTCTTTGAAACATCCGTCAATTGTTCAATTGTTCCTAGTTTTGACCACTGGGGCTAAGCAGAACAAATTTAATATCTCTTAATAGCATGTCTTTGTATCACTAGACAGTTATTATGTGTCCCCTAAGTCTTTCTTTTTTGGGCTAACAACTCCCAATTTCTTAAGGTGATCTTTGTATGGAAAGTTCTAAATGGAGCAAAGACAAGATGATTGAGCAGTAGAAAGAAGAACTGTTGAGCTCTACCCAACAAAGCCTCCACACATATCTACAATATGCCCCCAGAATGAGTCCTAATTGGAAATTTTGAGGAAAAATTACAGTGAGTCATTGTTCTAGCCCAGATTGGCAAAAAGAAGATAATCTTTGGACAACAGGCATAGGGTATAAACAAGAATGGATAAATAGAATACTCCAGCATAGGGAGAGATTATACAACAGGTAAAGAAGAGGTCCTAGATCCCAGCACAGAGGAGCCTGATATCATACGGGGTACAAGATAAGTCATTTTCACTATTATAAAGACCCAGATACAAAAGACATATGAAGGAACACACTATCTGCATCCAGAGAAAGAATTGATAAATAAAAGTATATATAGAATGATTTTACATATATCTATATATGTATATATGTATATGTATGTATATTGTGTATATATGTATATGTGTGTGTGTGTGTATATATATATATATATATATGTATATATATATATACACATATGCATGTTTGTGTCTAAAGGTAGCCATCTCTAGGGTGGGGATGGGAGGGAATAAAAAAAGAAAATTACATGATAATTTATTATGTATTTAAAAGGAATAGCAAGTTATACACAACAGATTTACAGTTTCATTTGCAATCATCTTTTTTTAAAAAAATTCTACTTTGCTATGGAAATGCTTTTTTATTTCATAAATTAAAAATAAATAAAATTAAAGCAAAACAAAACAAAAGAAAGAATAGGTGCCCAGTAGCAGTTACTCTACTGCTTACTACCTAGTTCAGGAACATAGATCTCGGGTAGACTGAGGAAGGGATCTACACTTAGGGGGTGGCATTCTAGAGGTGAAGAACAGTTACAGGTTCTAGACTACATATAAGGAACAAATTCAGAATCCATCAGCAACTTTGTAGCTCTCAGGAACAGAGTGGGGGTCTCAGTTCCCAGCCTCCAGACCATTATGAAGCCTGCAGTGGAATAACCAAGCCAGAAATCTCAGACCAAGGGGAGTCTGCAGTTCCATCACTCTGAACCAGCAGAATTTTCTAGCTGACTGGTAGTAAGGGAGTTTACCAGTAGTTCACTGGAACTCCAACCAAACATAAGTTCACAGGTGCATTGCTCAGACCCAACATCAGATCAGGAAGTTGCAGAGGTCAGACCAAGAGATCAGTAGTCAGATTTTGTCACAGATCAGACCACCCTGGGAGCACTGATAGCTTGTAGGTCTTCAACCTGAGTTGTCCTGATATCCTGGAATAACCCAACACTCAAAACCCTTAATAAAGCAGCAACAGGACACAAATTCAGCCTACCCATACCTTCAGAAGTGCACAGAATCTGATCTTAACATCAAGTCTGAAGTCAAAAAGTAGGCCAGAAGAATGAGAAAACAAAAAAATCCCACCATAAAAAGCTGTTGTGGTGACAGGGACACTTGAGACACAAACTCACAAACTCACAAGGAAAGACTGATTCTGAAACACCTTCAAGCAAAGCTTCAAAATAAAACACAGCTTGGGCACAAGTTCAGTTAGAATCCCTGATATAGATGTAGCAAGGGTTTTTGAAAATAGTTTAAAATGCTTTTGTTTAAATAAATGAAATGAGAGTGCTAAAAGGGAAAAAAAATGAGAAAAGAACTGAGAGTTATAGAAAAAAGAAGTGGAAAGAGATTTAGCATCTTGGCAAAAGAAATACAAAATCTTACCAAATTAGAATATACCAAAAAAAGATAATGACTTAATGAGACAACCAAAATTATTAAAATCAAATCAAAAGATGAGTAAACAGAGGTTAAATGACTAGCCCAGAGTCACATAGCTAATAAATGTCTGAGGTTGGATTTGAACTCAGGTCTATCCTGACTCAAGGGCCAATGTTCTATACACTGCACCATCTATTTGCCTCACCAAGAATAACTTACCCAGCAAAAATGAATATAATTCTATAGAGGAAAAATGGATATTCAATGAAATGGAAGATTTCCAGCATTCATGATGAAAAAGCCAGAGCTGAAGAGAAGCTTTGAAAAGAAAACACAGGTGTCAAGAAAAATAAGATAAATGCAAGTAAACAGTCATGAGGATTAAACAAGAAATTTGGGACCATGTTACATGTGTCCCCTCAGAACTTTTTCATCAGGTATTAAAGTTCACTAATTAGAGGGCCTAAGAGCACTTCTAATCATCTTAAAAGACAAATCAAAAGAGAAAGGAAGAGGAATACATTAGGCAGAAAAAGGGAGAAGAAAGATCAGAAAAAATATCTTTCATAATTGGGGAACCCAATTAAACATTAACACAAATAAAGAAGAAAGGATGAGGAGAGTGGTTGACACATAAACCTCACTTTAATCTGAAATAGTCAAAGGTGGGAAGAGTACATACACACACAAAACACACATATACACACACACAGAGTTGGATATAGAAATACATTTCCTCAACAAGGAACCAGGAGTGATAGGGAAAAAGGAAGAAGGAAGATAAAAGGGAAAGTAGATCAAGGAATGGATTAGTTCTAAGCAAAGCAAACTCTACCTAAGGATGGACAAAAATATTTATAGCAGTTTTTTATATGAAGGTAAAGAATTGGAATCCAAGGTGTGGGTGACATCAATTGGGGAATGGCTAAACAAGTTATAGTATATGAATGTTATGAAATACTATTGTGTTATAAGAAACGATGAAGGGAACAGTTTCAGAGAAACCTAGCAAGACTTATATGAACTGATGCAATGTGAAGTGAACAGAACCAGGAAAACAATTTATACAATAATGATATTATACAATAATGACAACCATGATTCTAGAATACTTATAATGAAACATGCTATCCACCTCCTGACAGAGAAGTAAGTAATGAGTTCATAGTACAAACAGAGACTAATTTTTGCATGACTAATGAGGGAAATTATTTTACTTATACATGTTTGCAACAAGGTCTAATTTTTTTTCTCAATAGAAGCAGAGGGTGGGAGGGTTAAAAGGTAAATTATCATTGATGGAAAAAAATAAAATTTAACTTAAAAAAAAAGAGTCCTCTCACCATCCAATAGTTTATTGTTGTTGTTGCCTAAAAAGTGATGAATACTTCAGGTGTGGCCTTAACAGGACAGAGTAGAGTAAAATTGTTACTTCTCTCATTTGGGAGAATATGCTTCTCTTAAAGTAACCCAAGACAAGGCTTCTTAAACTTTTTCCATTGGCGAACCCTTTTCACCCAAGAAATTTTTACGCGAACCTGGGCATGTAGGTATATAAAATAGATACGCAAATCAAACCTTTACTA
Source organism: Vombatus ursinus (assembly GCF_900497805.2). Lineage (NCBI taxonomy): Eukaryota > Metazoa > Chordata > Mammalia > Diprotodontia > Vombatidae > Vombatus > Vombatus ursinus. Next base: position 7,909,783 of record NW_020954592.1, on the reverse strand, counting down.
CTAATAAATCATAAATAAATTTATTTTAAAATAATTCTTAGGTATATATATTATATATATAATTTTACCATTTATTAAGGACAAAAACAAATTTGCATACTAATGAGTTGGATGTACTTGTTTATTTTTGCATAAAGAATTAAATCTTGACAGAATATTTGATACTCCAGGACATAGAGCATCTTCAACATTTTTCAAAGTTGATTGATATTTTGATTTTATACTTGTCAATGCTAAGAATGACTCTTCGCATAAATACGTAGTACAAAATAGCAGAAATATGTATAGGGCCATTTCAGAAATTGTTGAAAATTCTGTCCTAATCCCCAAATTCATTTAATGATTTTTTTTATGTACAGTAAAAACTCTGCAATTCATAACATACAATAGTCTCGAATCTGAGTCATGGTGTTTCTGGCATTGATTTTGTGTGGTGTGACGGCATGCGCAGTACAAAATGCACACGCTTTGGGTTCAGAATCAATGCTGCAGTGAAGTTACATGATGCAACATGGGCAAGCACTGCCAGAAATACCTTGGATTCATTATGTGTTTGATTTTGAATTAATTTTTGGCTGTTGTACATTCAGAAACCTTTTATTCTTGCCAAAATTTTCGCAACCACCACATTCAGTTATGTGACCACACATGGGGTTTGCGATCCACAGTTTAAGAAGTGCTGGCCTAGAGTAGCACTATCTTTTTCTGCTGCCCTGTCACACTGAAATTGTATTTTATACTGCTTCTAGTACAATTCTTCACTAGCAATATACTGCAGACTACATATGGTCACCCTATCTCCCTCCGTTACCCTTTGAGTGACCTGTCACTTTTATTCTTTGGAGACCAAAATAGTCTATGATTTACAGTTATGTACTATATCATCAAACAAATGGTATTAAAAAGATAGGATTTGTGGAAAGCATCCAGCACACTGTGTGAATACTAGGTGGAGGATTTATGGGAGTATATGGACATGAGTTGTTCAACACGAGAAGATGTGGATGGTTTGCTATCTGTTGCATTGTAGAAATATAGCTCAAATCAATTAAATAATTGATACATGAAAGTACGAAAGTATGTTGTACTGAACTTGCATTCCACTAAAATCCTCAGATTCTTCACATAAGAATGATTGTCTGACCTCATTTAAACACTTAGCGCATTTGTGAAGTTAATTGTTTACATGCAACTTTGCATTCATTCCTATTAAATTTCATCTTATTCAATTTAGCTCTTTGTTCTAGCTTGTGTAGATATTTTTGTATCTCAATTATAATCCAGAATGTTAGTCATTCTTCGCAGCTTTGTGTCCTCTGTAAATCTGACAATTTACTGATAAAAATATTGAAAAGCACAGGACCAACAGCTAGTCCTTGAAGATTTACATGAAGATATTAATGCCTACTCTATAGATCCTGTTAGTCAACCAATTTCAAATATAATTGTGTCCACATCTCTCTGTTTTGGACACAATGATAGCATAAGAAATTTTGTCAAATGTTTTTCTGAAATCTAAATATGTTATATTTATAATAATCCTTTGACCTTCCAGTCTATTAGCTTTGTCAAAAAAGGAGGTCCAGATTGGTATGACCTTTTTTTTTTTTTTTTTTTGCTTTTTGGTGAGGCAATCGGGGTTAAGTGACTTCCCCAGGATCACACAGCTAGTGTCAAGTATCTGAGGCCATATTGGAACTCAGGTCCTCCTGACTCCAAGGCCAGAGCTCTATCCACTGCAACATCTAGCTGCCCCTGGTACGACCTTTTGATGAAGACAGGATGACTTTCTTTTTCTAACTGTTTCTCTTTCTCCTACTAACACTCAATTATATATTCTAGAATTATCCCCTTCTCAAATAAATCTGTCTTTAAAAGTTAATTTGATGGGATATTTTGTGCTATTTGTCTCAGATTCCAAAATTGTTAATAAATCTGGCAACAAGTAAGTTGAATATGCCTGAGGAAGTGGATGATATAGGATAATAAGTTATGGTCAGAGTGTCATTTTGAAGTTTGGAATCTTGGATATGGTATACTTTATGAAATGGGTGAGGTCTAGGGTATGACCCTGTTGGTATATGGACAAAGCCGTAAGAGGTTAAGGAATTTTATGGTCAGGAAATTAAAGAGGTCATCACTGTGAATACTCAAATCCTGAAGGATGATTACAGGAGCCATAAGCTAACATCACTGAGAAAATTGGGAAAATGTCCTGGTCATTTGTTAACAGAAACAAGCATGAGGAGAGAAGGAGATAGAATACATTTCAAAAAAGGACAAATTATTAAAAGATGAAACTGAGAGAATATTCTGGAAATGTCATGGGGTATGCCAACACCATTATCTTAGCCCTGTAAGTCACAGGAAATAGGAGAAAGTGCATCTTCCTTTGGAGAGGGCTCCCAGGGCTCTCCAGAAGTGGCAGCATTCTAGAGTCAGGTCTTGGTTAAGATGAAGTACAAAGGAGTGTATTGTTGCAAAGTTCAAGGCCATAGAGGAGTTTGTTTTCAAGACCTGGAGTAGTTGAAGGAATGGGCTAACCAATAGGCAAATTCAGTGAGAATCAGTCTGGAAAAATTTGGCTGATCAGAAGAGGGCTGAAGATTGAGAAAGAGACAATACAGTCATGCAGCTTGGGTATAAGGTGGTGAAACGGTATGACATAGGACTGAGGAATCATTATTCAGGAAAGTAGATTGCTAGGTGGTACATTGGATAGAGCACTGGGCCTAAAGTCAGGAAAAGGCAACTTCCTGAGTTCAAATCTGGCCTTAGATACTTACTAGCTGTGTGATCCTGGGCAAGTCACTTAACCCTGTTTGCCTCAGTTTCCTCATCTGTAAAATGGGCTGGAGAAGGAAATGGCAAACCATTCTAGTGTCTTTGCCAAGAAAACCTCAAATGAGATCACAAAGAATTGGACACAACTAAGAAACAACATAGATCAGCAAGTTGGCAATTTGAGAGGACTACTCTATCAGCAGAATTCAAATGAATGAGGAATTTAAAAAGTTAACCCACACTCAAAATTGTAACTGAAATTGTAAATGCTGATATTTTTTAATGAGTCTGCATAAAACCTTAAACCTAGGAATTCTACTGCCCCCTTGGTTGCAGTTAGGGGGTTCCTGGATCGGTAGGGTAACTGATATGAGGCCAACATGAGTCCCTGAAATAAGGGATTGGATACTGATATTTTCAGTGAAAAGAGATTTAAAACTCCTTTGTTTTATTCCTCAATTAGCTTTAGTCTCAAGTCTGTGGTCTTTAAGGTTCCCCTTCTGTTCATATTAATTCCACGCAACAATAATTTATTAGCTGAACTAATCATGCCCTCTTTTATAAATGTAACAGCATAAGAAATACATTTGCATATTAGTATTATTTAGTTTCCCCCTTGGCCATGCAAATGTGGAAGCCTTGGTAATACACAACTGCTTTGTGTGAGTTAAAAAGATGGTACCTTCAGGCACGGAAGGAGATGATTCAGCCTATCAATCAGAAGGTAAGAGTTTCTCACATCTGGCTCAGTACCTTAATTCTTGCTCACAGTGCAGTGGACAGTGTTGTGGATTTGGAATTAGAGGGTTGGCTTTGAATCCTGGCTCTGTCACTTCGTGCAAATGATTTTGAATAAGTCACTTAATATTTCTGGGCCTGTTTCCTCATCTGTGAAATGAAGGGGTTGGTCTCGGCCACCTTTGAGGCCATTTCCAGCTCTAAATCTATGATCCTTTGATTTAATTTTGCTCATCTTTTATTTGTACCTGTTCCACCTCCTGGTCGAGATGTTTGCTGATTATGAGGCAAAAACTAAGTGTTTCATACATTGACTTGGTCCAATATACAATGATTGGATGATATTACTTTAATTTAAGTCTATTAGTTATTTGATTAAAAGAAAGCACAGTGTAGCAGACAGAGGGCTAGCCTTAAAGTCACAATGACCTGGGAAGCTAAGTAGTATAGTGGATAGAGTGCTACAAGTAGAGTTGGGAATCAATGACCAATCAATAGACATTTATGAAATACCTAAACCTTCTGAGCTAAGCATTGAGAGACTAGAGTTCAAATCTGTCTTCAAACACTTACTGGCTGTTTGACCCTAGACAAGTTATTTACCATTTAGCATATGCAAAATGCAAACATCAAAGCACTATATTAGCTATTATCAATTCTATTTAGTAGTGATAGTAGTAGTAGTAATAAGAGGAAGAAAAGGAGGAGAAAAATAATAGTATTAATAGTAATAGTAGTAGTAGTAATAAGAGGAGGAGGAGGAAAGTAGTAGTAGGAGTAGTAGGAGTAGTAGTATTGTTATTATATTGGCTTTATGATCCTGAGAAAATCATTGACATCTTAGTTTTCCTAGGCAGCTCTAAGACTACAAGTTTTAGAGTACGTATTGTATTGGTATATAATATATTATATTGGTAGAGGAAGTTTCCTTGCCAGGTAGTCCCTATATAATTAAAAGATTCCAGCTTTTAAAAGTATGCTGATTTAATCAGCTTTTTCATTTGTACATATTGCCAGTAGGTTGTGTTTTTAAAAACAAAAGAAAGGAAAATTACAAGTTTTGAGAACTAGAATAGTCCATTTCTACCTGCCCTCCTTAGCTTTGTTCTCCAAAAGATCAAAAATGTAATCTTTCCCATGTTGTCTAGCACAGTTCTATCCTTTATTTCCTTTATTTCCATAGGATCAGTGAGTGAATAGAAAGCTGGCCTTAAAATCAGAAAGATCTGAGTTCAGGTACCTTCAAAATATTCCGTGTGACCCTGGACAAGTCCTTTAAGCTGTCTGTAAATATGCACCCATCTAAAACAGGAGCTCTTGATTTCAGGTGGTCTGGGAATTTGAATAGGAAAAAAATCCATCTTTATTTTCACTAATCTTTAACTGAAATTTAACATTTCTTCAATTATTTAAAGACATTTTTCTGAGGAATCCAGAGATTGCAACCAACTGCCAAAGGGGTCAATGATACAAAAAAAGGTAAAGACCCCCGCTGTAAGTTACATAGGTGTAGCAGTCCTGCAACAATGGAGGGAATTTTCTCACCCGGGACTTTCCTGGTCCCAATCACAGGTCAAGTCCTTATTACTAAATGGCACTAGAGACCCTGAGGCAAAAGGGACAACTCTAGAGGTGCTGGCTTAGATGGATTAAACATCTAAGAAGAAGTAAAAATAGAAATAGAAAAAAGAAGAAATAGAAATAGAAAAAGAGGACGTAAGCAAGAGGTTTTGTTTACTAAATAAGACAATATATTCTAAAGCTTTTGCAAACTTTAAAACAGTATATAAATGTTAGCTATGATGATGTCAAAATAAGTGGTCAATACAGTCATTTCAGTGAGAAATGACCAGTTAATTTAAAAAAAATAATCAAATGGGAGTAAAGTTGCCATATCTATCCTTTCAGGGACAACTAGGATAGAATGGTGTGCTGCGTAGAATGATGGGGCTTAAGTCAGGAAGGCCTAAGTTCAAATCCAGCCTCAGATACTTACTAGCTAGGCGACCCTGGTCAAGTCATTTAACCTTAAATATATCTGTATATATCTGTATGGAGCAGCTAGCTGGTGCAGTGGAAAGAGCACCAGACCTGGAATCAAAAGACCTGAGATCAAATCCAGCCTCAGACACTTACTAGCTACATGACCTTAGTTAGGCAAGTCACTTAACCCTGTTTGCCTCAGTTTCCTCATCTGTAAAATGAACTGAGAAGGAAATAGCAAACCACTCCAGTATCTTTGCCAAGAAAACCCCAAATGGGGTCATGAAGAGTTACATATGACTGAAACGGCTGAACAGCCACTACATTTATCTGTATGACATACCTGTATAAATATATTTGTGTAATGGCCCCTACCTCCCAAGGTTGTTATGAGGATCAAATGTGATAACAGCAAAGCACTTAGGACACTGCCTGGCACATAGTAAGTGTTTTATAATTATTATTACTATTATTTCAGCAACTAATTATCAAATGCCCACTGTAGATAAAACCCAGGGCTTGTAGCTACAACTGGCTGAAGTTTTCATTTTTTAAGTGATTGTCAGGTAGACATACCTAAAGAGGAGTAAGAAAAAAAGAGGGAAAGAGTCCCTGGGAACATATGAATTCCAGAAAACCAAGGCAGGAGTTTATAAAACCCACATTTCTTATTTCCAATTCCAGAATTCTTTCTACCCAACCAGAAATAGAAGAGGCTGCAAGAGGTCCCAAGAGCATCCAACCTTTGGCAAGGTGCATGTCTGAAATTTCCAAGAAAGATGGTCTTTTTTTTTTCTTTGAAAACAACTCAGAAAAAAAAGAAAAAGAAAACGACTTAGAGAAGAGAGCTATTGAACTGATAGCTTAATAATATATGATTTTGATGTATATGTACATATGTATCATATATGATAATGATAGCCAAATAGTTGTTGGCATAAATTTTTTCTCCATCTTCATTCTCATCTGAACTTCAAAATGAGACAGAGTGAAGACTGTTGTGTGCTAGCTATAGAGAAAGGAAGTTGGGTTCAAATTATGGCTCCGATATTAATGGCTGTGTGGCCTTGGACAAACCAGGATGCTTTTCATCTGTAAAGTAGGGATAATCATAGTTACATTACTTTCTCAAAGGGTTGTGGTAAGGAAAAAAAATGTTTTGAAAACTTTAATGTGCTATAGAAAGCAAGGCTTTGGAGCTTGGAGCCAAAAAGAAAGAAGTGGATAATTTCATGGGTGATATAAAAATGTGAGTTATTTTACCCATTTAGTGAAGAGAATGTGACAAGGACGAAAGTGAAAGATCAAATTTAATTCAACAAAATATAAAACTCTCATTTAAGTAAGACATGTTCGCCCCTAGGCACCTTCTTCATTTCCTATTCTTTAATTGTCTTTCCTTGAGAATACAGAATATCTAATAATACTAAAGGAGGATAACCAGGTGTTCTCAGTACTTTTATGTGACAGATGAATAGTTGTAAACAGAACTGAAGGAGAGTGCTGATCTTTGGATCTTGGCATTCGCCCTGTAATTTTGCTAGGAAAAGTCAAATTCATGAGAAAATTTGCCCAAGATTAACAACATCTTAGTTCAAGAAAGAGAACCCCATTGATATACTTTAGCTATTGTTAGTCTATATTGGTCAAATGCTCTGGAAACATTTTAATTATTTAGTGCCTCTTTGAAAGATAATGTATTACATGCAAATTCATCAATATTTCAGAAAGCATTATGGAATATATGCAAAATATGTCTACTACAGCTGTTGTGCATTCCCTGAATATCGATATAATGGAAAAAAATTAGTATGTACGTTTAAGTACAATGGAGCGGAGCACCAAGCCTAATAATCATAGTTCCTCTTGAGATATTGAGTTGTCTATTTTCAAATAGTTCTACGGTTTTCCATTTTGTACTCAAAAAATATTTTTTCCTCATTTTGCTATGACAACAACAATCACCTATATACTTACATCATTTGTTGTGAGAATGCTTTGGGAAAATCTCAAATATTCATCTAACTTGCTTTTCCTCACAAACCAAAGGAATACACATCTGGCCAAGAAACAACCTCCTTCAACCTTCAAAACGAAAATAAAATTGATAATCTCTATCAGAGCTCTAAGTCATTATCATGATTATAACTTTTTTACACATATAACTCTTACATATCCTATTGGATTTGCCACTGATGGTTCTGTGTGGCCTGTATGAGTTGGTCAAAGTAGGATTGTCATGAGGTCAAGATTGCTGGTGTAAACTCTGTTGTTTCCATTCAGCTTTTATACAGAGGTGGGATATATGGGGTATTCAAAGACGATTAACACCTCTGGTATGAGGGCTTGCCGAACCCTTTTTAGGGCTGCTCATTCCCCACTGGTGTCTACCTGGCACTCAGCTCTTCCCTGTGGCTTCAAGAAGCTGTAGCATACACAGCAGCCCCATTCTGGTAAAAATTGTCTTGGTATGTTGGGCTAAACCAGCTGGCGGGTAACTGACAAGCCTTAAACCCATTGGTGAGTAGGGGACCCAAGCATGTGAAGACTTCCGTTGGTGGAATGGGAAGATGAGAACAATTTGTTCCAACTGCCATGAAGGAGGTTGAAGCAAGCACTGTGGAAAGCTTAGAGCTTGGTCAGACATCAAAGATGCCAAGGTCATGCACTGTACCCTGGGCCTTCTCTAGTCATTCTGACTTCTGTCTTGCTCCTGCACTTTGATCACTCTGGAAGAGAGTGAGGCTGATGACTTTGTACAACTCTGCCTCACTCAAATCCAATTCACCCCGTGATGTCGTTGGTCCTTTTTAAAAATGAAAGACAAAAAAAAAAAACCCAACCAAACAATCGAGCAAACATGCAGAGATAAACTCTATAACCCTAACTGTGACTGGTCATCTTACAAATGTATGCCATTGAGCATGATAGAGATGAGAAAAGTGGACAAACAACTCTGACTCTTTGTCCTACTGACAGTAGATCTTTGTTGATGAAAAATAGCAAATGTACTTGATGTTCAGTTTGATAGTTTGGCTTTTTTTGTGCCCTATTTGTTTGATGGCTGAACTATCCCCAAAAGGATATTTATTGGGCAAATGTATAGCTACATAGTCTAATAATTAAAGCTGTTTGTCACCCTTGGAAGTGCTGCCTCATGGACTAGCATCATGGGAATTTGCCCAATTGCTCTGTAAAGTCATCAAAACTGACTTAGTTCCCTGCGAGGCTACACAATGACCCAAGACAACTTTTGGTATTTCCGATAAGTTGGGGAATGTGGGGAAGGGGCAAGGTAAAAGGGGAGATTCAATTATGAATTCCCTAAATGTGGCAGCTAAAGCTCAAACTAAACAAAATCTTCATCCAAAAACAAGCTTCCAATTCCAGATCAGAATGCCATATCTGCCCAATCATGACTTCAGAAGACAGTGAGTCATGCTTCCTGCCTCTCTTCTTTTTTTTTTAATCAAATTAACCAAAGGTTTATCTATTTTATTGGTTTTTTCATAAAGCCAGCTCTTAGTTTTATTTATTAGTTCAATGGTTTTCTTAATTTCAATTTTACTAATCTTTCCTTTGGTTTCCAGAATTTCTAATTTGGTATTTAATTGAGGATTTTCAATTTGTTCTTTTTCTAGCTTTTTTAGTTGCATGGCCAATTCATTGATCTGTCCTATCTCTATTTTATTCATGTAAGTATTCAGAGATATAAAACTTCCCCTAAAGACTGCTTTCACTGCATCCCACAAGTTTTGGTATGTTGGCTTCCTGCCTCTCAATAGAGAAGTGGGGACCTAAAGATGTAAAATGAGGCATACATTTTCAGATTGATAGATATGCTTTTGTTTGTTTGTTTCAGTGCATTTATTTATTACAAGGGAGAGTTCTATTGGGAGGGGACAGGGGGAGCTCATTGGGATGTGACTGCTGTAAAAGAGGGAAAAAAAATCAATAAAAATCTAGGGTATGTCCATGCTGCTGTATGACTTGTAGAATCTTATGTCATAAAATTAGTCAAAGAATAGCTTTTATCTTTGAAGAATATTATACTAGAAGGAGTGAAATACCAAATACATTTCCCAAGCAATTGGTCATTTTTGTGGGAGACAAATTATACTGTTATTAGCATTGTTTCATGCCCAGAGCAAGCGTCATAAAATATGTACAGGACAAATAGCACAAAAATGCCTCAAATCAACTTTTTTAAAAGGCCAATTCAGTGGAGAATGAAAGGCAGAGGACCATGCACACTGACTCCTATGGGCAGAGACACCAGGAGCAAGCAAGATGACTGAATATCTGGGGGTGGTGAAAGGCAAACTGGGGGGTGTGGTAGCCAGAGGGAGTAAGCATGTACCATATGGTGGCTTCCTATTTTAACTAATTATTTTTACTAACTAGCTGCTGAGCTCGTTTGTTTCTGCCCTGCTTAAGGAGTGTGAATACTGGCAGCAGTCTAAATTTCAGCACTTGGGGCAAAGCTCTAGGTGCCCTTTCCTTGCTATGGCTCAGGAGAAGGATAAACAGATGTGAAAAAGACACTGACAACTTTTATAAAGAAAGACATGAACAGATGCCAAGTGTGCAAAAACCCCAATGCGTGAAGAACTAAGGGAGCACTTAATGGTTGGGGGAGGGAGTCAGTGATGTTATTGAATGTGAGGGTGAGTTAGTAAAAAATGGCTTCCTGGAATCCTCAATTTAGATCTAAGAGAGAGTCCAGAAGTAATATTGTTCAATGGGAAAAATGATCGTGGTGATGGAAAGTGACCTTCCCTAAGTCACATAGGTAGCAAGAAGCCAGGCCAGAGTTTGAACTAAGGTTGTCTGACTCCAAATCTTGGGCTCTTCCCATAATTCCACACTACCTCTTCACAACAGACTTGTGCCTTGAAGGAGATCAGAGACTAGAACACCCACCGAGGGAAGTGCAAATGGTAGAATTAGAGGTAGCGAGAGGAGTTAAGACAATTACTTTATTCAAAGGATTTTCCATGGCCTAGAGTCCCCACTGTATCATTAGTTAAAGGCAGCAGCTTTTGAGAACAGAAGACAGAACATGAAAGGAGCACCATATGAGGACATCCGGATCAGGTGGCGTTGTTCTCTATACACCAACAATTGCCCATAGATTTAATTATCCCAGAGGCATCATTCTGAGAACTTTGCAGAACGGAATAACCTCTTACTATGATCAACTTATATACTTACTGTGAAAAAACTTTCTGCCAATCACACTTGCTCCATGCAGTCACTCTCTAGTGGTCTTGTAGGATCTGGGAGCAGGAAAGAAAAGCCCTGTAAACCTAACTCCACTTTGATTCATTGGTCAGCTTGAGACAGGAGTGGCAACCCATGACAATAACTGGGCCCGTGAGCAAATGTTGGGGATGGAATATGGAATGAGGGAAATCTGGAAGCCATAATGGCCAGAACTCAGACTCTCCTCCCTCCCAACCCCACCTCCTCCACAACATCTCAGTATTAGCACCACATTATGGGAAAAAGTAGGATCCTACAGAAGGCAGACCTGTGGAGAACATTGAAGACAAAGCCATGTGGGAATGTGGAGGCTGCAAAGGAGGCTAACACCAATGTATTAGTTTACTGCATTGCCTGGATGCAGATTCTTTCATATAGTTAGCCATTGCTTGCATATTATCATGTGTCTGGGAGGCCTAATGATAATTTGATTTTTATAGTATTTTAACTTTTATAAAAACTACTTTTCTTACTACAATCCTATGAAGGAGATGATGCAAATGCAAGGGAACTTAAACTCTCAGAGAGAATAGTAAGTGTGAGAGCCAGGATTTGAACTGAGGTCTCACAACTTTCTATCCCACATGCTCTCAACTATAGCACAGCAACCTCCAGATATTACATGCTATACACACTACCTATGCATACTGACCTTGTTATGTTGCCATTATCTGGGACTGTATATTTTGGTAGAGAGATTACTTATTGTTGATAAATATGGGCCATCTAATTCAATCCATTCATTCTGCAGATGAGGAAATGAAGGCAAAGGAAGAAAAGAAGAACAGAAGGAAGGAAACAAGAATTTATTAAGTGCTTTCTATGTGCCAGGCACTATGCTAAATGTTTTAATATTATCTTATTTGATCCTCACAACACCCTGGGAGGTTGGTGCTATTATTATTGCCATTTTACAGGGAGGTTAAGTCATTTGCCCAAGGGTAGATCTGAATCCAGGTACTCCAGACTCCAGAGGGTATGCTTTTCCCACTATACCATGCTATCTTGGGCCTCGGTCTTCTTTTGATTAAGGATGTTAATGAGTTATAAGATCTTAGATTAAGAGCTGCAAAGGACCTCAGAAGTCCAGCACTTCTTAAACCGAGGGTCCCAACCCCATATGGGGTTGCAAAAAATTTGGCAGCACTAAAAGGTTTCTGGATGCACAACTACCAAAAATTAATTCAAAATCAAATGCGTAATGAACGCGAGGTGTTTCTGGCAACGCTTGCCTGTGTGGCATCTTGCAACTTCACTGTAGCCTTGGTTCTGAACACAAAACATGCTCACTTTCCACTAAGCATGCCCTCAGGCCACACAACGCCAACAAACACTGCTGAAATGCAAAAAGAAGTCCTGAGTGGAAAAAGTTTAAGAAGCCCTGATTCCAGTCACTCTGCTTAATTTCACTGATGAAGTCAACAAGTCAAGATAACAAGTACTCATTAATACCTTACTATGTGCCAGGCACCGTGCTAAACACTATGGACACAAAAAAGAGCAAAAATAGGCCAAGCATGGTGGCATACACACATATTATCTCATCTGAGTGAGTTTGAAGCTGATCTCTTAAGCTCAGGGGTTTTTAGCTGTAAATGAGCTTTAGCCGATGGATGTCTGCACAAGATTTAGCATCAATATGTTGAAGTATAGGTGTGGGTTGTTGTTGTTTGTCCTTCCTTTTGGAAGAGGACCAAGGACATCATGGAGTGATGTCTTGACTTGCAAGTAAATTGGACTTAAGTGAGGCAGAGTTGCACAAAGTTGTCAGCCTCACTCTTTTTCACAGTTGTTGAAATCCAGTGGCATGTTGTGGGGGAGATTGAGAGTGCAGAGGAGACAGTTAACCAGGTTGCCTAAGAAGGAACGAAATGGCCCAAATCAAAGTTCCTATTCCAAATAGGAGTGGGATCAGGCCATACATGAGCCCCTGTACTCCAGCCTGGATGAGATGGGAGATTGAGTTTAAAAAAAAAAAAGTAAAAACAATCCCTGTCCTCAGAGGGTTCACATTTTAATAAGGAAGACAACATGCAAATAACTGTGAATATACAAGATAAATACAGAGTAAATTGGAGATAATCTCAGAGGGAAGGTACTAGGAGTAAAACGGGGATGGGTTACCAGGAAAGGCCTTTTTTGGAGGGTAGGATTTAAGGTGGCACTTGAAGGAAGTCACGTAAGCCAAGAAGCTGACACAAGAATTCCAGGCATGTGAGGCAGCCAATGAAAAGGCAATAAGTAGGAGACAGGAGTATATTGTGTGAACAAGGAGGCCATAGCTGGTGGATTGTAGACTATGTGGATGGAAGTAAAGTTTAAGTAGACTGGAAAGATAGGAATGGGTCAAGTTGTGAAAAGCTTGAAAAGCCAGTCAGAGGATGGGTCTCAGAGTGATGGAGTGAATAGGTCAAAGTTATAAAGATATTTAGTGTCAGAACTACAATTTGAAGCCAGGTTTACTTCCATGCTTTTTCCACGGAACCCACCCCTTCAATGCATTAACTATACTCCTAGCCAAAGGCTCAGCTATTACCCAGCAATAACCACCCTTGTCAAAATGCTTAGTGACTACATGGAAAAGTAGCAGAGAAACAGACATAGATATTCAGATCTCATCTCAGGAAGACAAAGACCATTTTATTGTTTAAAAGCTTTCCATTTTCTTTCTGGTTTCCCTGGTTACACTCAATATTTGGGACTAATAGATCAAAAGGCTAGACAGACTTGCTAATATGCTGACCTTTTCAATCAATACGTTTAGCTCAGGGCATTTGTGCTGTCAATTTTCTGTGACAATTCTTTAGCATCCACTGTATATAAAATGCCCAGCTATATTAGGTTAGAGCCTTCATTCCCTCACCAATATATTTTCTTTAGATTCTGACCCCAAAGGCATCATTGTGTTAAACTATTATTTGTTCATTGGATGCCTTGATATTTCATGAATAATGTTAAATTTCTGACATTTGAATTTCTTTACATCTCAAGTTTACCAATCAGGAGAGAAAAACATTCTTTAAAGAGGAAAACATTCTTATTTATTCTATACCGAAATGCTTAAACGAAGAAGATATTTAATTGAAGTTGAGGTTGGCTGAGCTTTCTATATATCAAATAAACTAACAGAATACAGCCTTCTGAATAAATAGATTATATGGATCTTTCCTCTTTATTTTGTTGTTTGGAGTCAAGAGCTCTAAAAATATAGCTTATCATTATAGAATCCAATTCCACACTCATGACTTTTAAATCCTGAATTTTCTAAATGTAATGTGGGAGATATTCTGGTGTGATATATCAATTATAGTAAATAAACAGTTGACACAACTTTACCACTACAAGGTTTGCAAAGCACTTTACATGTATTTCCAGATTTGATCCTCAATGAGAATTTTTCCACAGAGATCCTGTGAAGTAGGTAATATAAATATTTTTATGCCCATTTGTAAAGACAAGGAAATGGAGGCTCTGAAGGGATAAGTGATTTGCACTTAGTCACCCTCCTAACTAGGGGTCAGATTTAGGATTCAAACCTGGGTTTCTCCTAAATCCTGGGTCAGCACTCCCAGTATACTCCAGTGCAGGCAAGAACAGGAGAGGAGCTAATACATCAGGAAAAGCTGTAAAAATATTTTACTTCAGATTTTAAAGCACAAGAAAATTGTACAATCTCCCTCATAGTAAGTCAAGTGCCCTGCTGCTGAAAAGGGAATAGAACTGCTCAGCTTGGCTCTACTGAGCAGCACTAGGAACAATGGTCAAAAGTTGCAAGGGGTCATATTTAGGCTTGATGTAAGGGGGAAAATATCCTAACAATTAGAGCAATCATAACAGAATGGGCTGGCTTGGGAGGCGTTGGTTTTCCCCTACTGAGGTCTTTAAGCAAACTGGATGTTCACTTGTCATGACAGTTGTAGAGGGAATCCTTATTCAGGTATAGATTGCACAAGAAAACCTTTGAGGCCCCTTTTAGCTTTCAGAGTATATGATTATACAAAGCATACAGATTTTCTCAGAAGAATTATGAACCATTGACTGAGTTCAGTGAATACCTTGGACATTGTTCATTTCTATGCAGCTTATGGTAGCCATTCCAGAGGCTTTTCTATCTCATTTACATTGGAGATTCACACATGAGAAAGTTGTAAACCAATGGAGATGTAAAGATCCTTGGCAATCCCCCAAAAGTTTTGCATAGTAAGCATGGCTCAGGAGACATGAGATGATGTGGGAGTATCTGCTATGCCTTGCATTTTCACCAGCAAAATCCTTAGGTAAAGAAATTGAAGAGTATTATGTTGATATCTACAGCTATATTTCATTATTCATATTATTGTGTGCCTACTTTAATTAAAAAAGGAATTCACAGAGTGTTACTCCCTCTCAAGAGTCAGAAATTGTTTGTACCAGAAGTCTCTAGAAGGTCAGTAGAACAGACACCTGATGTTTTAGAACTCCTGAAAATTTATAGCAATCCTAAGCACCTGAATGATATAACCAAGGCAGAACTGAGTTAGCCCAACCAACTTTTTTTGTAAAGCAGAGAATATTTTATGTACTGTGTTATCAAAAAGCTTCCTTATAGAAGCAAGACTTCTGTTGAGGTTTCATGATGTGTTGTGGTGGCACCATCTCAAAGAATTTGGAGTCAGATCACCTCTAATCTAAGTACAGGTATTTATTGAGGATTGACACCCCTCAGAAGAGGACTAGATTCCAAGACGAACCAGCAACTTAGTAAAACAACACCAGCAAATTTATAGTGTATTGATGCTGATTACACAACAGAAATTATGAATATTAAAAAGGCAGGAGAGGTTTGTTAAGAGATAAGGTAATAGGGGTAGGGGTCCCTTCTATGCTTTGGTGGTCAAACTTTCTGGTAGTTCTGCTTTATGATTGGCTAGCTATTGTGGTCCTGTCTGGTGGAGATGGATAGTTAGGTATTATGGTCCTGTCTTGGGCTAAATGGATGATGTGATTGTGGTTGAGTGCAAGCACACCTGTTCAAATATGTGAATTGGATCTGAGGGCATTGGCTAGCTAGGGGCAGTGGCTATATTGAGCCTGGGGGCCTGTGCTATGGTTAAAGACAGATTGTGTGATTAAATCAGGACATGCCTGCTGTTCAGTGGGGCCCATAAGGAAGTTAGAATATTGGGTCTGGGGGTAGCTTTATTAGGATTCCATCAATTTCTATTATTTTGTTTGTGTGGCACCCCTTCTGGACCACTTCCCCTGAGGGTGGCTATTAAACTGGAGTTCAGGCGGTAGCCTATAGTTCTGTACATCTAACATTATACCTCACAAGTCCCCACTAGTATGCTTCCTAATTTCAGTCATGCTAGTAGATACAATTAGCTAGTAACAAAGGCATCTAATAAGATGGCATTCTCCCCATCTCCAGAAACCTGGGACACACTTTTCCATAATTATGCATATTTTCCATGAGATGAGTGGGCACAACCTCAGAATACAATGTTGTAAGCCACACATATAGATAGTATATGTAGACAAGATCACTCACAACTCTGGAACTGCAGGGTTTCAATGTTCTTCTCACGGTGAGGTCTTTGCAAAGCTCCTCCTTGGATAAAGTGTCCCTGCTTAGGTTGGTTACTTAACAGACCTTCCAGGTTCTGCTTTTCTTCTCAGGTAAACTTTCAATGGCCAGAGGTATAGCTCCCTTAAGTCCATAGTTTTTTTTTCTTTGTTTCTCCTTGAAGTTGGAACTGATTCTTCAAATGCTAGTTAAGATATTTCCTTGTGGGTAATTAGCTCCTCTGTTATATGCCACGCAAATGACAGTGGGAAGAGAAAAATCTCACCAATAGGTGAAGATGAAGAGTTGAATTCTTTCTCAACTGCTAGCTTCTGCCCCAAATTAACTGGGCTCTATCTTTTAGGGATCTCCCAAGGTCATGCCTCTAATCATTTTTCATCCAATGACCACTCCTTTCTGATTCATACGAAGGACTTGTTCATACCTCATAAAGAAAACACCTGATGTGATATCATTTTTATAACTAGTTCAATGCCTTGTTATTGGGTCCTTTTCTGTTATTAGATCCTGGGTATTAAAGTAACAACTCCTTTATACTTGTCATACTAAAGACAGTATGATAGATAGCTTCTTGGGCTTAGAGTCAGGAAGGCCTAGTTTCAAATCTTGTCTCTGAGTTTAATAGATATGTCACCCTGGGAAAGTCACTTAACCTCAGTGTTTCTCAAACTCTTTTTCCTTCATAGCACGAGCATCCTTTGCTGTGAGGAATCAGAGTACACCGAAAGCTTTAACTGTCAACACTTTGGAAGACTGAGGTTATGTCAGTGCATACAAAAAAGGCAATTTTCATCTAGTGAATCCTTGTTATACTACATAAGCTGGATAACTAAAATTTATATTAAATAAAATTATTTATATATTTTCTTTTATCTGCAATAGCATATCTGAATTTTGGTGACACCCTTAGCAAAACTCACAGCATATCCTTTGGTAACACTGCTTTATTTCTATGCAACTCAGGAACTCCCTAGGACTTATTTATGAAGATTGACATGATCTCTATAATTACAAAGGAAGGAAGGAAGGCAAAAAAGGAAGAAAGGAATGAAAAAGAAAGAGAAAAAGAAGAGAGGGAGAAAGAAAGAAAGAGAAAAAAAGAAGGAAAGAAGGAAAGAAAAGAACGGAGAAAAGATGCAGACTCATAAGATCATAAATTTAGAGCTGGAAGGAACTTTAGAAGTTATATTTATTTTACAGCTGAGGAAACTGAGGCCCAGAGGGATTAAATGATTTCCTCAGGGTCAACAGCTATTAAATGTCTGAGGTGGGATTCAATCCAGGTGGTCCTGACTTCCAGGCTAGTGCTCTGGGTTTATGTTCCACTTTGGTCACTTACTTGCTTGATGATTAGGGGCGAATCATTTTACCATTTTGGGCCTCAGTTTCCTCATCTGCAAACTAAGGGGTATAGACTAGTTGATAGCTAAGGTTATTTCTAGATGTAACATTCTGCAAGCGTTTATTGTAATGTAAAGGTCATTGGATTAAGTCTCAGGAGCCCTTGAGTTCTTTATTTGACTTCTCTGTCAGCTTGCAATATGACCTTAAGGAAATTATGCAACCTCTCTGTATTTCAGGTTCTAGTCAACTCAAGTCAACAGGTTCAATGACTTTGCTGAGGTCAAGTTAAGATATTTAACCTCTTAGGGACTTAATTTCCACAACTAAGAAATGTAAGTTTTGCACTGGACGACTTACAAGATCATTTTTAAACTATTTATATCCACTAGAGTCAACAGTTGTTTTGAATGTCTTGGCATATGAAAAAGTCTGCAGTGGCCATTAGAAATGGCATATATCCTTGTCTGCAAATGGGTAGATTTTTGCATGTGGTCTGTACTATATAGTGTCTATCTGGAAAGCAAGTACTAGCCAGGAAATAGTGCCCAAATCAGCAAAACTGCACCAGCAAGAGCTCTGTGGAAGGCACTGTAGACCACAGTCCTTTGCAAAATGAAGTGTCCCTTCTTTCTTCACTAAATATTGGCAATGTTAGGCAAAGCCCCATTGCCCCTCTGCTGGTTATGGTTCTGACAGGAAGGAATCTTTCCCCCCAATGGTGTTGAAGTAGGGGAATTTTGTCCAGTGGAATACCACTTATCTTTTTTCTTAATAATTCTGGGAAACAGAATTTTCTAGCTCTAAGGAGGAAGCCAGTGAAACCTAAAATGAATTAATCATCCATTTCCTGGTTCTAAGGCAAGAAGTTCTCTGGTTTTCCCTTCTTTGGAAGCACTGCCTTCCCTTTTTCTATAGTTGTTTAAAATGTCAGAATTTCATTCAGATGCTAGTTCCATCAAGGTTTTATGTGACTCAGTTGCTGTAACATGAGAACTGACTTTGCCCAGGCAGGCCCCTCATCCCTAAAGACTGAAGCATGACTAATGACATTCCAGTAACAAGGAAGACAAGCTGGCAGCCCCATGCTTGACCCATGTGAGTAATTTCTAGCAACTGTTTTGAGCCCTCAACAGCTGCATTGGTTTGCTCAGTATTCTTGGCCTTATTGGAAGTCTCATAATTGGGATCTCTAGTCAATCCCTCCTGGATGCTAATCATTCCGGTCCTTCATGCTGGCAGTGCATATGGCATGTTCACTCTTGCACTAGGGCCATACCAGGCCCAATTAGAGGCAAGAAATGATGTTTCCAGATGTGTCGTGTGGTTTTAAGTCATGTCTACCTTTCCAGAGCCCAACATCTTCATTGGAATTTCATTGAATCTGAAATTTCAGTGAAGGGAATGAATTTATCAACAAACATACCTTAGGGAAAGCCAATATATTATATGACTGAAAGCACAGTATAGCCAAATAAGAGGCTTTTATAAGAGACTGGCTAGGGGGCAGCTAGGTAGCGCAGTGTATAGGCCCTGAAGTCAGGAGTACCTGAGTTCAAATCTGGCCTCAGACCAAACACTTGACATTTACTAGCTGTGTGACCCTGGGCAGGTCACTTAACCCCAATTGCCTAAAAAAACAAAACAAAACAAAAACCAAGAGATTGGCTATGCAAAGAGAACATACTTTAGGAGTCCCCTTCTCTCTTCTGACCCTGCCATCACCTTGGTTCAGGCCCTCACCACCTCATACTTGGGGTCTTAGCCTGCTGATTGGTCTACCTGCCTCTAATCTCTCCTCACTCTGCTTCATCCTCCACTCAGCTGCCAAAGTTGTCTTCCTAAAACACAAATCTGTCCATGTTGTTGTTGTTCAGTCATTTTAGTCATGTCTGAATCTTGTTACCCCTTTTGGGGTTTTCTTGGCAAAGATACTAGAATAGTTTGCTATTTCGTTCTCCAACTCATTTTACAGATGAGGAAACTGAGGCAAACAGGGATAAGTGATTTGTCTGGGGTCATACAGCTAGTGTCTGAGGCCAGATTTGAACTCATAAAGATGAGTCTTCCTGACTCCAGACCCAGCATTGTATCCCCTGTACCACCTAGCTGCCCACAGGTCTATCCATATCCTAGCCCTATTCAATGAACACCAATGGTTCCCAGTTACCTCAGCATCAAATATAAAACCCTCCATTTGGCTTTTTAAGCTTGTTACAACCTGTCCCCTTTCTAACTTTTCAGTTTTCTTAAAAAAAAATAAGGTTTTTTTCCATGTCCCCACCACATACTCTTTAATTCAGTGACAGTGGACTCTTGGCTATTCCATGAGCAAAACATCCGTCTCTCAGTTCTGGGTCATTTTCTCTGGCTGGGAAGCTTGGCCTTCTTACCTCTGCCTCCTGGGGCTGCCTTTAAGAAGCTCAAATCCCACCTTCTGCAGGAGACCTTTTCCAGGTCCCCCCCCCCCCAGCACACATTCTAGGGTTTTCTTTCTGAGATTACTTTCTATTTACCCTGTATTTATTTTATGTGCACGTAGTGGTTTGCATGTTGTCTCTCCCATTAGAATGTGAGCAATGATTGCGTTTTTGCCTTTTTTGGGGGGGGGGGGTAGGGGGCTATTTCCAGCACCTACTTAGCATAGTGCCTGGCCTATAGTAAAGACTTAATAAATGCTTGTTGACTGACTGATTGAGTAAACTCAGAAGTGCCAACTCTCAGAGGAAAAGATGGATGAGGAGACTGGAAGGGGTTGACTTTCAAAGATAACAGCTTAAAAAATTATTCCTATTAAGTGCAGATCTAAGACTAGAATCTAGGTCTCCTCCCTCCCAGTATGGCTCTTTCCATTTGATTAGCTTAAGGCAGAATTTCAGGTTGTATCCTACTCTGATGCCTCAACATCCTATGTCACCAAGCTGGGTGATCAAAGGCTGTGTCAGGTTCTTCCAAGCTAAAAAGGCTTTGAGACCCCAGGGATCCAAGGCCCATTTTCCCTACAGCTGCTAAATTAATTTTCCTAAAGCACAGTTCTGCCACATCCCACCCAACCCCCATACACACATTCACAAACACGCCCACACGCGCACACACGTACTCTTTTTAGGATAAATGGAACGGATGTCTTTAAGATAGAATGCAAACTTTTTTGTCTTCCATTTAAGACTCTCCACTCTCTGGTTCCAACTTATTAGCCTTATTTCACGTTATTTCCCTTGACAAACTCTACATTATAACCAAACTGACCTCATAAATGCGTCACAACAATTTCCTACTTCATACATTTACATAGGCTATCCCTTATGCTTGACTATACTCCCTCCTCTTTTGTCTTTTTTTCAAGAGCTCAGCTCGGGTCTGGGGCCAAATTTGAACTCAGGAAGGCGCTCTATCCATACTATCTACCTGGCTGCCCAAATTGTTTGTCCTTGTCATAAACTTTTCTTCTCTGTTTTGTTTGTTTATTTTGGAAATAAAGAAGCATACCATTTGTTAAAAGCAAATAAACAAAAAAGCTCAGACTTGCCTCTTCAGTGAAGCCCTCCCTGATTCTTATCCAATGTCACCTCAAATTATTGATACTCTCTCTCCCTCTGCAAATTACCTTCTATTTACTTATCTGTGCATATATTATTATTCCTTTAGAGAATGTAAGCTTCTTGAATGCTGGCAATATTTTTTTTCTTAGCTTTATATTCCTGGAACCTCACATAATACCTGGCATATAGTAGTACTTAATAAATGCTTGTTGATTTGAGTGGAATTAAATGATTCAGCTCAGTGATTTGAGCAGGTCATTTAATCTCTCTGGGCCTCAGTTTCCTCACCCTTAAAATGAAAGAGTTGAACTAGATGGCTTCTGAGGGCCTTTTCAGCTCTATGATTCTACAATTCACAACAAACCCAAATAGTGAGAACTTCTAGTATTATCCCGGTAGCTCCTTCTCCCCTTCTTATTCTTGTAACTACATAAAATTCTCAACACTGTCTTTCTTTTTTAATTCTTGTTGACAGCTGAATACCAAAGAATGTTGTGAACAATTTTGATAATTTTCTTCTCCCACCATTTCACTATTAGTACACACCCTTATCTGACTTATTAATCCCTGAACTGGTTGAAACACAGTTCTGATGATATCAAATAATATTGAGTAGTTTACTTAGTAGCTTTATAATGCTGTCAGTTCACATATGTCCACAAACAACAACAATCATTTCAGGTAAGTGCTCAGTTCTGATTTCTCTTAGAACTGTGCATATTTGGTTAGCCTAGCTTATACCATATACTCACAGAACCTAACAATGGCTATGCTTTTTTTTCCCTTAGATTAATTTATAAAAACAAAGTCAGAGTACTGTGAAACAAGGAGTTTTCTATTTTGGATCTCCCATTTTAAAACCAATCCTCCTTTTCCTAAACTCAAAGGTATTTAGTCTTTAAAAAGGAACATCTAAGTAAGCCATCATTATGTAAATCCAGAAATTAAGTTTTACTAAGTCCCCAGGGAGGTACTTCATGGAAAGTCTCAGTTATCTTGGCTAATGTCCCTTCATATTTGGGTGGGGTTACCAGGAATCTTTGAGACTGGAAGCCTGGGATTAATTAAATCACAAACTCAATAGGATTTCTGCCATAGACCCTTTAAATTTGAATCCTCACCAGGTAGGGAAGCTAATTTTATAAATTATATGCAGCTACAGATGTAAGATGTTGTTAGTTTCACAGCTCAGTAAGCTTGCATCACCTTATTTACTTAAAAAAAAAAGATGAGGGAAAGGGGATCTAATTAATTCTTACTTTTATCAATCAAAATAATTGGATTTAAACTAAAACTGCACTTTTTGGTCAGATAGGCTAGAACAATTGTTTGGTGATTTATGAAATATGAGTAGTCTACTGGGAATCATGTTCTTTGGTTAATGGGCCATACAATATGCTAGCTGGCTTATCCTTAAGACTGCTGTTTCCAGAGCAAATCTCTCATTAGAATTGAAAGGAGGAACACATTGGGTGGATGTTCTAGAAGGACTTACCATAAAAGGGACAATCATTGGTAATAATAATAACAATAACAATAACAATAAAGTACTTCTAGGTTGGTTGTTCACTTGTTTTTCAGTCATGTCCTACTCTTCATGACCCCATTTGGGGTTTTCTTGACAGAGATACTAGAATGGTTTGCCATTTCCTTCTCTAGCTCATTTTACGGATGACGAACTAAGGCAAACAAGATTAAGTGACTTGCCCAATGTCACACAGCTAGTAGGTGTCTGAGGTCAGATTTTAGCTCATGAAGCTGAGTCTTCCTCCTGACTTTTTTGTTACCGTTAGTATCACAACTATCTTCCCTATCACCTAATCTCAAAAACTGGACATCCTCTTGAACTCTTCTCCCTTTTCCCCTATATACAGTTAGTTGCTAATTTCCATTGTTTCTACCTCTACAAACTCCCTTTCCACTCTTGTTTCCTATTATTGTACTTCATGTCAACTATACTTGAGTAGAAGAGGACTACCTTCCATTGCCCAAATATTTTATGTATTTATGTGTCTCCATACCTTTATTCAAGGTTTCCTTCCTAACTTTTCAGTTTGAATGCCCTTCACTCTCAGCTATACCAGTCCAAATCCTACCTTTGCTTTCAGGCCAGATTCAAGTGCTAATTCCTTCACGAAGCTTTCACTGCCTTCCCTCAACCTTCATTGCCTGAAGTCATTTCTGTCTCCTCTCCGAAATTCTGTAGTACATTGTACCTATCTTATTTCATTTTCTCATTCTTCCTTACATATTTCATTCCTTCTCTCTAGAATGTGACCTCCCTGAGGATAAGTACATGGATAACTGTGAAGAGATTTGGAGTTTATAACTAGCTCTGCTACTAAGCCAGTATCCAGGACAGTGCTTTTGACTCTGGACTCACTCTTTCAGAAGAAGGTAGGTTGTACCACCCCTCAGAGGTCTAGAGGTACTCCTAAAGGGGTGGGATAACCTCTAATGTTATCAGCTTAAACATCCCATCCCAGTACAAACATACCTCATTTTATTGCACTTTATCATGTTTTGCAGATATTGCATTTTTACTAATTGAAAGTTTGTGGCAATTCTGTGTTGAGCACCTTTTTTCCAACACCATGTGCTCGTATCTTGTCTCTGGGTCACATTTTGGTAATCTTCACAATATTTCAAACTTTTTCATCTTTAGCGTATCTGTTATGGTGATCTGTGATCAGTAATGTTTGATGTTGCTATTGTAATTGTTTAGGGGCACCACAAATCATGCCCATATAAGATGGCAAACTTAATTGATAAATATGGTATGTGTTCTGACCCCTCTACTAACTGGCAGCTCCCTCTTCTTTCTCCTTCTCTTTGGGCCTCCCTAATCAACCCAATAATATTGAAATTAGACCAATTAATAACCCTACAATGGCCTCTAAGTGTTCAAGTGAAAGGAAGAGTCAATCGATGAGGCAAACTTCATTGTTGTCTTATTTTAAGAAATTGTCACAACCTCCCTAACCCTCAGCATCACTATCCTGATCAGTCAGCAATCATCAACATTGAGGCAAGACCCTTCACTAGCAAAAAGATTATGACTCATTAAAGGCTCAGATGATGGTAAGCATTTTTTAAACAATAAAGTATTTTTAATTAAGGTATATACATTTTTGGTTTTTTAGATATAATACTACACTTAATAATTACATTATTAATTATTAACAATAATTAATAATCATGTACTTAATAAACCACAGCATAGTGTAAACATAATTTTTATGTGCGTTGAGAAAGCAAAAAAAAAATATGTGACTTGCTTTGTTGTGGGGGTCTAAAACCAAATCTGCAATATCTCCAAGGTATGCCTGTATGTGCCCTCCACATAGGCTGTTAACTACCAGTGATTAGCGTCTTAGTTCTATTTAACAAATTAACATCAATTAGCTTTTGTAAAGTGTTATTTATTTTCATGTTATAGCAAGAATGAAAGTACAAACAACCCCTCCCCTCACCCCAACACCTTCAGAATATACTTTTCTCTATATCGCTTTAGCCCCTAGGAGAATAGGTTCAGACAACAGTTTCTACACAGCATGGGTCACATCAAGTTCACGTCCAAATGTGGCGATGCTTCTGAGTAGTCAACTGAGCTACCACTGGACTTGGTGTCAAAGGTAGCTCCTTGCTCCTACTAGCCTCAAAGTTGGACTATTTGTCAGTATGGATTCTGTTCCTAGTTCCTGTGTCTTACAACAGCAGCCATCTCCCGACCTTTCAAAGCTCACAAGAGTGACCCCTCTAAGCTTCTGCATCTAAAACAAAAGAACAAAACACCGAGGCAAAGAACTAAGCCTGTTTTTGTGCACTCTGATGAAGAGGGTCAGAAGCCTCTCCCCTTAAAGCTTTTTCTCCTCTCACTCACTAGAATACTGTTGCACAGAAAGAAGATAGCCGAAGCCTGGAGGTTTTGTTTTTTGTTGTTTTTTTTTTCGTAATGTCTATACATGCTCCAAAATCTATGTAGGGATTGCATCAGCCAAGCACTTTGCACATGCTCACAAGGACTGGACTCATTGGCCAGTCTACATACACAGAGTGCTCACTGAATGTACTGTGTGCTCTCAGCTTCATGGTGGCTCAGGGTGAGAAAGGGACAGATCCTGTTAGACCCATAACAAGTATTCAACGAATATTTTTTGAATAAAAAGATTAAGTTAATTAGCATCTACAAGTCATTTGTATGTTTGTGAATTTTAATAACTGCAGTAGATCAGAGTCCATAGGGGAACCTGTATTTTATTTCCTATCTCTATTTCTAAGATTAAAATGTTGGGGATTTCAAGCTTCCGAGAACAGGTGAGAAGGAACTTCTCTCTGCTTCTAGAATTAGAAGATGGGAAATTTAAAGCATCAGATTTGATAAAGAAGGAGCTTTTCCTATACCCCTGAAATCAAACTGTGAGAGCCCCTTAATGGTAGCCACTCTGGTCACCTGAAAGAGATTACTTGAAGTGCTGCTGTACCCAGTAGATGATCAACAATTTTTTTGTTGAGTTGAATTGAATTGAATTGAAGAAGGATTTTTAGTTGTCAAAATATTAGCCTAAGCACATCAATTATTTGCAATATAATTCCATTATCTCCATGTAAAGAATAGGAAAAGTACTTAGAAAAATTAGTTCCCTATAATTTAAAAATATTTTTCTTCAAATCTTATTTAGTCTATTCATTTGCCTTCTGATCATCCTTTTTTGTCTGATACAGTAAAGTTCTAGTTCAATCAAGAAGACTGCGTTCAAAATATCTCTTTGAGTACTTTAAGGACTCTATGATAATAGCGACCTGTCTATGTACCTTATTGGGCCCCTATTTGAGGCCTGGGGAAGCTTACATGGCACAATGGGTAGAGTGTTGGGCATGGAGTCAGGAAGGCCTGAGTTCAAATTATGCCTCAGACACTTAATAGCTGTGTGCCTGGACAAGTCACTTAACTCTGTTTGCCTCAGTTTCCTCAACTGTAAAAGGAGCTAGAGAGGGAAATGGCAAACCACTCCAATATCTTTGCCAAAGAAAACCCCAAATTGGATAATGAAGAGTTGGATGCAATTGGAACAACTAAAAAACATCAAAATTTGAGACCTTTCCAAGGTTTTTGGACTTGCCTAATAGTGTGATTGTAAATGTTTAACAACTGGCTTTTTGGGTGAGGGAGTACACAGGACAGACTTTTAAAGTTGAATCTGCATTGTTAACATTTTCTCATCACTTTCTTAAGTCTAGAAAATCAACAAAACAATAAAAAAAGCCCTGGTTTGCAATATTTATGCTGATTTCTGAGGTGTCAATACGCAACACCAAAAATTTAACAATTTGCTCTCCTAGCTTTAGATTTCAGATTGGCCAGAGTCACTGTAGATCCAGGTCACCTCTAAGCCAGAAAGAAATGCATGAGTAGGACTTTAGTTCAAGTTCAAATGGTCACAAATTCAAAATTGGTGAGGTCCTGGTTAATGAAGTTTGGAGGGGGAATGGTACTTTAGTGGCTTGGTGGTTTCATTGGTGAGGCCATTCCCCTCAGTTGATGTATACTGTATCTCCTCTATGCCTTCTTGTCCTGTGTGATTCATGTCTACCTTTTCCCGTTTGAAAGCCTTCTTGATCTTTTAACATCTCAAAACAAAGGTATTCCTCAGAATAGTAAATAATGTTTCTCATGCTCTTAAATGACCTACCCACCTCCTTTTCCAATCACGTGTGTCTTTTATGCAACTTTAGTTGCCTAGACTCTCATAGGTAAAATAAGATCATAAATTTAGAGCCAAAAGGTACCATAGAGGTCATCTAGTCCAACTTCCTCATTTTACTAATGAGAAAACAAGCCCAGCATAATGAAGTGATTTTCCCATGTTCACACATGAGTATGTATCAGAGGCAAGACCTGAACCCAGGTCTTTCTGATTTCAAGGCTGGCTTTCTCTGTACTCTGCCGTACTGCCTGTCAAAAGGCTTAAATTTGCAGAATTCATAGGGAATACAGAATACCATGAAAACGAACCAAAGGGTGATAGACAAGAAAATGTTTATTAAATTTATTTAAAGGTCCCCACCTACATGGGTTACTATGGTGATGTAAGAAAGAGAAAAAGTCAATGAAAATAATTTTAAATAATAAAGGTCCCCGCATCTGATTTCCTTTTATCTTTGTATACATGACCATGTTTATGCAGTTTATATTAATCCCAAAGGGCAGCTAGGTGGCACAGTGATTAGAGTGCCAGGCCTGGAGTCAGGAAGACTCATCCTCCTTGGTTCAAATCTGGTCTCAAATACTTACCCTAGGGAAGACACTTAACCCTGTTTGCCTCAGTTTCCTCATCTGTAGAATGAGTTGGAAAAGAAATGGCAAGCCACTCCAGTATCTTTGCCAAGAAAACCTCAAATGGGTTCATTGAAGAGTCAGACACGACTAAAATCACTGAATAATGAAATTAATCCTAAAATAGCCAAGATTCATGACTTCTCTTGTTTCCTTCGAAACTATATTTGGGAAAAATCTCCATGTCCTCCTTACGCCTCTATGTCTACAAACCAATTGTGTTGCTATCATGGAGTCCAAGTAGTTAGGATGGCCTGCTTTGGTTGCCTAAGCAAACAGCTGGGAAGGAAGACACTAGTGTCACTATTGAGTCACCAAGGCTATTATTGCAAGGCTGGTTAATGGATTGATAGCTTGGACTGTCTGCAGAAGCCACAGTGATAATGAAATTCAACTCAGCAGTCAGGATACAGACAACAGGTGCATCATCCACGTTGCAGGAGAAATCTTGCCTTTCCCGGCAGGAAAGTCTTTTTTGAATGAAATCATTCATTATGTCTCATGTTCTTCAGCAAAGCAGAAAATGAGCAGGCCTGAAAATTGGCTGATGCTCCCATCAAGAAGTAACTTCGCATCACGTGGTTCACATGTTCTACATGAGTTTGGTAGGCAAAGTTCTGAAACCTTTGCGGGGGCTGACAGAGGGCAGGAAGAAACTAATAGCTGCACACACACACACACACACACACACACACACACACACACACAGTAATTCAAAAAACAAGCCAGCAAAGTAACTAAATTCTGAGAATCTGGAACAAAAACCTCCCCCAAACTCTTCACTTACAAAAGAGTTGGAATGTCTCTGAAGACATTCCAAGCATAAAGGTGGTGGGTGGTGACGGATGAGAGTTGGGAAGAGCTTAGCCCAGAGCTGCTGGACAATTTTCCAGCTCTAAATCTGCTCTTCACCTGTGGCTTCACTTTCGAATTTGACATTAATTTTCAGAACATCAAATGCCTATGAAGCGTAAGTTCCAAAAATGTAATCCAAAGCTTCGACGTAAATCACTTGATGATGATCCAGTGTTTTAGATATGAAGGGGGGAAAATTAAAAGAGAAAAGTCAGACATATGGTTCTTGTTTCTGGGGAAGCTGAGGCTGGTGGGTCACTTGTATTCAAGAATTCTGAGTTGCAGTAGGGATAATGTTGATTGGGCGACTGCTGTAATTCTGGCATCAATATGGTGAACCTTTTGGATTAGAAGGGAAAACTGATCCAGGTCAGAAAAAGTGGAGAAGGTTAAAATTTCTGTGCCTATCCATGTTGAAGCTAACCCTAAGTGGCCAGTAAATAGATCACTAGATCTGGATTCAGGAAGACCTGAATTGAAATTTGACATGAGATATTTATAAACTGTGTGACCCTGAGCAAGTCACTTAGCCTCAGATTCTGTGATTATGTGCTATAATATAGCTACAACATGTGTAACAACACCTACTTCCCAGGGTTGCTATGAGGATCAAATGAGATAATATTTGTGAGTAAGGGGGTGTTTTTTGTTTTCTTTCTGAGCATGATCAATTTATTAGTTAGACTAACAGTAACCAATAGATTGGCTCAACAGCCTCTCTCTATCACAAAAGACATTGAATAAGGGCTGACAGAGTTTTTTATAACAATGAGCAAGATGACAGAGCACAATTACATAATATTTGTAAAGTGCTTTGCAAACCTGAAGTATAACATAAACTGTAGCTATTATTATTATTAGTAGTATTCTCATCATCATCATTATTATATTATATAATACTAATTATCATATTGTTATTATAGTTGTGTGATCATGAGCAAACCCCTTATATATTCTGAGCCTCAGTATTCTTGTACTATCCCTTTCACACAGTTATTGTGAAGTAAGTGATTTATTGACCTTAAAGTAACATATACATCTGAACAATTTTTTTATCACGTGCCTTTTTTTCTCATGCTTATCCGCCTGTCTCTTTGTCAGTTCAATTCTGACTCATCCTTCTAGTCCCAGCTTAAATGTCGACTTTAAACATCTTTTTTACTTGTTCATACTAAGCAGTTTAGCATTTGATTATTTGCTATCTTGCATTATTCTCCAATGATCATTTTATGCATGCTAGTCTTATTTTCCTCACTAGAGAGTAAGATCCTGGAGGGCAGGAACCTATTGTTCTCATCATTCTTTTCTACTCCTCCCCTTGCTTCTGTGCTACTTTGTCTTTATGTCCCCATCCTTAGCATAGTGCTTGGCACATAGTAAGCACTTAAAAATGCTTTTCAATTCATTCATTCATGCATTCACTCATTTTTTGAGAATCAGGGTTCCCTCAGGATATATCAAAGTCTGTCTATTACTATCTGGCTTTTTGTTGTTCGGTCATTTCAGTCATATCCAACTCTTCATGGCTCCATTTTGGGATTTTCTTGGTGAAGGTACTGGAGTGGTTTGCCATTTTTTTTTTCCAGTTCATTTTACAGATGAGGAAACCGAGGCAAACCGGCTTAAATGATTTGCTCAGGGTCACCTAGTAAGTGTCTGAGGCCAGATTTGAACTCAAGGAGATGAATTTTCCTAATTCCAGGCTGGGCACTCTACTCACTGCTCCACCTATGTACCCACTGTCTGTCAGAGGATAAAGTGTTCAGCCTGGAGTCGAGAAGACATCATCCTGAGCTCAAATCTGGCCTCGGACACTTAATTACTGGCTCTGGAATAAAAAAAAACCTGGGTTCAAATCTTACCTCAGATGCTTGTTATGTGTGTGACCATCAGCAAGTCATGTAACTTCTCTATGCCTCAGTTTTAACATCTGTGAAACAAAGGGATTGAACTCCATGGTCTCTGAGGCCTTTTGCCCTTCTAAATCTTTAATCCTATAAGCCTGGTGTTTTTCAAAGGCCCCTCCCACCAGCCTTTTGAGAAAAAACTGAGACTAACAAAAGTATCAATCATTGAACAAGTATATTAAAGGCAATAAAGAATGGAGAAGGGCTGAGTAGCTGATCCCTTTTCATAAGGCCATCGTTATGGGCCTCCTTCTGATACTCTCCTTTTCCCTTCCCTCAGAGTTTTAGCTACAGTCCCCTCAGTCTTATTGCAGGAATTAGTGAAATGCCTGGCTTGTTTCTGATTATCAAGGGTTCCAAGGCCAGGTCAGTGTCCACTATAATTCTTTCCTCCTGAGTCTGCATATTCCCTTGGCCTAGTGTTTGCACACCTGCTGGGCCCTTGTACTCTCCCTAGGTCTAGGTTCTACCAGTCCCACAGCACATTGCCCAACACCTCCTGTCACACACTTCCTGCGACTCCTGGCAATGACCGGCACTGTGGTCATTTCCCTCTGCCAGAGCTGTGTTCTGCAAAGATGCTCTACCAGGAAGTTCATTCCTTCTGTCTATTTCCCCAGTACCTCTTACCTCCTTCCATCCCACTGAGGGGAGGGTATAAAAAGCACAGGTCCCATTAACACTGCTTAAAGTCCTTTCAGCTTGTCTTTTCAATGAATTCTTGAGCAAGCGAAGTGAGAGAATTGAAATTGATGATCTCCAATTCTGTGACTTTTGTGAATGCTTGGGCTGCCTCAGGAACTTTTTGAATTCTTCTGCAAAGCTGCATAATATCTGTAAAGTACTTTGGCTCCCTTGGAAAAAGGCAGATATTTTAATGATTATTGTTATTCAGGAAAAAAATCTAAGTAATTTTGCCTCTTAAATCCATGAGTAAAAATGTGCCCTGGAAGTTGAAGTTGAAGTAATAAGTTTTTTCTTAGAATGATAATAATAATAATAATAATAATAACTAACCTTTATATAGGGCTTACTATGTATTAGGCACTGGGCTAAGTGTATTATGATTATTATCTCATTTGATCCTCACAACAATCTTGGAGGTATGTGCTATTATTATTCTCATTTTACAGATGGGGAAACTGAGGCAAGCAAGGGTTAAGTGACTTGTCCAGGGTCATATAGCTAGTAAGTGTCTGAGGCCAGATTTGAACTCAGTTCTTCCTGACTCCAGACCCAGTACTCTGACCACTGTGCTCTCTCTATCTCTCTCATATCTATCTCTCTTTGTCTCAGTCTGTGTCTCTCTGTCTCTCTCATATCTATCTAGATATAGATACATACACACAGACACACACACACACACTCACAGAGACACACATATATACACACATTAAAAATATATATTATTATTATATATTACATTATAGATTATAAATATATATTTATTATATCCCATTACCATATTACATGCAATATTAATATATTTATTGAACTTAATTCATATGAATTTAATTTACATAATATGTATGACATACCATATGAATTATATGTATAATTAGATAGATATGAAAATCACAATGATGAAATTCCTAATTATAATTATGTTATAGATAATATTCACATACTTTAGTTTAATTCATATTAATTTATTTTATATAATATATGTGGTATATATTGACATATTTGGAAATCCTGGTAATGAAATTCCTTTTACTAAGCAGATTGTCATCTATTGTGTTTTTTATAGTTTTAGAGAACTGGCCAGGGCGCTGAAAGATTAAGTGATTTGTTCAAGGCCACGCTGCTAGTTTGTATCAGAGTTGAGACTTGAACCCAGGTCTTTCTACTTCAGAGTCCAATTTTCCACATATTACACCACACTACCTCTATTTGAACATGAGATACCGCTTTAAACACCAAGTGTCATTTTTATTACTTGGGGACAACTTTGAACTAAGACTAGGGAAATAGGTAAGTGAATACTGGTCAGTATATAACATTAGTAATAGCATTTATGCAGTGTTTTAAGGTTTGCAGAGTGATTTACACACCTTATTTCATTTGATCTTCGCAACAACCCTGGGAGGTAGGTGCTATTATTATCCCCATTTTACAGAGGGGAAAACTGAAACAAACTGAGGTAAAGTGACAAGTACCCAAGGTCATGTAGCTAGTAAGTATCTGAGGGAGTATTTGAACTTAGGTCTTGTCGACTTCAAATATGACATTCCATGTACTGAACTACCCAGCTTTGTGATTAAGGATGAAGGTAGTCCAAAAAAAATAATAAATCATGCTTTTGGAGGACCTAGCCCTTTTACAGCAGGCAGTCTCTGTTCTTGTCTCAGTCAGAGAACCTGCCCTTCTCTGGAATTTTCTGTACTTAGAAACATTCATGTTGGAAATTTCCATGCCCTGTGCCTATTAAACTTGGGCTGTGCCAATCAATCCCTGCCCCCTTGCCTATGACGATAAGAAATGGGAAGCCATTCAAATGTGCTTAAGTGAGACTGTACTCCTTCCAAAAAAAAAAAAAGAAGAAAGAAAGAAAAGAAAAAAAAAAAAGGGACAGAACTAGTCTGCATTGTCCAGCTATCCAATCTGCAGCACCCTAGTGATATTCCTTCCCAGTGATGATTTGGAGATGCCAGTCTTGGCCCTTATATGCAGGTGTTGATGGTCACTTAGTTACCAACCTACCTAGACTACCTAGGCTTCCCTTGTTACCTTTGCTTCTGATGCTACCTTAAACATTCTCTTATGTGACCTAAAGGTGCCATTGTAAAGGCCTGACTCTAAGTATTCACTGGGTGGTCTAGTGAAACCTCCTTTGGGTACCAAAACTACTGTAGCAGATTAGGAACTAGACAAAGCAGGAAATGATTCACAAGAGACAAAGAACTAAAGAGATTCAGAGAGGAGAGCAGAAATATGGCAGCTGAGTAAGTATATCTGAAGAAAGGTTCTGTTATCCTTCCCAAATGGAGTCTCCTCAGGGGATGTTCCTTAAAAGCTATTGAAGATCTAATCAAGTTGACACGGTCCATTTTAGGCATCGGCCTTCATTCCAACCCAGTCTCTTCAACAATGGGCTTCCACAACCCCACTTTTATTTCACACTGTGACCTCTTGGAAAAAGTCAGTCTGGTATTTTAAAAGGGGCAGAAATGGTTAACCTCTGCATTTTCAAAGAGGATGAGCTGACAAACGCAAACTGCTTGTTTGGTGGGGAAAGCTTCCTACAGTGTCATGGCTACAATATGCCTTCTGGATGGACACGTCATACCGGTAATTGTGTGTTAGACATCCAAAGTGACTGATGTTACAGATGAGAGGCAACTTAGCTTATTTGAAACGTCTGTTGCCAAAGGCCATTCACCTTTCAGCCCACACTTCCAAGTGGAAAGTGCAAATTATCTAAAACCAAAATAATTGGGCTCCACTTGTCTCATATAAGAAACCCTCAGTGGATCGAAGAGCCCCAAGTTCCATCTTTTAAACTGAAAAGACCTTGCTGATGATGAAGAAATAATTGGCAACTCTAAAGAAAGCACTTTTGGTTGGTGAAGCAAAGGAGAGGAGGAGACTGAGAATCTGGAGACTGGAAAGATAATTGTGGACTTGACAGAAATTGAGAAGTTCAGAAAAAGTCTGGGTTTTGGAAGAATGATACTCTAATGAGATAATGTAATTGTGATGTAAATAGCAGCCTCTTGATGTCTGCTCATCCTTTATGTCTCACTCAGTTCCAGTGAAAACTGAAAGGAGGGCGGGGTTCTTATTCACTAGCCCATCTTACAGAACGGTACCTGTCAAAGTCCTCAGATGATTTTGGGAAGGCAAGGCATGGTTACAATGACATAGGGGTTTTCCCAGTGGCACTTATGTAGCTGCTATGAGAGCACAAGTTGTAATCCACAATGAGGGGTTGGTACTCCAAAGTGCAAAGGTTTAGCGTTTCTACAGATACAGGAAGTCAACTTTGGGATGGGACTGAGTGGGAGAGTGTTGCTGGATAATGAGACAATCAAATAGGGTTGCTGTGTTGGTGACAAATTTAGGGATTGGCTACTCCAAGAAGGGTAGGATGCCATACATATTCCTATCCATGGGTTGATTCCCCCTTACAGTCAAGTCATAGCCCCCTTCGAGAACTGTCCACTGGGGATGTGTAGCTCTCACTTTGCTGACCATTGCCCTACAATATCTGCTTTGAACTCTGCCCCACTTTTGATAGCTTATTACCGTCTCCTTTGAGACCTGTGTATACTCTGAGTGTAGTGGATAGATGTTGGACACAGAGTCAGGAAGATCTGGGTTCAAATCCTGCCTCGCACTAGCTGTGTGACCATGGACAAATCACTTAACCTCCCGGAGTATCCATTTCCTCATTTGTAAAATGAGGGAGTTGGATTAGATGGTCTCTGAGGCCCCTTCCAACTCTAAATCTTTTTTTTTTTTTTTTTTACCTTGCCTTATTATAGTTCCATGTGTACATGTCCTGTCCCTCCTTCTTGAGGACAGGAATGAACTATAGTGCAGTGACCCTAGACCTTCCACAGCAATAGATGCTTGTATCTCCCTTTGGATAACTTGTGACATTGATTAGGTGAAAGGTCAAGTTATCTTCAGCTCAGGTGGCATCCGCCCTTAATCTTCAAAGATAACATATTTCATTGCATAATCATTTTAGATTTTATGCCAAATCCTTTTGCAAAACAGTGGAGTGAGACTATTATGTGAAGCTTTTAAAATGTGTACTGGTATTATTTAAAAATCATTTATTACTAAACTGTATCACTGATGGACAAACCATTCAGTTTAGCCAGGGTGGGAAGATGCAAGTCTTACCGTATCATGTGACTTACTCATGGCAGCTTCACCTGCCCACCCGCTCCCCTTGTGTCTACGGCTCTTCGGTGGGTTAAGTGCTACCTTTAGTACTGTAGCACTCTAACCAAACCATGCAAGTCGGCTTTTGAAAACATACTGACAATGTGAGGGCGCTGAGAATTCTAGGCTCGAGGCTTCCAATGCATGAGAGGTAAATGCATGGCTATACGCCACTGGTGAATACATTGCTGCTCTGTTTACCTTTTAAATGCTATGATGAACAATATTATACCATGCGACGATTACATGATGAAAGGTCATAAGTCAATTTTTGGACTGAAAAAAACAAGGTGCAATGATTATGCAGTGGCAATGATTATGTGCTGAAACACTATCTACAATGCCTCTGTTTACCTTTAGAGCCTCTTTTTCCCCCTCAGGCTTCGAAGTTCAAGCAAAAGGAGATTAGAGTCAAAGGCTCTTCTTATTGATCCAAAAGGCAACAATAGTAAGTGTTCATATGAGGCCAGAAGTTGGGATGACCATGAGCCCATCCTCATGAAATGTTCAAATCTTCTTTAGCTTTTTTTTTGCAAGTAGTAATCAGAATTCATTCATATATCCATCAAGTATGTATTGAACCAGCCGGTGTCCCTATGGCAAGATCAACTCTAATCTTTTAACTGTCTGCATCTGATATGGATTTGAACTTGATATCCCAGGCAACTATCTGACTTAGGGTTAGAAAATTTCTTAATAACTGCCCACAAATATATACAGGAGTTATGAGGAGAGTAGGCTTAGAAGCCTTGGTTATTGCCACAACTCTCTAATTAGCACAAAAATGAAGTTGAGCAAGAACAAAATGTAAATAAAGAAGGCAAAGTCATTGTCTTCTATCCTTCTGGCACACAATTCTGCATCTGAATGCCAGTAACAGAATAAAAACATAAATAAAACCCTAGATTTTGTGCTATGTTCCATCCAGGGCAATACTTCCTCATCATATCATTATAGAATTTTAATATCAAACTCAAATAGAAACAATCCCTGCAGTCCACATATTGACTTAGAAAACCACAAATTAATATCATCTACGTTGTATTGTATTTTTATTTATATTACTTATTTTCTCAATTACATTTTAATCTGGTTCTCTCAGGAGTTTTTCTCCAGATTGTTGTCAGGCTGTCGGGTGGACCTCAAATTTGACACCTCTGATCATAAAGAGTTAACATAAAATCATGTATACTTCTGTCAATCAGAGGAAACATTTGTACACGCAGCCTGGAGTCTTCTTATAGCTTTCTTTTTCTAGGTACATGGGATTAGTTGAAACATTAGTCACAAGCCTCATAGAATGTGGTAAATCACAAAAATCCAGGTTCTAAAAGTATTGCTTCAGTTGATTTTTAGTGACCAGGTCTGAATACCTTCTGTAGAAAAAAGATAGGGGGGGCAGCTAGGTGGCGCAGTGGATAGAGCACTGGCCCTGGAGTCAGGAGGACCTGAGTTCAAATTTGGCCTCAGACACATAACACTTACTAGCTGTGTGACCCTGGGCAAGTTACTTAACCCCATTGCCTAGCCGAAAAAAAGAAAAAAAGAAAAAGAAAAAATCTAGAGATTATATGATGCAGTGTGGTCCAGTGGTAAGTTTTATAGATATGGCCTCAGAAGATCAAGGTTCAAATCCTACTTCTGCCATTTACTACCTGTCTTACTACTCACAAGTTACTGAGTTTCCTCATCTGTAAAATAAAGGAGTTAGATTAGACGACGTTTAGGTTCCCTTCCATCTTTAAATTTATGATCCTTTCTTTTGCCAATCCTATTGATTTTCTCAGACTGTGCCTAAAATCTCACTCTGAAATATTTAGCTTTTGATAGCAAAATGGATTTAAAACAAAATGCAAAAACAAATGCAAGGTCTTTGGAGGTCAGTTTCATCTGGTTCAGAAGAGTAAATAATGAGTGCTGGGCAAGGCAGGAATGCATGACCTCAAGAATGCCTTGATTGGGGCAGCTAGGTGGCACAGTGAATAAAGCCCTGGCCCTGAAGTCAGGAGGAACCGAGGTCAAATCCAGCCTCAGACCAAACACTTGACACTTACTAGCTGTGTGACCCTGGGCAAATCACTTAACCCTAATTGCCTTAAAAAAAAAAAGGAAGAAAGCCTTGATGGTGTCTCAAAGATTAATAGATTAAGAGTTAGAAGGAATGTCAGAAATCATTCAATGCAGCTTATACCTAAAGCATGAATCCTCTTCGAATAAGGGTTATCTAGCCACAACTGAAAGGTCTCAGTGATGGGGAACTCACTACATCTTGAGGTAGCCCCTCTCACCTTGGAACAGTTTTGATCTGTTTCATCTTTTTGTTTCCCTATCACTCACCATAAAGACTAATTCATTTGGCCACCTGCTCTTCTGAACCCCCAACATTCAAACAATTCATTTAATATGTTGTACATTCCACAGAAATGATGTTACGTCCTTATAGTAAAAATTACAAAAAGCTTTTGTGCGTCTATTTGTGTGTGTGTATGTATGTGTGCTTCCTACATGCATACTGGTGCAGTGTTTTTATTTAATAGAGTATCATTCAGTTAATCAGTCAACAAGATGTTAAGTGCTCACTATGCGCTAAATGCTGGGAATATAAAAACAAGCAGAAATCCAGAAGCTTTCATTCTAAAAGGGGTAGATAACACCTAAAAAAGAAGCTGAAAGGGGGTCAGGGGAAACAAAGTATCTAGCACAGGGCCATGGTAGAGAAAGTCTTGGGCACAGACCAAAGAAGAGTGAGAGATAGGCCAGCCTGGGCACCCTCCTTAAAAGGAGCTTCTGGGAGCAGTCATTCAATCAGAGGGAGAGGCCACAGGGATGGGACACACTTCCAATGTGTAAATTCCAGGGCCAGGGAGAATTACACATGGCTTATTTTTGTTGTTGCTGCTGTTGTTTCTATTTCCTACCTTCAGATATCATATTGCCACCAGGAAGCACTAGGAAGCAAACCCCAGATTTAAGCGAAGAATAGGATCTAAGTGGGTCATGTAAATTCTAGGATGGAATTTTTAAATGATGATCAGTAACTCTTTCAGATCCTCAAAGCTAGAGACAACCTCAATTCAGTCATTTGTAAAATGAGGGGGTTAGATGAAACCATCTTCTGACATTTTATCAGCATGATACCCTGAACCTAATATTTGGCCGATGAATTCTCTTTTCCTTGTTACCATTCAAGGTCTTGGCCAGCAAAACCATGAGAAATGGACAGAAAATGAAGTGAGATCATTTATTCCCGTCTGCACTTGTTTGCTACTTTTTGTTATCACCAAGAAACAATCTTTGTTTGCCAAAACATTCTCTTATCACCAGGAGAAAGGACAGACTCAAGAAAATACCAAGGCAAGTAGGAAAGAATTAGAAACATATAAGCAAGGCTTTAAATAGAGTCCAGTGAGACTGGTTTTGTAAGGAGGTAGAAGAGTCTGAAGTATATGTGTATGTATATTCACACTGATGTATATGTATGTGTGTGTATATACACACATGTGCATATGTATGTATATATACACGTGTGTATATGTATATAAGGTACATGTCTGTATGTGTTTGTATGAGTGTATATATAAGTGTGCATGTATGTGTACAAGTGTATATATGTGTGTATGTGTTTATATGTATATGTATGTTATATATCAGGGGTGAGATTTGGGGTGCTACTGCTGTTCCCCAATATCTCCCATTGCCTGTCAAGTTGCATAAAATTCCACTGTTGGAGTTATAACTTTGAGGCTAGAGGGCAAGTGAGTCTTCTATTAAATTTCAGACACACCTTCAAGGGCTAAAGTATTACCTTCTAACAACATGGTGGATTAATTAGAAACTAACTGGGAACAAGGCAGGCACCTATGGAAAGGAGTAGAGGAGCTAAAAGGCTCTAGAAACACTGTGACTGCTTCACGGGGGTCCCCAAGGCCAATCCTAATTTCACACCTGTAAGTGGGAATGTTTTCCTGCAGAGTCCAAATTCAGCCGAGGCATGCATGGCCCTTTTTGATAGTCTGCCCTGGGTATAGTCACAGCACAATAAGGCCTAGCCTGTATGTCTGCAGTAGGGCCAACCAACAGTTTCTGACCCCAAATCCCTGAAGGAATCAAAACAAAGGGAAGAAGCAGCAGGCTACAGTGATTAGGAAAGGTGCCTCAGGCTGGGTGAGAAGGCGGGACCCGTCATGCCAGGTATCTGCACCATGGGACAAAGTTTCCATTTCTACCCTGATTTAGCTGTGGTCTAACTGTACAAATATCAGATCTTTAGCATGTTGTTCTGATCTAGACTATGCTTTCCCTTAAAATCTGGTTGGAAGAAAATCTTCTAATGAATATTATTTTCAGTAAATATCTCCATTTTTTTTCCTTTCAAGGATAGCTTTGAAAAGGGAGGCAATAGAAAGATAGCTTGCTTTGGACGCAGAGGACCTGACCACCATCAACCAATTACCCATGTAACTTTAAGCAAGTCACTTAACCTCTGTAGGGTCAGTTTCTTGAATTGTAAAGTAAGAGGACTGGACTAGATGATTTCTAAGGTCCCTTCTAGCTCTAAGTATATGATTCTATGATCTCAGTGCATGGAGTGTTCTGGTCTCACTTTTCTAGAGAGAGAAAGGCTCTATCTTTTACTCAGAAGTCCAGGGATACTCCTGAGGGGTTGGGGGTGTTGTTCTCTAATGCTCAAGACCCCAATACTGATGTATTTCCTCACAGTATTAGCTGTTAGCGATTAGCACCCCAGTTCCATTTAACCAATTAAAATCAATTATCTTCTACAAAAGGTTATTTACTTCAAAGATATAACAAGAACAGAAGTATAAACATTCTTCCCCAATACCTTGGGAAGACACACTCCTCCACTACTTCAATCTCTGGGGATAGTCTACTCAGACTTAAAGTAGTTCCTGCAGATAATATTGATCCCAAGTTCAAATTCAAATGCTGCATGAGCCCTTGCTTTAGCTTTTGCAGGGCTAAGTCACAGAGGTTTTTCCTTGGCATCCTCAAAGCTAGATTACATGTCTACAAACCCCAGCACAGAATCCACTCCAGGACCCGATGGTGATTCTCTCTCCTGACTTTTCACAATTCATGAGGTCATAGCCTCCAATTGCCTTCACTTAAAGCAAATGCTAAGGCAAAGAACCTGGACAAGGAGTGTTTAAGGCCTCTCCCCTCACACAACGTTGTCTCTCATTTCTCACCAGAATGGTACCAGACAAGAAGTCACACTAAGAGAAGGGTTATGTTTTGGTCAGTTAGTACCTTAGTTCTAATTACACAGCCAATCAGAAAGGCTCTTCATTATATGGCCAGAAGACAAGAACCAGTTATAGAACATTTACATAAACTCCCAAGTTTATACAAAAATTGCATCAGCCAAATATTTTTTCCATGCTCATAAGGGTTGAGATCATTGGCCAGTCCTCCATTACACCATTCAGGTAGCATAGAACTTTACAACTGGAATGAACTTTAGGGGTCATCTAGTCTCATCTTATTTTTACAGATGAAAAAGCTGAGACTCACAGAGGCAAAGTGACTTCCCCAGGGTCATCTAAGGTAATAAGTGGTACAACTGGAATTTAACCCTGTGTTTTCTGATTTCAAATCTAGTTCTTTTTCTTCAGCACCACACTTCCTAGTGTTAATGCAGCCACTGGGACAAAGTGATATGCATTTCTATCACTCATAACACATCACTTTGTCCCAGTGGCTGCATTAAGAAGACAAAAATCTCCAATTGCCTCTGTATACAGCAGATCTCTTTTTCTTTTTTAATAATGTGAAATATTTAAAGTTCTAACCTTAAAGTTTCATATCTTGCTGTGTAGCTGGGAACTACTAATTATCCTGTGCTGAAATAGAGCCATTCCCCCACTTTCTCAGCATGATGAAAGACAAGTGTTCCCTCGGAATTCTTTCAAGCAACACTCTCTAGGGCTAAATGTTATGGTTCAAAAGAGGTATTACCTTGAGAAAATTGCTCTGTGAAGGAGGCTATTGATTGTGGTGGGAAAGAACATCCCCAAAGGCTCCTAGTTTTAGGCTCTTTTACCATGCTGCTTCTCATCACTGAAACAGGTTGGGTTCTCAAGGCATCCTATCCAGAGGTTATATATCTCCCTTTTCCTTGACAGTTTTGGTAGATGTCAAGTACTTTGGTATGTCAGGTTAAAATAGTAGTTTCAAACTCTGTATGGCAAAGTCCCATAATTTACTCTATCTATCTATCTATCTATCTATCTATCTATCTATCTATCTATCTGTCTATATAGATATATGCTTATATATGTATATATTCATATATACATATATATTGCCTACACTTACTTTCCTTAAAATTAGCTATGCAAATAATTTTTTTAGCTTTTATTTGATTGAAATAAAAGTTAAGAAATAAAATTTACAAAATCAACATTAATTTGATGAAATAAAATGGATAATTTATTACAGTTTTGTAATGACATAAAACAAATGCTATATTTACAGTGAAAATAATGTGTATGATAGCTATACTGCCACAGTATCATAGATTTAGGTCTGGAAGAAACCTTAGAGGTCATTTACTCTATGTTACAGAGAGAGATTGAGGTCCAGAAAGGTTAAATGATGTGCTTATGGTCAGACAGGTTGTCAATGGAAGAACCAGGATTTGGGACAAGGGAGGCTGAGCATTTTTTTCCATTGAATCATGATGTCTGCCAAAAGCAAATGGACAAACACTTCTGGGGGCATTTAGCCTCCCAATCTTTAAACCTGTGCACTCAGATAAACTAAGTTTCTGGTAACAGAAGTGGAGAAAGCTATGAGATTGTTACCTACCCCTAGAGAGAAGACTGTGACTACAGCCTCAGGATCTGGTTTACCTGGTAATCTCCTTCAATTGTGAGTGGAGAAGGATAAAGGAAAAGGAAGCCTAGAAACAGACTATTCAATGGGAAACTCTAAAGAGTCTGTGTGCACAGGGCGGGTAGGTCTAATGGGGAAGAATATCTGAATGGGTTATACTGCCACCATAAATGTCTACTTCCTCCCTTTTTCTCTTCTTTTCTCTCCTTTTGCTACTACTCCCCCTACCCCTCCACCACCACTGAAAAAAATGGATGTCCTTATGTAAAATTTGCATGGAAAATATCCAATAATTTGAGTCATTGCTTCAAATGGATCCCAAGAGAGGCAAGCCCATATGGTTTGAAAAACTCAGAGGATAGAGCACCAGCTCTGGAGTTAGGAGGACCTGAGTTCAAATCCAGCCTCAGATACTTACTAACTGTGTGACCCTGGGAAAGTCACTTAACCTTGATTGCCTCCACACAAAAAAAGAAAGAAAGAAAAGAAAAGCTCTGGGTGAGGGTATGTAATCTCTGTATTTCAGCTATGTGCAAGTGAAAATAGTGGATGGTATCCATAATCTGGATACTCATCTAGGGCTTCTATAAAAGTAGGCTCTTTATTAAACTAGCACTACGAGTTAAAAAAGAGGGGCTTGAGTGTTGAACTAGGGAATCCAGATCCCACCTTTGACATTTGTTAGCTACATGAAATGACCAAGTCATTTAGTTTTTCTGAGCCTCAGGAAACAGTTCAATAATAAACTATGGCTAATTTGTGATATGACTGAGTAGAGTGAGCTCCAAAATATATCACAAATCCTTTACATAAGAGGAGGAAAATGTAGAAAGTATTTGAAGCAGGTTTTAAAAGTAAAAGAACATTTGGACACTATAGGGCATCTTGCTGATTCTAAGTTCTATGCATTGTATTAATTATGGAGATAAATTAAATCTTGGGATAACTTGTTGTTATCTTAAGAAACTTTTTTTTTGCCCTGTCTATAGAATTTCTAGGCAATGAAGAGCAGTTGTGGGTTCACAGAAGCCTGTAGGTGCAGTGGATAGAGCATTGAGCTTGGAATCAGAAAGACTCATTTTCCTGAGTTCAAATCTGGCATCAAGTACTTACTAGCTGGGTGACCCTGGACAAGTCACTTAACCCTGTTTGCCTCAGTTTCCTCATCTGAAAAATGAGCTGGAGAAGAAAATGGTGAACCACTCCAGTATCTCTGCCAAGAAAACCCCAAATGGGGTCACAAAGAGTTGGACACGCCTGAAAAACGACTGAACTGAACTTGAAAAGCCTAGAAGGCTTTTAGGTAGAAACTCTCAAGACTGTCAACATGATCTCCTTAGCCCTCCAGATCATATCTGGAGCATAGTTTCTTTTAGCATTTTAGTCTCTTTTTAGGGGATACTGTGGACCAGACCATCCCAGTCCCTGTTCTTGGGTTCTATGCTTCCATGCTTCTCTTTCCAGTATTGCTCCTTAGAGTTAATTCAAAGCTACACCTCTCCCTTTGTAGGGTCTCCATCATGCTCATTTTTGAGTGAGATGCCTTCCTGCCACTATCTAGTGCTCTTTCTTTAAAGGGAAAGCTTCATCTTTCTAAGACTCAGTTTCCTCATCTGTAAAAATGAAAAGTGTGTCTTAGATGTGTAACTCTAGGGCATTTTGCATGCAGCTATATATGCAGAAGGAGACATGACTCCAGATTGGTGGAAAGAATGCTGAGAGTTAGTATTCCTTCTTTGGAATCTGTGGACCTCAGGCTAAGAATCTTTGCTCTATTAGGATGATTTCAGAAAAACCTGGAAACACTTACATAACTAGTGCAAAAAGGAAGTGAGCAAAACCAGGAGAACATTGTACACAGTAACAACAATATTGTTTGATACAATTGCAATATAATGATCTAAGACAATCCCAAAGGACTAATGATGAAGCACTTTATCTGCCTCCAGAGAAAGAACTGATACCATTTAATACAGACTGAAACATGTTATTTTTCACTTTCTTTTATTCTTTTTTTAATTTGAGTCTTCTTATACAAAATGAATAATATGGAAATGTTTTATATGATTGCACGTGTATAAACTATATTGGATTGCTTACCATCCCGGAAGGAATGGAGGGGAAGGAGAAAGAGAGGGAGGGAGGGATAGAATTTGGAATTCAAAACTTTAAAAAAAAGTTTGAAAATTATTTTAACAAATAATTGAGGAAGAATAAAATATTCTCTAAAAAAAAGTCTTTACACTTGGGTGATGGATTTGTATTTATTTTGTGCTTTTAATACGCTATTATTTAAATATACTATTAAATAGCTTTATGCTATTAAATATATTTATATTTATTTTATAAAATAAATTTATTCATAATGTAATGGATTTAGAGGAGGAA
Source organism: Vombatus ursinus (assembly GCF_900497805.2). NCBI lineage: Eukaryota > Metazoa > Chordata > Mammalia > Diprotodontia > Vombatidae > Vombatus > Vombatus ursinus. The sequence goes on along the minus strand of NW_020954592.1, from coordinate 7,865,323 downwards.
AGGATCATAGAAGTTATTTAATCCAATCTCATTTTATAGATGAAGAAACTGAAGCCCTTAGAGATTAAAAAAAATGTGACTGTCACAGTGTAGCATCAGAAGCAGAATTTGAACTCAAGTCTTCTGACTCTATATTCATTGCTTTATCTACTGTACCACTTTGCCTCAACTAAAATAGTCTCCCTCCCTTTATCTCTCTCTCTTTTTTTAAGAATGCCAAAGGGTTTGTGATCAATCATGAATAAATTATGGGGGATTTCACACTCTGAGAACTGTTAAATTAAAGATTTAAGGCACTGAGAAATAGCACAAAGACATCTAGAGATTGGATAGCACAAATTATATGGTTCCAAATACTATATTGTTTGATCTAATTTCAAGATTCAAAGCTCAAACCATAGCTTTATGAAATTCATAGTATTTTGCTTTAAAAAAAAAGAAAAGGAGGAAGTGAAGGCCTCTTCTGGTGTTTACAGAAGCTCAGGCAGCTGCATTAGTCTGCTTCAATAGTCATTTGTCACTGAAGAAACTTCTAAAGACCTGCCCCTTCCCAGCATTCCTCACTTGCCCTCTGCCACTAATCTGCAGCATCTCCTACAATGTGGAGCCAGAAGAGAATTTTTCATTTAAGTATGAAAGTGAGCAACATTTCATCTAAAGAAATGAAAAACCCAGGGGAAAACTGATTGTCTTGTACTGAATTATGGGAAGATGCCCAAACAAAACAAGCTATAATTTGAAATGACTACCAAGGATAATTTATTACTTTATTCATATTGCCAAGTTGTCTTTATCTTTATAATGAATTGCAGACAATCACAGAATTTTAGAGTTGGAAGGGACACTCAGAGATCAAGTTCAAATATTACAAAAGCTTGAGTCCTGCTCTCAATATACACACAAGTGGTAATCCAGCTTCCAGTTAAACATCTCCTATGACAGGAAACCACTACTCCCAAGGCAACACAATTTAAAAAAAATAATTTTATAGTTATATTTTGGCTTTATGTTACCCATATTTCTCCTATACTCCTTCACCTCCTCTCCCAAAGAGCCAGTTTTTATAATATTTTTAAGGAGAAAAAAGAAAAAGAGGAAGAAAAGAAAAAAATCAGTTAAACTTATCAATACATTAAAAAAAATCTGACAATATATGAAATTTCCACACCTGTGGACCCCTCACCTCTGCAAAGGATTAGGGGGAAGTGTCCTTTCATATCTCTTCTTTGGAGCTCGGGTTGTTCTTTGCAATTTTGTAACATTCATTTTTTATTGTTTTATGGCTGTTGTTCTTTCTATTTACATTTCTAGTCATTGTGTATATTATCCTGAAACCCAAACCAGGGACAAATAGAGCAAAGAAAATTACAGACCAAAATATTTAGGAAACATCAATGGAGAAATATTGACTAAAGTATTAGTAAAAAGACTATAGCAACCTATCAAAAAGTACATACCCTAAGATCAGATTGTTTTGTTTTACTTTCTTCAGGAATAAGGGACTAATTCAATATTAGAGAAAACATAAATGCAATAGACTACATTAATAACGAAAAGAAGAAAATCACGTGATTAAATTAGCAGGCATGTAAAAAGCTTCTGACATCACACAACACTTTTTTGTGTTAAAAATATTAAAAAGTATAGTAATAAATGAACTATTATTAAAACAGTATAGAGTGTCTGTCTATCTAAACCCCAAAAAGTTAGCATTATTTGAAATTCAAAAATACTGACAAGATTAAGGCTAAAGAAAGGATGCCCATTTTTACCACTGTATTTGAATATAGTTCTAAAAATGCTAATTATAGCAATAGGATAAAAAAAAGAAATTGAAGGAATAAACACAGGAAGTGAGGAAACAAAATTATTTCTGAAGATGATATGGACCACTTAGAGAACCTTAGAGAATCATCTAAAGATAATTGAAATAGCAACCTCAGTAAAGTAATACAATAAAATAAATCCACAAAAAATCATAAATCTTTCTTTATATTCCCAACAAAATCCAGAAGGAAGAGAAATAAAGTGAAATTCCATTTCAAATAACTACAGAATATATCTAGGACTATAGCTACCAAGAAATTACACACACATGCATATATATATATATATATATATATATGTTTTATTGATGCAACTACAAAATTCTCATTACAGAAATAAAGACAGAGTCAAATAGCTGGAGAGATATTAATTGCTCAAAGTTGGGCTGTGCCAATATAATAAAAATGACAAAACTACTTAAATTAATTTAGATATTCAGTGCCATATCATTCAAACTAAAGATTACTTTATAAAATTACAAAAAAATTGTTTATCTAGAGAAAAAAGAAAGGTTTACTATCAAGAGAAGTAATGAAAAAAGTGGAGAAGAAAGAAAGCCAGAAGTACCAGATCTCAAACTGTGCTACAAAGAGAAAAATCATTAAAAAATATTTTTTATCCATTAAAAATAGAAAAAGAAAGATCAGATTAAGTATTCAAGATCCAGAAATAAAAATCAAATATTTGCATGTGCAAAGTTGCATATTTGCTAAACCCAAGGAATTTAACTGCTGGAGTAAAGGACTCACTATGTGACAAAAAGTGCTGGAAAAACTGGAAAACAATCTTGCAGAAATTAGATTTAAGCCAGCATCTCACACAATATACCACAAAAAGCTCCAAATGGATACACGACCTAGATACAAAAACTCATCACAAACAAATTAGAGGAACAGGGAAGGAGATGTTTTTTACAACTATGGATAAGGGATGGGTTATCTATCAAACAAAAGACAGAGTCAATTACAGAAGGCAAAATGAACAATAGTCAGAGATTCTAAGAGGCAGGGGTGAGGAGGGCCTGAATCTAGTCTCCTTCCCACAGAATCGTTGAATCTCAGGCACTTTGAATGCCATCTGGTCTAACCCACACTTGAACAGTAATTATCTCAACAACATCCTAGAGGAATGGTCATCTCTCCTTTGCTTAAAGACCTCCAATGAGGAGAGAGTCATACTGAGGAACTGACATAGTGAATTTGGGGAAAACCAGGAAACAGGGGATAGGATCATTTTTTAAAAAATTGATGGGACTTCCTAGGGAAAAAGATAACTAGATGATGCCAGAACCCTTGTTCTAAGCCGGTCTGGCATTGCAGTTGATTCAGATGGCTGCAGTGCCAGTGATCACTGCATACCCTGGCTCCTTACACTGTGCTGGCTCTGATTATGCCATTCAGTAAGAAAGGACAAATTACCCATCCTGCTGTATCTACTGACTTGCAGCTAGAGGCATTCCACCAGAGGCAATCCGTTCCACTTTTAGATAGCTCAAATTGCTAGGGAGTTTTTCCTTACAGAGCTTAAAACTGCTTCTTCTACAACTTTCAGTCCTAAGTCCTAGTTCTTTCTTTACATTCAATAACAAAGACATGCTAGGAGTTTGAAATGTACACTCCAGGATTTCCAGGTCATATCTTCATGGTGAGGATTATCAGAAATTTCTGGACCAAGTTGGAGCTTTAGGAGGCAACCTGGGGCCTCACACACTTACAACAGTCAATTTATTTGGTCATTTCTCAGTTGGGCCCAATTCTTCATGACTCCATTTGGGGTCTTCTTAGCAAAGATACTGGAGTGGTTTGCCATTTCCTTCTCCAGCCCATTTTACAAATGAGGAAACTGAGGCAAATGCTTAAGTGACTTTCCCAGAGTCACACAGCTAGTAAGTGTCTGAAGCCAGATTTGAACTCAAAAGATGAGTCTTCCTGACTCTAGGCCCAATACTCTATTCACTGTACCACCTAGCTGCCCCATACAGTGGTCATATACACAGATAAAACATACGTCCTAGGGCTACTATACCACCTTCCACTTGCAGCCAACTGGTAGATTGAGTCTTCACAACAAGGAAGCTACTTGTCTTTTCAGAGTCCAAAATTATCTTTGAAGGGCTAGGTGTGTCTTTCTAATCTTATATAGCTGACAGGGGTGTCTTTCTAATCATATATAGCTGTCAGGATTGTTTTTCTAATCTTATAAAGCTCGCAATCCCTTCCCCCCCCTTCTAATTTCTACTTCAATTCACAACTTTTAGCTCTCTTCAGACCATGGGATGGATTGGGGCATCTCTTGCTATGGTAAGAAGAGTATTGAACAGCCACAGAAGAAGCCCTAGCTACTGTTTTCTCCCTGGCAGTTCTGTTTGGGCCCTTAAAAGCCAATTATAAGTTCACCTGAGGTCCTCTATCTGAAAAGGCCTCTGTTTTGTTTTTGTCCTGGCTTATTAGGAACTTACCTCCAAAAATGTCCTAAACCATTAGCTCAGAATAGAGGATCTTTGAGCATATCACGTTCTTGTCCCAATCATTTGACCAAAGTACTACAGATTTAGAATGTAAAGGATATTTTTAAATAATATTGAGCTCAGTTTTGTACTGATGCTATGTTTCTCAAAAAATTGGAAACTTCATCTTTAACTGTCTTTAAATATCAGAACTTCACCCTAATCTGGAGCCAATTGATTTTCTCTACAATTTCTTGGCCCCACAAGTCTGAACTTGAAGCCAAGTCTATCAAAATTTTTGCAATATATTTTATTTTCCTCTTCATTGTCACCCCTCCTCGCTCTCCCACTATTGATGTGTCTCATCAACTAGAATATCATCTCACTACCCATATTAATTCAGGGATGGGTGATATTTTGGGACTAGCTATTGCCTTTTTCCAAATAGTTTCACTCATTCCTACTCCTAATTAATCTACTGTATTATGTAGCAACCAGATAAATAAAGTCTCCCAAAAAAGGCATTCTCTGCACAGCTGTTTCTAGAAACATTTGCTGAATCATCTGCACTGTTTGTTTTAATAACTTGAGTTTTTCAGGCATATGCAGTCAAAGGAATTTGCTCTTACTCGGGGCCCTTCCTCCTGTCTTCCTATCCCCACCAACAGTTTTTGAGTGTAAGAAAGGTGTAAAACAGCTCCAACAACCCCAGTAGTGCCATGACAAGCTTTACCTTGTGTTTACAAAACCTGTACCAAAATAGAGAATTTCAAAATAACTATAGAAAACCATTCCAAAGAACATGTTCTACATGGCCCAAGGGCCACGTTTTCCTTAAGATAACAAATCTGTCAAATTTTAACTTAGCAATAGTAGAAACCTTTTAGGTACAATTCCAGAGTTTTACTTTGGGTGGGGAGAGAGGATAGGATGGGAAAGGGAGAGGAAAAGATTTTGGTCTCTGAGTATGTCTTTTGAAAAAAAACAAAAACACAAGAACTCCAGAATTGCAGTGCCAACAGGGATCTTGGAAGCTTTGTTTTTAGAACCATATCTGGTTAAGAATCCCCTCTGCTATCTACAAATGGCCAGATAATCTTTGATAGAACATGTCTAATGAAGAAGCACCTACCATGTCCTGAGGCAGTCCTTCTTAGGAAATCTTTTTTTCCCCTTACTTCAAATCTTAATTTGCCACTTTACGACTTCCAACCACTGGTCCTACACAATCTGAATGTCCAGTGTGGCATTGATATGCTGAGTTTTACGTTCACCAGGAAAACAAGGAAGAAGGTGATATTTAAAACACTCATTGGACCTGCTAGGGAAATGGACCACCAGGTGTTGCCAGTACAGAGACAATCATAGTTAGTCTGACAGTGCCACTTGGCTCAGAATGATGGGGTTTTGCTGCCTACCCTGGCTGCCTACACTGTGGTGACTCTGATTGTTTCATTCAGTAAGAGAGGAATAATCATCCATCCTACTGTATCTACTGACTTGCAGATAAAGGGGTATGACTGCTTACCAAGGGACCACATATGAATGTGGCCACATGCACATGGATACTACCATGTCAGTGTGCCCCTCCCCATGCTTCTCTTTCCTCTCTCAACCTTGCATTCCTATATGGTCTTTTGCCATAGCCCTGCAGATCAGCCAATTTAGGCCAAGTAAGTGTCCTACTCACAGCAATCCTTTGGAAACAATACCTCAAGATTCCAAGATCCATCCTTACAGTCAGTTCCCTTGGTCTACCTGCAGTAATATAGAATTCTATAATAATTATTGCAGAGTGTGCAGAGAACCACTGTGACCACTTCCAGCCAACCATGTGTGTTAGATCAGCGCCTGGGCCCTTTGGGGATAATGAATTCTCTGTGTCTGAATCATTGCTGAAGGACTTGTCACTTTGGGTTTTATCGACCACAGAGTGGGAAGAGCCTAGACCTCAGCAGACCTTTAAAAAGGGAATGATTTTACTCCTTTTTCTTTCTTTGACCCTCAGATAGTGCCACGAAACACAGGGAATCTGTGGAGGGTTGAGGGAGAAGTGGACCTTCTCCAATCCAAAAACATGTATATCACTTCTATGCAGTAGCTAAAGCAGGGAAGCTCATTTATGGAAGCTTGAGTCTGGGTCTGTAACTGCCTTGTGTACTTTGTATTCTTTTGCCTGATCTTAAGTACATGGACACTGACCTTGAGATGAATGCGTCCAGGCTTCAAGGTGACCTTGTGAGTCCAGGAGATTAGGGTATCCTGGATTCTTAGTCAGTGCCAGAAGTTTGGAAGGAGATTCCAGCAAGTATGCTAGCATTCTTGGAGAAGATGCCACTGGCTAGAAGATGAACCTAATTCCTTTCCTAGCTTTCCGGAAGACATCTACCATTGGGGAACTGCATAGGCAAGGATGCAATAGGACAAGCCAAAATGACTATTCAACTGTCCCAGCAAATTTTTATATTCTGATGATCTTAAATTTCACCTTTCTTAAAGAACATAACTAATTATTACTGCCACTTGTTTTAGTTTGTTTCTGTCATTTAATAGTAGTTATAAATTAATGAAACCAGTTTTCAGTCAATCAATATGAGCTGGTGAGTCTTTCTGTATTCAGTATTTTTTTATGTGAAGAAAATAAATAACTGTCCCATACCTGATTTATATTGTATAACAAATGCATCTGTACTGCCATCTTTGGGAATACCCTAAAATGAATCAAAACATAAGTATTAAACAATTTTTCCCAAGGGTTCTGGGTGAAGTATAACAAACCTAAGAGTATAAGAAAAGTAGTCTGACCCTTCATTAGGTGGGCAGGTTCCCCAGGACCGAATCCCAGTCCAGACAACATGTATATGTCCAGAGCAAATGGTTGCCTCAGTGGAGAGGTAGAGGGAACAATGCACCAGGCTGTTGGACCCTTCAGAAGTCCAAAATGTTAGACAATTACTTGAAAACCCCTTACTCCCTTTCAAGTTGATATATTTCACCAAGCGTACTTTGGAGAACCTGTCAGGTATCAAGGATGCAATACTGGCCTTAGAGTCAGGAAAACTGAGTTCAAATCCTGCCTCAGACACTTAATAGCTATGTAACCCTGATCCAATCACTTAACCTCTCTAGGTCTCAGTTTCTTCATCTGCAATATGGGCATAGTAATAGTTCCTATCTCACAAGGTTTTTGTAAAGATCAAATGAGGTAATAAATGTAAAGTGATGTGCAAAGCTTAAATCTATAAATTCTAGCCACCACTATAATAAATCACTCACCAGAAATAGTGGTTTAATGAAAGAGCCCTGGATTCAGAGCCAGAAGACCTGGGTTCTAGTCCTGCCTCTTCTATTAACCAATTGTTTGGTCTTGGGCTAGTTGCATAACTTCCATGAGTCTCCGTTGTCTCATCTGTAAAATAAACAAGCTGGACTGAATTAATTCCAATGTCGTTTCCAGCCCTGAGATTCTATGATTCTGCTGAAATTCTCAAAGAATACCCATTATGTGTTGGGCCCTATGCTAGGCACTGTGAAGAAATAAAGAAGCCCAAGATATGGGGGTCTTTGCCCTCAAGGTGCTTAAAATATCATTAGGCAAATAGATCATGGAAATGTGAAAATGCCATTTGTGATGTAAGCCATTAATGGTGGAATGGATAGTATAGATGTTGCATACTGTAGGAGTTCAAGGAGGGGAGAGAGATACATTGGCTTCACAGAAGACGCGGGACTTGAACAAGTAACTGAGGCTAGGAACAGTTAGAGGAAGAAAGTCCAGGTCCTTTTGGATGACTATGATTTTCCAACTTCCTATTAATTGGCTTTGTTAAACTATTACTTACATCATAACCAGTTTTCCTTTGCCTTTGGTTGTAGAGTTAAACTTCAAATCCTTCCATCACATAGAATGCATATACAAATGGAACAACAATAATTTCCTTTTAGAGAATGGAATTAAGATGTAAAGACTGAACCATTTTAGCTTTGTGGCAGCATCATATAAGACAAATAAAAAACATAGTGGTGATTATATTTGTAATATTTCACAGGTTAAAAACATGCTAGAAATGCGTTTAAAAATAAAGTATGATATTGGGATGCATCAAGATTTAGCATCTATGGATTTTAAGTTAACCCATCCAGCATAAATCAAGTCAAATTTTTATGGAAGGGTTTGTACAATCTGGCGTCTTAAGATTTAAAAGAGATGAAGAAGTTAGAGAGCATTCAGATAAAAATAAAATAGTATTATTAATAATAATAGCTAATATGTATATGATACTTTAAGGGAAACTTTGCATTGTTTATCTCATTCGATTCTCATGATGACTCTGTAATGTAGGTACTATTTTTATCCTTATAGTACACTGAGAGAGCTTAAGCAATTTAGCTAGGATCACAGAGAAAGTAAAAGTCTAAGGCAGGATTTGAACTCATGTCTTCCTGACTCTGAGTCCAGCACTCCAACCATCTACAAATGGTTTAAAGTTTGAATGATAAAACTTACAAAAACAGCAAAGAAAATGAAAAAAAAGAATGAGAAGGAAGGAAATTAACCTTTAAACATATGAAAAAAATATCGTGAAGAGCACTACATCATTGTTCTGTTTCCACCAAGAATGAGACAAATAAGCATAAGTTACAGATGTAGGAATTTAAGTGAGACCAAAAAAAAAAAAAAAAGCATATTGACTGGGAGGATCATAAGGCAATGAGTTGACTTGAATGTAGTTCCAACTAAAAGAAAGGGAATAAATAAGATGAGCCCTTAAGGTGTCATTTAGTCCTATGTTGTTCAACAATTTGATAAACGTTGATTAATGCTGATTAAAGGCAGCTATGTGATGCAGTGGATAGAGTGCTGGGCCTGAAGTCAGGAAGACTCATCTCATCTTCCTGAGTTCAAATTTTGCCTCAGACACTTACTAGCTATGTGACCCTGGGCAAGTCACTTAACCCTGTTTGCCTCAGTTTCCTCATTTGTAAAATGAGCTGCAGAAGAAAATGGCAAACCATTCCAATATCTTCACCAAGAAAACTCTGAATAGGGTTACAAAGAGTTGGACAGAACTGAAATGACTGAACAACAACAATAAAAATGCTTATTATAAGTAAATGATATATTTATGTGATTAAATAATGATATATTAATGATATAGAATGATTAAATTTATTAAATGTCAATAATTTAATAAACTTTTGTTAAAGCATGCTTATTGTGATAAGCATTAATAAATGTTTATTAAATTGTTGACATTTAATAAATTTAATCATTGAATTGTTGCAAGTCACTGTACTTGACTCGGGGCATACTGATCCAAAATTGAAACGGTCCCTACCCTTACATTTTCCTGGAGTGATACAACATATAAACAGATAAGAAAATGCAAGATAATTTGAGGCAGTAGAACTAACCCTGGGGAAATCAGAAAGGGTTTCCTATCTAAAGAGCTGAGGCTAGAGGAAAGTTAGGGATTCTAAGAGGCAGAAGGGGGAGGAAATACATCCCTGGTATAGGGAACAGCCAGGACAGAGGCAAAAAGATAAGAAATGGAATGACAAGTTTGAGGAATAGTTAATGGATCAGTTTGAGTGGAATGTGGAATGTGTGTGGAGGGGAACAATATGAAATAAATAAGGTGAATGGAAGCCATGCTATGGAAAGCTTTAAATAATGGGCTTAGGAATTTGTAAATTACCCGAGAGGTAATAGGAAGCCACTAAACATATTTGAGTAGGGGAGGGACATAGTCAGATCTATCCCTGATGGGGGACACTTTCAAATTGTGGTGCTGGAGGAGACCTTTGGTACTTTTTCTATTACTCTGTTTTCTGGGGTAAATGTTGAAGGAGGAAGAAGGAAGTAGGGACGCCATAGTAGATGGAGAGTTGGCCTCATAGGAAGGACTGGGTCTGAGTCCTATCTCTGACACATACCTGCTGTTTGACCCTGGGTAAGTCTCACCCCCCCCCCCAGTTCCCCACCCAACTCTCTAAAACTAGTTGCTGATCTGCTTTGGTAGAGGGTGTTTCTTCACTGGGTGTTCCTTCCATCAATTAAATCACAGATTCAGACCAAGACTACTATTAAATAATTATGGTACTGGTGCTCCCCAAAACAAAGTTGAACAAAGTATTACCAAGGATACAACCACAACAAATGGCAGCAAGGACAAAAACAAAAAAATTATCAATTAAAATTATCAATCAAATTATTGATGAAATTAATAAAAATGAAATTATGATTGTCTATTCATTTCCATAAGGAGGACTACCCTGAATGTATCTGTCATTCTAATCTTGCTGCCATGAATGCACAAATTGATTTCACTTGAAGTTATGATATAATGGTTCATGAAGCCATTGTATCAATGAAAATCAGTGCAATTCACTGGGGAAAATGCTGGACTGGAGTTGGAAAGGTCTGGACCAAATGTCAGCTCTGGTGCATGGGCATATCTCTGGGCAAATTTTTGACATCAGCTTCCTTAATCCGTGAAACAGGTGTGACAATAGCTGTCTCACAAATTATGAGAATCATATGAATTAATGTACATAAAGTGCTTTGCAAACTTTCAAAAGCTATATAAAGGTCAGCTATTATTACATTATAGGTACAGCCTCAAGGAGATCCTTCAGACTAAATGCTCAGCTAATATTCTAGAATAAAATTCTGGTTGATACTATTTGAATTCTCATCAAACATATGCAACTAGTGATATTTTACTATATAGATATGGGTGTTATGAAGATCGGACATTGTGGGTCAGGAGTGGTGGCTCTGCTAGGGTGAATCTTTGTCTCCTGGCACAATTAATACTGATATCTGGAATACAGACAACACAAAAGTTTTTCTTTCTAAAAAGTCCTAATGATGCCACCTGTTGCTGGCTGCTGAGAACTACAAGAAGAGTGACAATAAGGACCATTGTCACCACCACCAGTGAGAAGTTCTCAGCAGAGGTGCAAAGTTGTGCGTGCGTGTGTGCGTGTGTGTGTGTGTGTGTGTTTGGTGAGGTGGTGCAACCGAAAGTTGAGTTCTACTTCAAGCTATAGTGGATACCCCAAGTAGAAGAATTGCAAGAAGTGATGTCTTCTGGAAGTTCTATCTAATACATAATTCTAAGTAACTGAGTCTATATAGGTCCTGGAGAGAGGACTGATATTTTCCATGGGTGCACTGATAGGAGTTCTCTTTGTTTTCCTTGACTCAAAAATAAACTTTTTTCTTCCTTGACTTTTATGAATCATGTCCGTGCAAAGGGGAGTGGATGACAATGAAGAAGGCAATGTTACGTAGGGAAGACGCCAAATTTTCTGGATGGAGACAATAAACCAGAGAGCTAAGAAATTCCTTAAATTGTACCTGGGCTATTCCTATCTTGAGAGAGCATCTGGCACCAGGATTACATCACTAAGTTTTTCTTAGAAACAGATATTTTATGTATCACAAATGCTGCTGCGACAAATTTTCCAAGAAACAGGAAATGAGTCTTAAAGTGCCAGCAGTCCCAAATTATTATTCAACTGTATCATCCTAATTATCATACTAGATGCTTGATTACTTTATGTAGTGGGGAAAATATGTAATTCAGAGTTCCCAATATAAAACAGTCAATAGACTGTGCTGAGCTTTCAGTCACCTATGTGGTAGCCTTTCAGAATATTGTTTTGTCTGTATCGATTCTATTGGTGCCTCTTAAAAAGGGGGAAGGTAGTTTACTCCAACTGTTTAGGGCCGCACTTACAGGAGCAGTCTATTCCAGCAGCCCATTTTAGTTGTTGTCATGTTGAAGATAAATAGGCAATCTGAAATGAAGGGCATACTCACAGTTCCTATTGGAAAATGAGGAACACAAATGTGCTGGTGCCAAAGTATGAATACATTTAGAGAGTGGAGTGAAGGCAATTTCTATTGGGTAGTTACTACTTTCTTAGAGAGGCTTGGCCAATTCTCCATGATTGAAGGCCTCAATGAATTCAACAATGAAAGGACCCGGTTCCCTCTTCTGCCTTTACTGTGTTTGAGTTTTTCGTGTGTTCACAAGCATCTTATTTTTCTTTTCAAAACAAAGGAGCAACATTCTGACCTATTTGCGTATTCTACTTCAGGCAGTTGGGAAGGGCTTGCACATATTTTTCACTGGTGTAAGCTTGGCTTAAAGGACCCTTCCAAATGAAGCTGGCCTGTCACCTAATGTGCAAGTTTTTAGAGTATCATTGTTTTCTTAAAGAGTAACAAGGTGAAGAATGCCAAGGGGCCTAAGGGGTTAGATGCCCCATTGATGACTGGAAAAACAAACAAAGCTCTTGGTATTTCTGTCCACATAAAACATCTCCCCATTGAAAGGAATATGCTGGAAAGAATGAGCAAATACTGTGGAAACCATCAGCTATTCCATTGGGCACCACCTAGGTATTTCTTGATCCCTTTAAAATACACTTGACATATCTAGTCTTGGCAAATAACTCACCCCTGCAAAAATCCAGTACAAATCATTCCTCTTTTCTCCGCTCTGTGAAAGAATCATATTGCAGTAACTTTGAATCTTCCATGTCAGACAGGCGAGTATGAAAATGCTATCTCAATGATGCCTCAGGAATAATTCTCTCAATTATGCTTCAGCATAGCAGAGGAAGTGTCAAGTGAACTCACTTTTGGGCTGTCAGTATAATCCTGTCCCTTGAGAGCTCACCTGCTCTCATTGGCTGAGTGGTCCTGCCTCTGCTATTAGATGGGTCTTTATCTAGAGCTGGTGGGAGTCAAGATAATGATCTTAAAAGAAGGGGAATGGAAGATAATCTACTTCAGAACATGTCATTGTCTGAACTGTGTAATATCCTGCATATTGCAATGTAAGATTTTATTTGGGCGCAACGTTCTCTCACTATCTGAGAAGGGTGGATGAAGGGCTATTGATGAAAGGGTAGGGAAAGATAGTGAGTTCTTCGTCTTCTTGAGTAGTCTTCCTCCCTGGCATGTTCTGATTCTCACAGAGGAAGGGTGGTAGAGTACATAGAGAAGGCTGAACTTTTATAATCAGGAATACCCCAGTTCAAATCCCACTTCAGAATTGTTCCTTGGGCCTGACACTTAATCTAATTGGGCTTCATAGTCTCGTCTATTAATTAAAAAAAAAAAAGGAATTGGACTTGGTGACTTCTAAGGTTCCTTCCTTCCAGTTCTAAATCTGTAAAATCTGGCTTCTGATAATTACTGGCTATGTGATCATGGGAAGGCACAGACCCCTATGAGCTGCAATTTATTCATTTATAAGATGAGTATGATAATACTTATATAAGCTACTCACATAATGACTAGAGGGCAAAACTTGCAGCCAGGATAACCTAGTTTTGAGTCCCACCTCTGAGATATACTGACTGTGTAATTTAAAGCAAGTCACTATCTCTCAGCTACATAGGCAAGTTTCTAAGAGTATGAGTTCCAGAAGAGTTGTCCATTTGCATTGGTAGAAAAAGTGTCCTCATCTGGAGTTCATTACCCCAAAGGAAGTCACACCCATGCACGAAACAACAATAACAACAATCAATCGATAAATACTTAATAAGTTCTGCTGGGGATACAAAAAGAGATAAAAGACAGTCCCTGTCCTCAAGGCAAATCCAATCTAATGGGGGAGAGAACGTGCACTCAAATATATACAAAGTAAGTTTTAAACAGAATAAATAGAAGATAATTTATCAGACTAGAATTAAGAAGGATTAAAGAAGGCTTCTTGTAGAAGGTAAGATTTTAGTTGGGAATTAAAGGAAGCCAGAGAAGTCAGTAATTGGAGCAGAGAAAGAAGAGTATTCTAGGCATGGAGGACAGCCAGAAAGAATGTCCAGAGGAAGGAAATGGAGTATATTGTTGGTCAGCTAGGAAGCCAGTGTCTCGCAGAGTACATGTCATGGAGTAAGGTGTAAGAAGGTTGGAGAAGTAACAGTCAGTCAATTACATTTATTAAGCACCTACTATGTGCCAAGCCCAGTGCTAAGCATTGGGAATACAAATAAAGGCAAAAGACAATTCCCACTCTCAAGAAGCTCATAGTTTAATGGGGAGAGACAACGTGAAAACAACTATATATCAACAAGATACAGAAAAATGAATTGCAAAGAGGTCAGGTAGATAAATTTTCTCAACTCTTCTCAGGGCCAAGCTAGGTCATTATAATTACAACATTCAGTTTCCTTCCCTCCCTCTGTCCTTCCTTCCTTCCTTCCTTCCTCCCTCTTCTTCTTTTTCTTTCTTCCTTTCTTTCCTTCTTTCTTTCTTTTCTTTTTTCCTTCTTTCTTTCTCTTTTGGTTTATTTTGTTGTAATCATTGCATATATTCCCCTGGTTCTCCTTACTTCCCTCTGTATCAGTTCATATAAGTCTCATTCTTTTCTGGATTACTCAGCTTTTCTGGATAGGCGTCATTTCTTATAGTACAGTATCCTTCCACTACATTCATATATCACAATCTGTTCTGCCAACCCTCAATCAATGGATATCTCCTTTGTTGCCGCTTCTTTGCTTGGGATTTGACTGGCCTGGAATAAATGAGTACTGAGGAACAGAGGAAGCCAAAGCTCTTCCAACGCTTCTGCACATGTGGGATAGCCAACAATAACTTTTCTTCCCACAGTGGTTGTGAGGTTCAAGTGAAGTAATTTGTCTAAAGTGCAAACCTTAAAGTTTTATATAAATCTAAATTATCTTAGTCTCATAATATTTTATTTTGTAACTCTTTAATTCACTGATGTGATATCGTATGCAACCGTTGTTTTGGTTGGTGACATCCCCCTTACTGCAAATTCCATAGTGACTTGAACCATATTTTAGCCCAACTTTGGTGCCAAAAAACAGTATTCTGCAGATAGCAGGTGCTTAGTGTTGTGTTATGTTGCTTTTGAATTGTTTCTCATTTAATCTTTTGCTGAGATAGAGGTTTCCCTTCTATCTCTTGAATGGTCTTTTCCTCCCTTATTCCCCAGGGCATCAACATTTGAGACCATTTAGGGAATCGCAGAAGAAGGGCCTCAGCTGGAGATGTAAGATCCAGGACCCTGGGGGCTATCCCAGAAGTGCAGGAGCATTAGAAAGGCTGGTTCTAGGCCTGCCAGATCCCAGGCTATATTCCTGGGCTATAAGCTCATCTCTGGCTCTTCCTCTGGCACACACGCAACTGCACAGACAACATCCGCAGACGTACCATTCTCTCCCTTCATTTAGGGTGACGGTACTATTAAGTACTAGGAGGGAACAAAATAAGATAGGTACAATTAAGGGTCTCTGCTTTTCCAACCTAGGAACTCTGAAGTGACTACTCTTTTTTTTTTTAAACAATCTCTTTTTATTTATTTATCTTAATTTTTAGGCAATTGGGGTTAAGTGACTTGCCCAGGGTCACACAGCTAGTAAGTATCAAGTGTTTGGTCTGAGGCCGGATTTGAGCTGAGGTCCTCCTGACTTCAGGGCCAGTGCTCTATCCACTGTGCCACCTAGCTGCCCCTAAACAATCTCTATTAACCTTTCTCCTCTTTTGAACACCTTTGTGAAAGGGCACCTTGTATTCTTGGTTGTTTGCTTTTTTTTCTTTCCTTAAGAGACCCTTGAGAGTTTTTTCTCTTTCATTTCCCTGTGTATTTCTGGATAGTAGTTATAAAAATACTGAAAAAAAAATGCTCAGAGCTGAGGTATCAAACTTTCAGCCTACCTGGGCCTCCTGGGGCCCCCAAAACTCCTGAGTGCAACCCAAGCCAGATTGAAACATAATTGGGAATCATTTAACAAAATCAATTTTTTGAAAATACTGTAACCCAAGCTGGCCTGGGCATGCAAAGTTCGGGTAACATGGAGACCTAAGTCTCCTATCACATAGATAAGGATAGCCTCTGTTGATTTGGTTACCTGCATCTTTAAAACTGGCGAGACTGAGCCGATCTTTTCTGCCATGTTTTGGTTGAACTCTATTCAGAGACTCTCATTTGCTGCACCCAGGATGGATGCCATGAACTGAACCAATGAGAAGGGAGAGAATTATCTTCTCCTGCTCCCTCTCTCTTACCCTCGCTCCAAGAAATGGGTCTGCTAGTGTTTGTTCCTGTTTTTGTTTTGTTTGTCCTCAATTTCAGGTGCCAGAGGTGATCCTCATGGGACTGGGAGAATTGGAGCCATGTATATGTTGGAGACAGGATTACAGGTGGGATGATGCAGCCAGACAGCCTGAGAAGCCAAGATGCCTGGGGCTTAAGCCTGAAGGAGGTTTTCCATTTAGAACTGTGCTCTAAGGGAAGTGAGCCAAGGTATGAACCTAATCTTCCCCTCTCTAGATACTGAGGTGGTATGGGGAGAGGGAGGATTATACCTCCCATGTGTTGGGGGATTGAATTATTGTATATGTGATTATACCTTCTGAAGTAAATATTTCTGTGTAAAAAACAATATTATCAGTGGTTAAATGGAATTGGGGTACAGGGACCTTCTCTCCTGCAACTGAGGTAACAACATTGGTAGGGGCTGGAGCCTTGACACTTCCCAATTCTCTTAAAAGTGTTGGAGAACCCCTGGAGGAGAAGAAAATGTAATCTACCTGGCCTTCAGGTGGTATTACAATGCAACGACATATAGCTGTGAAAATTGATACCTCGATTTGCTTAAACCTCCTCCCCCACCCCTAATTATCCAGGTAACCAGAAGAATTGTAAGAGGACTGGCTGTATTGGTTTGACATACCAATAATCCTTTGCAGTGACCTAGAGTAAACCCAGTTAGATTACAGAAAATCAGGAACTCTGAAGCATATCAGCTTGGAAGCAGACCCTTCAAGCAGACCCCTATCTTCAAAGACTTTCCTGATTGCAGATTATGAGACTATGGATACATCCTATTTTATGATTTTTTTGGAGACAACCTTATCTCCCGAGACTCCCCTAATTTTGGTTAAGGAGCTCTTGGAATATCCTGTATTGGAGACATCTCCTTATCAAACCTTGAACTATGGATTGCTTATCACCAAGGATGCCTTCTGTTTTGTGCATCAAAGGATCACAGCTCTGACACCTGGAATTCTTCACTCCCCCCTCCCCTTGGAGATGGAGCTCACTGATTCATTCCTTTCTAAGCCCACCTTTCCCCCAAATTCCTTACTTTCCTTTGTTTAAAAAGTATATAACCTTTTCCTATCAATTACCTGGGGTCCTGTTCAGCACAGGCTGGGTAGTACCAATGTGCATGTTATTTTTTTTCTCACCTAATTAATGAAAACCTTTCTTTAATTTCACAGGCATCATCTTCCTCTGGTTTTCTTCCCTTTAGGGAAAAGGCAGATTTAAATTTGGAAAATCTCAGAGAGGCTTCTCCTTTGGGGGAAAGAGAGATCTAAATTCCCTCAAGAGAGCATTTGCCTTGGTTTCCATAGCTAATACTAATTTGAGGTTTTATATGTCAACATGCAGACTACAGGGATACATTTCTATTTGAGTTTGATATCATACCTCTAGAGCCTTCATGAACTTCCTCTCCTATATTTTCCCTTGGTGTCAACATGTAGGACCATTTAGTGAATCCCAGAAGAAGGGCTTCAGCAGAGGTCCAGGATAGTGAAGGCTGTCTCATATGTACATAAGCTAGGTTTACACTGATGAGGCTAGCCAGGACGGGCAATTAACTCTTTCTATATGAATATGACCTCACCAAGAAATAGGCAGGGATATGAGAAATGTGATAAGGGATTCTAATCATGTAGGTAGCACAGTGGAGAGAATGCTGTGCTTGGGGTCAGGAAAATCTGATTTTGAATCCTACTTCACATACTTGCTAGCTATGTGATCCTGGGGTGGGGAAAGTGGGGGCATTGGCAGCCATCTTGACCTGTGTCTTGCCACTGGACTCAGAAGACCCTAGAAGAGAGAGTGAGGCTGGTGACTTTGTACAGCTCTGCCTCACTCAAATCCATTTCACTTGCAAGTCAAGACATCATCACCCTGATATCTGGTCCTCTTCGAGAATGAAGGAGGAACAGCAATGTGATCCTGGGTCTCTTTCCTCATCTCTAAAATGGGAATCATAATAGAACCCCCACTCTCGAACTGTAATGAAGATCAAATGAGATAATATATGTAAATCACTTTGCAAACTTTAAACTGCAAAATAAATGTTAACGACTGGGGGGAGAAGAGATCTCTTTCATGCTGTTTTGAACTGAGTGGAGGCCATAGGTGAGAAAGCTTACCCTGGAAAGTTATGTTGGTGCTTTGTGATCTTCTGACAACACATTTAACTTCTACTTCACATTACTCTTGGTAGCAGGGGTCACCTTCACTTCTTTAGTATAGTATATCTGTATATTTTAACTTGGATACACTGAATCATATACTACACTGAGACCCAGAGCCATTAGTGACTTGACCAGAGTAAGACACACAGTAAGTAGCAGTATTATGATTTTAATTCCAAACGCTATACACTTTTCATCATACCACTAACCTAGACATGGTTAAGACCTTACACGTGGCTACCTAAGATGTTTGATGGATAGACCATAACATAATGTCTACTGATATCTATAAACTGGAACTATGATTTGAGTATAGTATGAATTTCTCATATGAAATATTACCTCCAACAATACAGGTTGGTACCACCAGTGCAATGCATAGAGCACCTGGACTAGAATCAAGAAGACCTGAGTTCAAATCCAGCCTCAGACACTAGTTATGTGACCCCGGGCAAGTCACTTAACCCTGTTTGCCTCAGTTTCCTTGTCTGTAAAATGAGCTGGAGAAGGAAATGGCAAACCACTCAAGTACCTTTGCTAAAAAACAAATAAACAAAAAAAACCCCAAAAACCAAATGGAGTCATGAAGAGTCAGACAGGACTGAGCAGTAAATGTAAAAAGCTTTGTAAACCCTAGAGCACTACATAAATACTAGCTATTATTATAACCAGAGACTTAGGCAGTGATTCACACTACAAAAGAACAGCACTAATGGCATTCTAATACAGAACGGTCCAGGACAATTATAACGGCTTCTACAAACAAATCCATTGCTGCTGGGGCTAGTATACCTGATTCACTGTTTTTCTTCTCCAAGCCTAGCAGCTGGCCTCCAGCCAAGAAACTAATCAGCTATCTTTGAATTCCTTGGTAAGCACCGGCCTATGACATACTTAAAAGGGTGTTCTCCATTGACCTGCAAGAAGGAACCTCTGCTCTCATTTCAACACACACAGCCACCTTGATGAGTCTCAGAGTAGAATTACACAGACAGAGGAGCTGGGGCTGGTGTATTGGAAAGAGTCCAGGATGCAGAGTCACAAGAGTTAATTGCCAGCTCCAGTTTTACTCCTTACTATCCAGGTGTCCTTGGGGAAGTCACTTTAACTCTATGAGCCTCAGCCTTCTCACTTGCAAAACGAGAGTAATAATCCCTTCTATACCTACTTCACAAAGTTACGATGAAGTTCAAATAAGACGTTATTGTTGTTGAGTCCTTTTCAGTTGCGTCTGTCTCTTGGTGACCCCATTTGGGATTTTCTTGGCAAAGATACTAGAATGATTTGCCATTTCTTTCTCCAGCTCATTTTACAGAGGAGGAAACTGAGGCAAATGGTTACGTGACTTTCCCAGGATCACACAGCTAAGAAGTGTCTGAGGCCAGATTTGAACTCAGGAAGACTCATCTTCCTGACTTCAGGCCCAGCACTCTAGCCACTGGGCCACCTAGCTGCCCCCTCAATAGAAAACAGGATAGAAAGGCAGTTTGTAAGACATAACACATAAAACAAGTATAAAGGAGATGATTATGTACCCTTCTGTCTTCATACTTGGCTCCTTTGACTATGTCTGTCCATGGACATTCTGACTGAGATATTTCATGAGGCCTATGGGTGGAAGCAAGCCTGTGACTAGATTGCATCATATTATCTCACTTCTTGGCAAGGGCATATGTCAAACACTCCCTAGTCCAACCATCTCTGGATGTCTCAGAGGAGGTTATGAGTATTCAATTGAGCAAATATCAAGATTCTGTTAAGCATGAAAAGGGTAACAGCCCAGAGTTGGAGATAGAATATGGGGTTTGAGGAACAGTAATGAAATCAGTGTCACTGATTGCAGAGTCTAAGGTTATGAAGGGCTTTAAAAGGCAGAACATTTCGTATTTGATCCTAGAGGTGATAGGGAGCCACTGAGATTTATTGTGTTTGGGATAACACATTTACACCTGCAGTTTAGGAAGATGCATTTGATAGATGGATGGACGATGAACTGGAGTGGGGAAAAACTTGAGGGAGGGAGAGAGACCGATAAACAGGCTATTGCAATGGTCTAGGAGTGAGGTGAAAAGGACATGCTCCAGTGTGGTAGCAGGAGGGGGGAGATGACACGCAAACAATTATGTACAAACAAGCTATATACAGGTAATAAACAGGCAATAATCTATAGAGCAAAGATGTTAGAATTTAGAGGTATTGGGAAAGGCTTCCCATAGAAGGTGGCATTTTAGCTAGGACTTGAAGGAATCCAGGGAAGTCAGAGAAGGGGGCATGTACAAGAGATGTTACAAGGATAGAAATGACAGGATTTGACAAATGATTGCATGTGGTGGATGAGATAAAGAGAGGAGTCAAAGATGCCAGCCTGAGGGATTGGGAAAATGGAGTCATAAGAAACAGTCATAAATAATGAGAAAGTTAGGGAGAGGGGAAGCTTTTTGATCATTTATAATGATTTTTTTCAACCTTTTCAATCCATTGGAGTCAAGTTGTTCTGTTAAGAATCTGAAGATCCTCCAATGATTCCATTTTATATTTGCCTTTAGGACCTGGAACAGGGTGGAAGTAGTGGATGTATTACAGATATTGGAGTCAGGAAGACCTGGGTTTAAATCCTATTCCTAACCCTTACTATATAATCCTGGTCAAATCTCCATGTCTTTTCTGAGACTTAGTTTCCTTTTCTGTAAAACTAAAAAGGTTGGACTAGAAGGCCTCTGAAGTCTGTCCAACTTTAGACCCATGATCATATTAGCCCCTATTTTTGGCCTGGAATTTCCCAGTGGATAGTGGTATTTTGAATGAGCAGCTGATTATTGGTGATGACAAGGAGGATTACAAAACAAATGGTAACCAACTGAGTAACATCTGTGCCTTTGTTAGCACTGTTGCTCATGCCTGGAATATCGCTTCCCCCCACCTCCTCCTCTCGGCTTAAGTCTTAAACCTTCCTTCAAGGTTCAGCTTGAGACTCACCTTCCCTTACTAGCTCGTAGTGTTTTCTTCATCTATTTAGAGTGGAAGACCAGCTAGTACAATCCCCTCAACCTGAAGAAACTGAGGCCCAGAGAGATGAAATAGTTTGCCTCAATTCACCCAGGAGGTATATAGTAAAAATAGGATTTGAACTCAGGTCCTCAAACTCCAAACTGAGCACCCCATTGCTGCTTAGAACTGAATTTTCCGCCTACTTGTTTGGCCTATAGTACTTCACTATTCTGAATTGTTATTTACCTTGCCATCTTTGTATCTTAGTACCTAACAGAGCTTTTTGGGTGAAGCTAGGTGGTGCAGTGGACAGAGTGCTGGGCCTGGAGTCAGGAAGACTCATCTTCCTAAGTTCAAATTTGGCCTCAGACATTTACTAGCTATATGACCCTGGGCAAGTAATTTAACCCTGTTTGCTTCAGTTTCTCATCTGTAAAATGAGCTAGAGAAGGAAATGGCAAACCACTCTACTATCTTTGCCAAAAAAACCTCAAATGGAACCACGAAGAGTCAGACACAACCGAACAGCAGCAACAGAGCTTTGAGAAGCAGCATGATAGAGTGAAAAGAGCATTGGACTTGGCATCAGAAGATCTGGGTCCAAATTCTGAACTTTACAATTAATAACTGTGACCCTGGGCAAGTCATTTACCATCTCCAAGCCTCAATTTCTTCATAGGTAAAATAGGAATAAAAATCCTATCTACCTACAGTACATGCCTCACAAGGTTATAAGGATTGAATGGAAGACATATGTGAAAGTATGGTACAGAGAAATATTATTATTATTGTTGCTGTTGCATATGGCAAGAGCTCAGTAAATATTTGTCTGTGATAATGGCATCAATGATGATAGTGGTGATCCACCACATTTTACTCATGAGAGAAGATAACTGCAGGATACCCTAACTTCAGTGTGGGAAACTCCTGTTTTGAAAATTGCCTCTAAGTAAGGACCACAGACTATTTATGACTCAACAGCTAAATCTCAGGAAATTTTCTGAAGTATAAAGTGATTAAATGACTTGTTCAGGTCATACAACTAGACCTGCTAGAATATTATCTCCTTGAGGGCAGAGATTTTTTAACTTTTTTCTTTGTATTTTCAGTGCCTGGCCCATAATAGTGCCTAATAAATGTTTGTTATTCAGTTGATTGTCAGAAATAGGATTTGAACCAAGATCTTCTAAGAGATGCAGTGGATAGAGTTCCAGGCCTTCCTGAGTTCAAATCCAGCCTCAGACACTTTCTAACTGCATGACTCTGAGCAAGTCACTTAACCCTATTTACCTCAGTTTCCTCATCTGTAAAATGAGCTAGAGAGGGAAATGGCAGTAATATCTTTGCCAAGAAAACTCCAAATGGGGTCACAAAGAGTTGAATACAACTGAAATGATTGAATAACAACTTTCTGACTTCAAGTCTATCCATTATGCTGTACTCCCCCTGGGGCTCTAAGACACCAAATCTAAATTCCTTTGTTCAAGAAAAAGATACTCAGTGGTATTTCTTTTTATGAGTCAAAAAATTACTGCACTAAACCAGTCAATGGCTACAACTCTTTGTCTCAGATATTCTTGGTGCCAGTTGGTCTGAATTCTTCTCTGCCTTGCCTGCACATTCACCTGGTGGCCTTGACTCTACAAGTGACCCAGACATTTGTTCCTCATGGAATCAATCCTGCTCCTTGACAAAGCGGTTGCTTTCTTTGCCAGCAGCTGTGCTCCAGCAGGTGTTCCCAAGAAAGGCCATTTCCCAGCTGTCTCCATTGCTATTGGATAACTGGGAATTTTTGATTTGATTGTCCATTTGACCCTCTGTGGGTTCACTGCACAGAAGGCATTTGGAAATCTGGTATTCAGCCTTTCTCATTACAGAAAGAATGGCTTCACAGGACCAGCTTTCTAGCATCATGCCTCCAATTCCCTCAGTTTTGGCTATGCTCCAGGCTTTCATTTGTCTTGCCACATAGCTATGAATAAATGTCAGTAACTAAATATATAAACTAAAGATAGACTCAGGTCTAGAACCCATAGAAAGCTGGAGGGAATTATGGTTTTATAGGTAGTCATAATATCATAGAATCTTCAAATCAAAAGAGTCCTCCTTAGACAAATGAGGAAACCAGGGCATGGAAAGCTTCAGTGACTTGCCCAAGGTCATATTGCTAGTTTAGTGGCAGAGCAAGGATTAAAACTCAAGTCTGCTGACTTCAAATCTAGTGCTCATTCCATCACACCATGTGTATCTTTATCCCGATGCCCCGAGGCTATAAGCTTTCTCCTTCTCTGAATGATACCTTCTTAATGTAAGCTACTCTTTCCTTTCTGAGTTGTGCTTTGTCAGTGAATATGGCAATACAATAGGAAACAAGAGCCCTTAGCTGAGTTTTTCCCCCTTCATAATAAGACAGGAAGAATGTATTTAGTGAATAATATACTCAAGACCGAAAGGCGAATTATTCATTTAAGGGTGATTCCAGCTCAATAAAAATGTGCTTGTCTAGTAAAATAGCTATATGGATAGGGAAACTGTGTTTTCATAATAAACCTTGGAAATTTGTCCACAGATAGCCAATGGGGATAGAGGATTAGAAGATTTATTTCTTAGATTCTAGTGATGTGTACTGATAGAAGGTCCACTCTGTAGGGAGATTCCCAGGCCATTAAAATGAGGAGAAAAAATATGGCATAACTTTTCAAAGACTTGAATGAAATATGGAAAAACAAGGTTCTGAGTTCAAATCTTGCCTCTGACATTCTTGACCTATGTAATCTTGGGCAAATCATTTAACCTTGTTGAGCAGTTATGTAACTTAAAGGCGTAAATATCATTGATAAAAAGCAGTATAAAAAAAGAAAAAAAGCAATATGAAGTCCTTGCTTATAACTGATAGGCTCCATTCCTAATTTTATTATAACTTAGTACTTTGTCATTGTTGAATCATTTCTGTCATGTCTGACTCTTTGTGACCCCATTTGGGATTTTCTTGGCAAAGATACTGAAGTGGTTTGCCATTTTACAGATGAGGAAACTGAGGCAGAGTTAAATGACTTGCCCAGGGTCACAAAGCTAGCAAGTGTCTAAGGCCAGATTTGAACTCAGGAAGATAAGTCTTCCTGACTTCAGGCCTAGCACTGTATGCATTGCACAACCTAGCTGCCCTAATTTAGTAGTGGTGCATACTAAAAGTGGACGTATCTTTAGTGCATTTCATGGGCGCTTATGAACTGACCACTTCAGTGGTCAGTATGATCTACACTGAAGCATTTCCAGTAGGTGGGATATTGATATTTCTTATTTTATCTAGTATATTTTTCTTTCATGCGATATTAGAAAAGGAAGAAACATGGCAGTCCTCCCTTCCATGACCAGCTGATCATCACTATGGTTTTATGTAGAGATAGCTGGTAGAAATATAAAATAGATGGTAGAACCATAGAAGCAGTTTTACCTTAATGGCTAGAGTGGTAACCTGACCAGGGGTGTCTCCAGAGCATTTATGCTGACAAAGAAGCATTGAATGTAGATTTATTTGTAGAAATGGATTGGCTTATGATGGTGATTTAGGTCTAGGCCATTGCCACCAGAAATCACACAAGGATTATCTTCAATAAGTTTGTACTTGGTGACCAATGCAGATTATGGAAGGGGATTTGCATCAAGCTAAGATCACTGCACAAACTAACAAGGGCTGGGCTCTCCTTAGCCAATTCCCCATTACAGCAGAAACTATAAGACATCATCACAGGTTGAAAAACTTAAAAACCTGCATAATACATCTATTGCCTAGAGTTATACATCATTAAAATGTCCATTGAAAAAGATTGAGTCTTCATGTACCATAATTTGTTCAGTCATTTCCCAATTCATGGGCACTCCCTTAATTTCTAGTTTTTTCTTTGCCACTACAATCTTAGCTGCTGACAATATTTTTGTACACATGAGTCCTTTTCTTTTCTTTCCTTTTTTGCCTTTTTGGGATATAATCCTAAGAGTGGTAGTCCTGAGTCAAAGTGCATTCAGTAATGTTTGGACTATAGTTCCAAATTGCTTTCAAGAATGACTGGATCAGTTCACAGCTCCACCAATAGTGCATCAATGTGCCTATTTTCCCATGGCTCCTTCAACGTGTTTTTTTTTTCTCTTTTTTTGGTCAACTTTGCCAATTTTATGAATCTAAGGTAGAATCTCAGAGTTGCTTTAATTTGCATTTCTCTGATTAACTTGGAGCATTTTTTATATCATTATTGATAGTTTAGATTTCATCCTTTGAGAATTGCCTGTTCATATTGTTAGATCATTTGTCATTCGGGGAATGGCTTTTATCCTTATAAATTTCAATCAGTTCTTATATATTTTGGAAATGAGGCCTTTTTCAGAGAAAATTTTTTGCAAAGATTTTTTCCACTAGTTAACTGACACTGATTTTGTTTGTGCAAAACCTTTTTTATTTTATATAATCAGAATTGTTTATTTCTTTTGTGATCTTCTCTATCCTGTATTTGATCATGATTTCTTCCCCTATTCCTAGACCTAAAGGGTAATTTCTTCCTTTTTCCTCTTACTTGTTTATGATGTGACCTTTTATATTTATGTCATTTACATAAACTCTTTTTGTAGTGGCAAAGAACTGGAGATGAAGATGTCCATGATTTGGGGAATGACTGAACAAATTATGGTATATAAATGGAATAGAATACCATTGAGCTATAAGAAATTTAAAAAGGAATAGCTTCATTTTTAAAAATTATTTTTATTTTTTAAATAGTATTTTATTTTTCCCCAATTACATATCAAGAAAAAATTTTAGCATTCATTTTTACAAGATTTTGAGTTCCGAATTTTTCTTCTTCCCTCCCTCCTCTCCCCTCTTCTGAAAATGGTAGGCAGTTTGATGTAGTTTATACATGTACTACCATGTAAAAATATTTCTATATTCATCACAGTAGTGGAGGAAGAAGCAGATCAAAAGGAAATAAAACCATGAGGAAGAACAAAATAAGAGAAAAAAAATGTGTTTCAATCTGCATTCTCAGGCCATTAAGTCTTTATCTGGATATGGCAAACATTTTCCTTCCTAAGTCCTTTGTACTTGTCTTGAATCTTTGTGTTGTGGAGAGGAGCTGAAACAGTCATAGTTAAAGGGATAGTTTCAGAGTAATCTGGCAAGGCATATATAAATTGATACAAAGAGAAGTGAGTAGAACCAGGAGGAAAATTTATACAATAACAACATTGTAAAATGCAAAATTTTTAAAGACTTAGCAATTCTGATCAATGTGACAACCAACCACTATTCCAAAGTATTACTGAAGAAAAATGTTACTCTGTTTTTTGAAAAAGGTGGCGGATTCAATATGCATAATGAGACATAGTTTTGGACATGGCCAGTGTGAAAATGTGTTTTGCTTGACAATGCTCATTCATTACAAGGGTTATTTTTGTCTTTTTTCTTTTTCCCAGTGAGGGAGGGGGGAGGGAGAGAAAATAAATGCTTATTATATGAAAAAAATTAATGAAAATGTTTCTAAAAAGAAGGAGAAGATAAGAATTATGTAGCATCATCGATGCTACTCCCCAACTCTCCTCAGGCAGAGAAAGTCTCCAGGGTGCTACAATGAGATTATTATTATTATCAATAATAATAATAATAATAATAATATCAGATCATTTTTCTACTAGTACTTGAAGTTCTTGAAGCTTTTCAAACTCCAGAGACAGGAAACATAATACATTCTGAAACTCTGTAGTTATCCCTTTTGAAGAATGGATAAAATCACAGAGAATTATGGTCTATGTAATCAAAGGCACTAACCCATCTTTTGCATTCCATGTATATTGTGAACATAAGCCATATTGGACATGGTTAATACTTAGTTTCCATCTGGCATTTTTTCATAAGTATGCAAAATTGGTGTGTCAGCAGCAAACGGCTGTGCTAAATGTTCATAGATTTTTCCCTTCTGACTATTTATCAGAATAACAAGACTGAGCATCCCACAGTTTTAGGGTCTGTGGAAATTCATGAGATGCTAGACTGTCTTCCCTTGATCTACTGCATAAGAGAACAACTCCAGGCTGAAAAGAAGAAATTTTGCTATTTATGCTTACTCTTGGTTATCTTGCTGTGAAAAATCTAAGAGATGATGAAATAAGAGATGCAAATCTTGATCAATAATATTCACCCTTCAGTTTTCTAACCCAAAGTCACCCCATTCATAGCTAGAGTTGCTATTACTTATGAAAATGTAATTTACGTTAGGGTGGAGAGACTTGGGGACTTGGGGAAGGGACTAATCTTGATTTCCAAGCAGGAAGAGGGGGGAAAAGTCCTACTCTGGAGTCAAGGGTCAGTTTCTCTCCCAAGTCTTTATGCCCCAAGATAGGTGACATTTACAAGGCTTTTTTTTTCTTCAAGGAAACCACTTTAATTGGAACCATTTCCTCACTTCAAAAGAATTCTGATTCTTTCCCTACTACCTATTCCAACATAATCACTTTGATGCTTCTCCCTTTCTAAAATAATTATTTAAAACAGTGTTTATCAAATAGTCTTTTTCTTATTTGGAAATTAATTACCTTAATCTGTAATAATAGAAAATACTAAGTAAAAGTAAATGTGGGTTTTTTTCTGTATTCAATTCTGTCATCTTCCAGGAGCCAGGCCTTGGGAAAGTTGCCTCATCTAGATATGCCTCAGTTTACTTATCTATGAAATGGAGAAACTAATCGCATCTCTACCTATTTCACAGAGCAATTGTGGAGATTAAATGAGATTGTAGGTATGAAATCATTTTATGTGCCAGAGAACACAGAATCAAAGAAATTTAGAAGGTCTAACATCTCTTCCCAGGGCATTATTATAATTCCATCTGGTTAGGTCCTATCTCAAACATCTAATGGCTGTGTGACTCTGGCTAAGTCATTTACAGTAACCTTTCAATGACCCAAATAGCTCTCTAAGGCTGTAAGTTATGGCAGATCTGCATTGGTTCTTGTACCTGTACCAGTGAAATCACAGAATTTCTATCCAAAAATACATACATATATGTGTGTACACATATACACATAAGTGTATGTTCATATATATGTAGTTTAGGCATGGGGCAGAGGAGCATTGATTTCCACCAATGAGGAGAAAGTCTCATACCAACGGACTTTGGGACTCAGGCTACATTCTAGAAGACACCTCAGAGGTTAAGTCCTTCCTTTCATAGATAGGAACACTAAAGACTTGCTTGCCCAAAGTCACACAGGTAGTAAGTAAGCAGAAGAGGGAAGATTTGAACCCAGGTCCTCTGACTTCAAAGCTCTTTCCATTGTTTCATGCTGTTCCCATGTCTTTCTGCAAACTCTTGACAAAAATTTCAATCAACATGCTAAAGGTCTTCCTCTAGGTCTTTTTACATTTCCTGGGTACTAATGGAATACTCAGGCTGTCTATATGTTATTTATTAGTTATACCACATGAGCATCTCACCTCCCTTTTGATGAATGAATAAATAAATGATTAAATGAATAAAAAAGCACTAGGTGCTTAAAATGTGCCAAGCACTGTATTAAGTGGTGGGGATACAAATAGAAAATCAAGACATTCCTTGCTCTCAAGGTGGTCACCATACAATTGGGGAGAGAAAACAGATAAAGGAGGATTCATCTTCAGGATAGTTAGAAAAGGCCCTGTGGTCTTTAGGTTATAGTAGCAAGGTAGATAGAAAGATTCAGGAGTCCTTAGGGGGTTTTGGCAGGTCAGATAGCAATGCCTGAGGATATAGAGACCATAAAGGCCAAGAAGGTGTTAAAATTCAATGGCCTTTACCCAAAGGGTTGTATTTGGCAACCACTGCTCAACCAAATACTTCTCCTTATATCCAGGATGGTTGGAGGTGAAGTCTACGTTCCCTCACATGTGTGTGGGGATGGCAGGTCAGTATCTAACCTAGAGATGGAAAAGGAAAAGGGGAATTGGTAGTAAAGTTAGGGAGAAGGGCTCCTGTAGCAAATATCCCTCCTGAAATCTGAACAAAGGGACGTGGTAGAAGGGTGAATGGAGAGAGGGGAAGGGAAAGGGATTTCTGCAGTGCCTGCTCTAGTCTGGATCATAGGTTTCCTCTCTAATATACCTGGAATTATATTGCCTCCATAATGATTATACCTATATTATTAATTTTTAATTTATTATATCAATATTATTAAATTGCAATTATTATATTATACTATATTATTATACCTCAATAATATACCTGGAATTATATTACAACTGCACTTTGCCCATCATGAGTCTCCCCATTAGCCTTTAGGTCACCTGTAACTTGGAATCATGAGACAGTTTGGTATTCTAAGATTCACATAACCATATAGCATCTCTGGGAGATCATTTGTTTTCATGCTGGAGAGAGCATCTAGAGATCGTTATAAGCACAAGTGATTTCCCATATGCAATCTAACCTATTCTCTCTGCACAGCTCCTTAAATTAATTAATAGAAGTCCTTCAAGTAGATAAGCAGAAATCTAGTTTGATTCCTCACCTCTGACTTGTGTCTCCCAAACAAATCATCTCTTTCATGACCTCCACGAATAGTAAAGCAACAGAAAGACAGAAGGAATAAAATGCATATAGTATACATGCCCACACATGGATAGTAATGACTTATTAATTGCATCTACACACCTTCCTTTGGAATAATTTTTAATTAGTGCATGTATGTGACATGTGGTATTTTGTATGTGCAGGAATATATTACTATTGCAACTGGGGCGGAGTTAGGAAGCAGAAGAGTCAAGGATGGATATCACATTAATATTTGTGCAGCTTGTCAGTGATAGGTAGTATATAGCCAGGAGTCTTACATTTAGATTGGCTACAGAAAATATTTCAATATTTCATTTATGATTGACACAGACATTTTCTCTTCTTCACTGGAAGTAATGAATATGCACAGTGGATGCCAAACTCATCAAACTACTCTTTTTTTGTTATTGTTGTTTTGTTTTGTTTTAAAGGAACACCCCTGTGGACAGTGCTTAGTCTGAAAAGAAAGAACATTCATTATCAACACAGATAAAGGAATGAAACCATATTTTTACCAAGTTCAATTTAAGTTTACATGGCCATGATGCTGTGTAAAATGCCAAAACATGGAACTCAATCAACAAACACTGCTTCCTATGTGCCAGTGCATAGTAAATGTTTAATAAGTGTTTGTTGATTGACTGACTGACTATCAGGCACCAGACTAAGTGCTTGGGATACAAAGACAAAGCAAAAGTAGTCCTTGCCCTTAAGGAGCATACCTTCTAATGGGGGGAGAAAAATTAAATAAATATGTATGTATGCATGCATATGCAGAAAAGTTCTCCTTTTTAAAAAAACTAATAGTATTTTATTGTTTCCAATTGCATGAAAAGAAAAATTTTAACATTCCTTTTTTAAGAATTTTCCATTTCAAGAGAAATTTTTAAAAATTAAAAAAAAAGAATTTTGACTTCCAAATTTTTCTCCCTCCTTAAAACAGTAAGCAATTTGATATAGGTTATATATGTGCAATTATGTAAAACATATTTCCATGTTTAGTCATGTTGTGAAAGAAAAAACCAGAAAAACCATTAAAAACAATAAAAAAAGTGACAGTAGTATGCTTCAATCTGCATTCAGATTCCATCAGTTCTCTCTCTGGATGTGGATAGCATCATAGGTCCTTTGGAACTGTCTTGAATCATTGTATTGCTGAGAATAGCTGAGTCTATCATACTTGACCCTAGCACAATGTTGCTGTTACTGTGTACAATGTTCTCCTAGTTCTGTCCACTTCACTTTGCATTAGTTCATGTAAGTCTTTCCAGGTTTTTCTTAAATCTGCCTGCTCATCATTTCTTATAGAACAATAGTATTCTGAAGACTATTGTGAGGCGGAGAGAATGTTTGAGGTTAGGAAGACATCCAATACAAATGATGGGAGATGAGATATGGAGTGTCATGTGTGAAGAATATAGCAAGTTAACCAGTATGGCTGGAACATAGAGTTTATAAGGGAAAGTAATGAGATCATCAGGAAAGGAAAGGCCTAGGTTGTAAAGAGCCTTAAATGTCAGAGTTTATATTTGATGCAAGAGGTAATAAATAAGAAGTCATTGGAATTTGTTCAGTATAGGGCTAACATAGTCAGACCTATGCTTTAGAAAAATCAGTTTGGGAGCTAATTGGAATATGGTTTGGAAAGACAGATTTGAGGGAAGGATTCTAATTAGAAGGCTATTTCAGTAATCTAGGCAAGAGGTGACGAGGACCTAAGCAAAAGGGTGGTAAAAATGTAAGTGGAAAGAACGGGAAAATAAGGAAGAAGAAATGACAAATTTCCAGAACAGCCAGGTGGCACAGTAGATAGAGCACTAGCCCTGAAGTCAGGAGGACCTAAGTTCAAATCCAGCCTCTGACCAAACACATGGCACTTACTAGCTGTGTGACCCTGGGCAAGACACTTAACCCCAATAGACTTAAAAAAAAAATTACAAGATTTCCCAACTGGTTGGATATGAAAGCTGGTGAGCAAAGGAGTAAGAAGTTGTGAATGATACTAAGGCTGCAAAGCTACATGTCTAGAAGGATGGTGGCAACCATGAGAATAATAGGAAAGCTCAGAAGAAGAATAGAGTTTGAGGAAAAGATAATAAGTTCTGTTTTAGTTACGTTGAGTTTTAAATGTACACAGAATATCTACTTCAAAATGTCCAATGAGCAGCTACTGATGTGGGCCTGGTGCTCAGGAGGGAGACTGGGGCTGGAAATCATACATGTCAAGATGATAATTGGATGTATGGGAGCTGAATGATAGAGTAGTGGAAAAAAAAAAACTGAGGGCAGAGACTTGGGGAAAACCCACAGTTAATGGGCAAGGCATGGATGAAGAGCCAAAGGAGTCTGGGAGAAGGAAAATCAAGAGAGAATAGTCACAAGATTCCAGAGAGGAAGGACTATCCAGGAGGAGATGTTCACCAAAAATGCTGCAGAGAGCTTTAGAAGGATGATTGGGAAAAGTTCTGCCTATTTGTCAGCTAAGAGATCACTGGTAGCTTTTGAGATCATTTAGAAACTGGACTGCAGAGTGCTTAGAAGAGAATGAGAGGAAAGAAAGTGAGTCAACAATTTTTTCTAAGTTTAAATGAGAAAAGGAAGAAAGTTATAGTAAGGATGGTGGAATCCAGTGAGGAGTTGTTGTTTTTTTTTAAAAATACAGAGATCTGGGCAGGTTTACAGGTAGCAAGGAAGGAGCCAGTAGATAAGGAAAGATTAAAAGGAGAATCAAGATGATGGTATAGGGCAATCTGCTAGAGGATAAGGATGGAGATGAGATCAAGGGTATATGTAGGCCTTAGAAAGTGTCTCGGAAAGGGGCTGGCCTTGTAAAGCAGATAAGCTACCTCTTCAGAAACTGCAATGAAGAAAGCGATGGTAGCAGATGATGTCAGAAGGATGTGAGATGAGGAAGAAAGAAGAGCGAGAGAATGGTCTCAATTCTTTTTTGTTCAAGTATGGAGTGAAGACCTCAACTGAGTTGAGGGAGGGGGTGCTGTGGGTGTCTTGAGCAAAGAAAAGAAGTTTTGGAAGAACCACTGAAGTGAGTGGGACAGAAAATCACTTATAGAGGAGTGAAAGGAAAGCCTTGCTGCAGGGAAGGCTCAGTTGAGATTTGCTAACAGAAAGCTAGGTGGTGCAGTGGATAGAAGGCCAAGCCCGGAGTCAGGAAGACTCACCTTCCTGAGTTCAAATCTAGTCTCAGACATTTACTAGCTATGTGACCCTGGACAAGTCACTTAACCCTGTTTGCCTCAGTTTCCTCATCTGTAAAACGAGTCAGAGAAGGAAATGGCAACCCGCTCCAGTATCTCTGCCAAGAAAACCCTAAAAGGGGTCACAAAGAGTTAGACGCAACTGAAAACAACTGAATAACGATGATAAGAAGGATGGCCTTGCTCCAGGGAGGTCCCAGTTGAGATTTGCTAACAGGAAATTTGTAGTGGTCCCAGTCAATGTGATTTTGTGATTTTTTTTTCCCCACTTTTTGGGAATAGTTTTAGATTAGAAACAAAAGAGGCATATGGTAAGTACAATACAGGGTTAGGGTTTGGTAGGACGTAATTGACCTTAAGACAAGGAAACAGGAATTAAAGAATAGTGGATGGCCTAGCATTGAATCAAAGGATTGAGTTTGGGATGGGAAGAAAGTATAGAAACAGAGAAAATCATTATCCACCAAGACCTCGCATTACTATTGGCCTCACGTTCCATGAGGAGAAAGGCGTATACACCAACAGTACACTATTAAGAGTTAAAGCTCTGTCACAAATTGTTCCCATGCAATTCATTAAAAATAATTGATGCACATTTGTATCCATCTTGGCACGTAATTTCCATGGTGCTCATTTAATTCCAAAATGTACAGTCACCTTCCCAGCTCCTTTTCATGTTCCTGTAGTACTTCTGCTCCCTGGGTTTGCCAACAGGCCCCTACTATATCAGTCTGAACTTGCCCAATCCATAATGGAAAAACTTCAGGTTTGCCTCTGTCTGCACCCAGTCTGTTCCCTTTCCTGCCACCCTTAGCCTCCAATGCAACCCTGGGTGTATTATGCCATACGTCCCATGAGGAATGCTTTATTCATGCAGCAGCTAATCAGCATGTCCACACAGGAAAAGCATGAATAGCCCTTGTGATTTAAATCCCATCTGCATCCACTTTTCGTATTTTTATTTATGTTGCCAAGCTGTTTGCTCAACAGCGGCCTGTGGCAGAGATCCGTAGCTCAACTTACATATGGTGCAAAAAAAAAAAAAAGAAAAGAAAAAGAGAAAGAAAAAATGTCTTCATTTCATCTCTCTTAAGGGAATCTGCTGCCTTGTAAATGTTATGTTTCTCCTCATTATCAATGCAGAATTCCCATGGGACTTTCTGATAACATACATACACATTCTTCCATATTGTTGCAGCATGAGAGTTTTGGCAAAGTGCAAAACTTTTAGGTTGGCAAAGTGCATCAAATATCGATATTTATAACAGCCGCGTAATGTAGGTAAAATTATTATGCCTATTTTACAGATGAGGAAACTGAGATTGAGAGAAGGTAAGTGACTTTCTGAGGGTCCCACCTCTAATATCTGAGGAAGCAGATGAATCCAGGTCATGGGATCATAGATTTAGAGCTGGAAGAAACCTTGCAGATCATTTCGTCTAACCCCTTCATTCTACATCAAGATTTAGTGATTTTTCCCAAGCACATAAAGGTAGCAGAGACAGAACATAATCCCATCCCTATTAATGTCAAAGGCATCACCATCCTCCCAATCACCCAGTCTTATGACCTCATTGTCATACTTGTCACTCTCACTCATCCCACACACGCAATCCGTTGCCAAATTCTGTTTCTGCCGCCATAACACGGCTCTTGGACCTCCTCTTCTCCACCTACCATAGCTGCTACTCTAGTACGGGCCTCCATCACATCTCGCCTGGATTTTTGTCATAGACTCCTAACTGGTCCAGCTGCCTCAAGTCTCTCCGTACTTCATTCCACCCTCCATTCAGCTACCAAGGTGATTCTTCTAACATGCATGTCTGACCATGTCATTCAAAATGCCCCCGTTTTCTCTATTACTTCCAGGATCAAATAATAAACTCTTCTGTTTGGCTTTTAAAGCTCTTCACCACTTACCCCCTTCCAACTTTTCCAGTCTTCTCACACCTTAATCTCCTCCATGTTCTCTACAGGAAGGCTATACTGGCCTATTTGTTGTTTCTCACACCTAAGAATCTCCTGACTCTCTCTGTTTTCACTGGTGTCCCTTTCTTGGAATGCACTGCCTCCTCACCTCCACCTCTTAGCTTCCCTGTATGTCTTCAATTTCCACCTTCTAGGGGAGGACTTTCCTGGTCTTCCTACTGCTAATGCCTGAGATTACTTTCTTTTCTTTGGAGGCAATTGGGATCAAGTGACTTGCCCAGGGTCACACAGCCAGTAAGTGTCTGAGGTCAGATTTGAACTCAGGTCCCCCTAACTCCAGGGCCAGTGCTCTATCCGCTCTGCCACCAAGCTGTCCCTTAAGCTTACTTTCCATTTACACTGTACATATATAGATTAGATTTGCTTTTCCTCTCCCTGAGGGTAGTGACTGTGTTTTTGCCTTTTTTTTTGTATCCCCTGCATTTAGCACAGTGCCTGGCACAAAATAAAGGATTTCATAACTTGATAAATGCTTGTTGACTGGCTTGCTGACTGTCTCATCCCCTGGAAATTTCTTGCTGGTAAATCCCATAAATGAAAGACACTCTCATGTAAGAAGTACTGAACAAAAAGCCTAAAGGATGTATTAACCTGGCTCAGTTTCCTCATCTATAAAATGAGCCCGAGAATGAAATGGCAAAACACTCCAGTATCTTCACCAAGAAAACCCCAAATGGGATCACAAAGAGTCAGACACAGCTGGAAAATGACTGAAATGTCCAATCCTCTTATAGGTGTAGCTAGTTGGTACAGTGGATAGAGTGCCGGGCCTGGAGTCAAGAAGACCTGAGTTGAAATCCAGTCTCAGGCACTTATTAACTGGACAAGTCACTTAACTCTGCTTGCCTCAGTTTCCTCATCTGTAAAATGAGCTGGAGAAGGAAATAGCAAAACCCTCTAGTATCTTTGCTAAGAAAACCCCAAATGAGGTCACAAAGAGTCAGACACAACTAAAACAATTGAACACATACATTAACCTGTTTATTGTACTTGCAGCATGCATTTAGGTCTGGAAACTTGTTTGGGAGAATAAAGAGTGAAATCATAAATTTAAGTCCTCTGCCTCCAATTGCAGGACTTTTTCCACTACATGTTACAATTTTTTCTGTCATCTAGGGTTTTCATCCTGATCGATATCCACTTGTTCATGCTGTACCCAATACCTATATGACCATGGGAAAATCCCTTCACCCCCTTAATGCTCTCAGGAAACTCTCTAAGATGGTAATAATAGTGGCTAATATTTATGTAGCGCTCTATGTCTGCAAGGCATTTTAAATCCTCACACTAACCCTATGAGGTACATGCTATTATTATCCCCATTTTATAGATGAGGAAACTGAGACTGAGAGAGGTCAAGTAGACTGTCCAAGGTCACCCAGCTCTTAAGTGTCTGAGCAGGATTTGAACCCAGAATTTCCTGATTCTAGGTTCAGCACTTTATACACTAGGCCACCTAGTTACCCATACATTATAGCTAGTGTTTATATAGCAATTTGAAGTTTGCAAAGCATTTCACTCATTTTTTTCATTTAACTCAAATAGATACAGGAGATGCTGAACTGCATCATTGAATGAATTTTCCACACTGAGACTGTGCCACAGCAATGAATTGCAGATCTAGATGAAAAAGGAAGAAAAATCATCACCCCGATAGCATTAATCATAGAGCCTAGAGTTGAGCCCTTCATGAGAAATCACTGAATTGGGTTACACATTCTCAGAGCTCTGGTCTCTTTTCTATGATCATTTCAAACTCAGGAGACCTCATTCTATTCAAAAGCAAATACCCTCAAAACCAACTCTACATCCAACCAAATTACCTGGACTTCTTGGTTATATTGATAACCACATCTGTCTGTCAGCGCTAAAAACTAGTCACTGAGGTAACAAATGGACAGCCAGGAGAAGAAAGTGGTCAGACTAATTGGATTGTATTCCTGGGGATGAATCATCCGCTTTGTGGGTGTGAGAACCCTTAGAATTGATTCATTAGGTCAAACCTGAACAGTCTATCTTAGACATCTTAATAACTATCAAATTGTTGGCTTCATGTGTGTATATGTTTTGTAATTTAAGTTCATGACTTTTTGTTGAGTAGCAACATGATGGGTGTTGTAATAGCAATGTATACCATGGTCCCCCACCACATAGGGTAGGCTAGTTTTTTCTCTAAAAGCCAAGGAAGCCGTCCGAAAGCTTGATTGGCTTGGGAGTTAAGGCTGGAGCCATTGTTGTGGTTTCTTGGGCCCCTAACAGCACAAAAGAGTCCAGCTCACGGGGACACAATGCCCTTCAAACATAGCAGATGTCCAATAGCCCTTCCAGGCACCACATCCTGCCCTTTGGATGAAACACGTTTCTGTATGGAGATAAGGGGACACTTGTTTATCTCTGAGTCAATGTTATATCCTTATTTTATGTCCTTTCTATGTTATAGTGAAGTTCCATTTCAGTCTTTGTATTTCCAGCATCTAGCACAGTGGCCAATATCATTCTTAATAAATGTCTACTGAAAGGATGGATGAATGAATGAACAAAACATCCAGGCATCTGATTAGAAGAAAGAAGAGAGGAGAATAAGGGAAACATTGTGAGTGTACCACAACATAAATGGGGAATAGAAGGAAAGCTATACAGGCCTGAAGACTGCTAGATTCCCTTAACATATTAGACCACGAACAGGGAACCTTTGGCCTCAAGGCCACATGTGGCCTTCTAGGTCCTCAAGTGCAGCCCTTTGACTGAATCCAAACTTCACAGAACAAGGTTCCCCACCCCTGTATTAGACATATAAAGAATATTGAACGGAACGGAGTGTGTTGCCACATACATGCGAAAGCTTCACAGGGCCATTCATACAAACAAATCAATAGCAGTATAGTGACCGCCAATGATTCCAATAACATCCTGAGCCCTTGTTCCAATGAGCCAGTTGGGTGCTTCATTTCCTCATGCAGAGACTACAGAGGGATTCAGAAATGTGCACATCACATCTACCACATCTAAAAGGCCCTCCCATTCCAGGATCACAGAATCTCAGATTTAGGAAGGACCACAAAAGTTAAGTCAAGTAGACAAGCATTTAATAAGCACTTTCTTCTCAATGGCAC
Organism: Vombatus ursinus; assembly: GCF_900497805.2. Lineage (NCBI taxonomy): Eukaryota > Metazoa > Chordata > Mammalia > Diprotodontia > Vombatidae > Vombatus > Vombatus ursinus. The sequence continues at coordinate 7,826,903 of NW_020954592.1, read as the reverse complement.
TGTACTAAGCACTGGGAATATAAATACAAACATAAACGAAAGACAGTCCCTGTCTTCAAAAAGCTTTTCTTCGCACATAAAAGGGAGCTGACAAGAGGGGTGGGGAGAGAGGAGAAGTCTGAAGTACTAGGAGTAAAGCCAGGAAAGCAGTTAGCTTGGTGTACCTATGCACTTCCTCAAAATGGAGGTTGCAGAAGGGATTCACCCATCAGAAAGGGGAGACTGGAGGGGCAGAGAGTTCTTCCAGGGTGAGAATGTTGCTTCAGCATGAAAGAGAAGTCCAGAGAATTATCGATTATTACAATAAGCCATGCCTAAGTGAGAATTCCCTCCATGATATCTCAAAGTGGTTATCAAGCTTCAGGGAGGGAGAATCCCTCCCTCCCTCTCTATCCTTTTGCTTAGCTCTAATCACTTCCTTGCAGTAAGCTTAAAACCCCATTTCCACTTCTAACTATTGCTTTTGGGTTTTGCTAACTGGGGCCAAGAACAAACCCAATTTCTTTTCCATGTGAAAAAAAAAACATTAAATACTTGAAGAGTTACCCAAACTCATGTAATTCTTTTTTCAGGCTAAACATCTCCAGTTTTCTCAAATGAATTCAGATGTGAACATTATCTCTCTCTTAATGCAGTTTAAGATCCCATTAGCTTTTTCTGATTACCATAGAATATTTTGACTTACAGTGATCTTTAAAGGAAGGAAAGAAGCATTTATTAACCACCAACTATGTGCTAGGCACTATGCTAAGTGTTTTACAGATATTATCTCATTGATCCTCACAACCCTGGGAGATAGGTAATATTATTATCACTACTTGACGGCTGAAAAAACTAAGGCAAAGAGAAGCTAGGTGAATTTCCCAGGGTCACACAGCTAGTAAGTGTTTAAAGCTGGATTTGAACTCAGGTCTTCCTGATTTCAGGTCCAGCACTCTATTCATTGCACTATTACCTACTTGCCTCTGCCTAGCTTTAAATTCTCCAGAACTCCCAGATCTTTTCTAAATGAACTGTTGTTTAATGATACCTCCCTTATCTTATGCCTGTAAAATTGATGTATTTGAATCCAAGTGTAACATCACCCACCCTAAAACTAATATTGTTAAGTGAACCTGGAGCCTAGCTCTATGAACAGAAAATTCTGTGGCTCTATTGTCCCAGACATACCCCATTCATCCCCAGCATCATTGCTCTTCACACTACCAACATTTACTCATGCTGATTCAGAGCCATACTCAATGCTCACTCTCCCTCTTATTCACAATCTTCACCCTCTGGAAGTTACTGATTCATCTCTCCTGCCTTGAATAATCTCTGATCCAGCACCCGAGGGGCTAGTACCACCATGGTTGTTGGACCACCAGTACCAAGAAAAAGTCTCATTCTTAAATATACCTTTGAAATTTCAGAAAGCTGGATCCTAACACAGTCTCCAAGGTACAGATGTTCTGACTTCCAACCCAACAATACTTATTGCTTAAAGGAAAGGAGGCATGCTCAAAGGCCTATGGGCTACTAGCTTCTGCTTCCAGTGGAGAGGAATCCCCGGAACTAATTCAACAACAAGCCTTCTTAAAGCTTCTGCTTTGGTCAAAGCATTGTATTAGGCATATTTGGGGTTAAAATACCAAATTAAAAATACATATTTTTAGATTTCAAAAGCTGTTCAGGGTCCTCAATAATTTTTAAGAGTGTAAAGAGGTCCTGAGTGCAAAGGGATTGAGAATGTGACTGTCATCTGCAGGAAATAGACCTCAAAATTTCCATACAAAGGAAAATATCTTTCCTACAAGAGCCAGTATGCTTCCCTTTATCAAAGGTCTTAATCTCACTATTACTTTTGCTTTTCTCTTCTCCTATTGCCCTGCGTTCACAATATTCTGAAGGCATCTGTATAAAGATCAATAACAGTGATGGTTACTTTGCCTCTTCTGACTGTGTATTCATTAGAATACACATCCTGCCTCAGTAAAAAGCCTGAAGGCAATCTCTAAGCATAAATAGCAAAACCTGTTTTTTCTTACCTTTGAGGTTTCACTGCATTCCCTCCCCCACTGGGCTAACAGATACAGGCTAAAGAAAATGGTTCAGGACGCATGACGGCATACCAAAATGATCTCATAGAGATAAGGTTTTTTTTCCACAGCTCAAATGCATAGTCTGTAGTTGCAACGAAATTTTAAAGCCCTGGCAGCAGAGCTTTTCAGTTAATGGACTCCTGTGCTTCAATTTCTAGCTGTTTTTATCCCAAAATTGTAGATAAGTACGATTTTGTGTATCTGTCTATGTGTGTGTTTGTGTATATGTGTGTGTGTGTCTGTGGGGGGAGGAGAGGGAGAGAGGTGGAGGAGGAGACAGAGGGAGAGAGAGGGAGGGAGGAGGGGAAGAGGAAGGAGGGAAATAGAGGGAAAAAGGGGGGAGGGGAGAAGGGGGAAAGAGAGAGAGATGGAAGAGGAGAGAGGAAGAGAAAGAGAAGGAGGAAGAGGAAAAGAGGGAGAGTGGGGAGAGATGGAGGAAGAGAAAGGAAAGGAGAGGAGAGGAGGGGGAGGGGGAGAGGAGAGAGAGAGAGAGGGAGAGAGAGAGAGAGGGAGGGGGAGAGAGAGAGAGAGAGAGAGAGAGAGAGAGAGAGAGAGAGAGAGAGAGAGAGAGAGAGCCACAATTCCAAAAGGAACAATTTGTTCCTCTATCATTTGCATTTCCTCAATGTCTAACACATAAATACTGCTAAAGAGAATTTATCTGTGGGGAGGCCCAGTGATTTTAAAGCTGCTTGGGGTATATAACACTAGATATGGCTAATTGATACTTGGGCTGAAGCTTAGGCCCAAGCTCTGTACATGCGCTGTAGCAAATATTCTTGCAAGTGTCTTTCATGTAGGGGAGTGCCAATATACTACGACAGGTACAAATACTACTAGCAAATTCAAAGGATCTCCTTTAAATGAGCTCTGAAATATCCCCAAGCTTATATGAATGCAAGGAAACCATGCAGCCTGTAAGACAGAATTAGGACATAGGAAGCAGCATTGCTTCCAGTTTTTCTTCTGCTTCATATAAATGATGTCTTCTTACTGTCTCCTCTATTCTAGGGTGGAGTAGATGGAGGGCCAGCACTGGTATCAGAAAAACTTGGGTTCAAGTCCTGCCTTTAATGCATACTGGATATGACCATGAGTAAGTCACTTAACCTCCAGGTACGTCCGAGTAATTCCCAAGGATTGTAAACAACAGATGAGTTGTTAATCTGCTTTGTTGAAAGGAGTTTTCATAAGAGGAGCTCACCACCTAAAATCCTAGATCTTTACTCACTTTGCCTACTCTCACCCTCCTCACCTACCCAAAAAAGACAAACTCTTAAAACAATTGGCATATTGTACCATGCAGAGTAGGTACTAAATAAATGTTTGTTTAAATTATTTTCCAGGTTCTTCACATTTCATTCTTCTTCAATTTATAAAATTATTCCAATTTGTTCCTTTTTTAATGTTGATGTTATAGTATAAATTGCTCTTCTAATTCTGCTTACTTCGCTCTACATCAGTTCATATGAGTCTTTCCATGCCTATTTGAAACCACATATTTCATAATTTTTTACAGCACTATAATATTCCACCATATGAATATACTACATCTCATTCATTCATTCCTTAGTTGATGGGAATCCCTTTAGCTTCAGTGTGTGTGTGTGTGTGTGTGTGTGTGTGTGTGTGTGTGTGTGTGTGTGTTGTGTGTGTTTGTTAACCACAAAGGGCATTCATTGTTTAGTAACTTTTTGTGTATAATTCCAAATTGCTTTCAAGAATACTTATGGGGGGGGGCAGCTAGGTGGCATAGTAGATAGAGCTCCGGTCTTGGAGTAAGAAGGACCTGAGTTCAAATTTGGCCTCAGACACTTGAAACTTACTAGCTGTGTAACCCTGGGCAAGTCACTTAACCCTGATTGCCTCACAAAAAAAAAAAGAATAGTTATACGCATTCACAGGTCAACCATCAGTGCTGGTTGTGTCTGTTTTCCCATAGTTCCTCTAACATTTATCATTTTTCTTTTCTGTCACCTTTGGCAATCTGATGGGTATAAGGTAGAATCTCAGAATTGCTTTGATTTGCATTTCCATAATTAGTAGTGATTTGGAGAATTTTTTTTTTTTCGTATGGCTATAGATAACCTAAGTTTCTTCCCTTGAGCATTATCTGTAAATATCCTTAGACAATTTCTCCAATGGAATGTTGTTCTTAGTATAAATCTGAGTCAGTTTCTTCTATATCTTGGAAATGAGAATCTTAGAAAAACTTGTTGCCAAGATTTTTTAATCAGTTAATTGTGTCCCTTTTATTCTTACTTTTATTGAATTTTTTGCATGCAAAGACTTTTAAATTTTATGTAATCAAAAATATCCTTTCATCTTCTGTGATTATTTTTAGCCCCTCTGTGGTCATGAAATTTTCTCCTATCCATAGATATGGTAGATAATTTTTCTCATATTTTTCTGATTTGTATATGTTGTAACTTTTTAATATCTAAGTCATGTAACCATTTGGAGTTTATTCTGGATATAAGGTATGATGTCTTGATTAAAATCTAATTTCCTCCATATTGCTGTCCAAATACTGTCAAATAGTAAGTCTTATTCCAGTAACTGGCATCTTTGTGTCTATGAAATGCAGAGTTTAAAGAAGACATGGTTATTACCTTCAGCAAACTTACAGTTCAGTAGGGGGATGAGACATGAACTGGAGTATTCAATATGGTATTATAAGCATAAGAGAAAGTTATAAGAGAAAGTGTTATATAAAGTGCGAAGTGTTTCTCTTTTTTGTTGTTGTTATTTGTCCTTCATTTTCAAAGAGGACCAATGACATTATGGGGTGATGTCTTGACTTGCTCATGAATTGAATTTAAATGAAACAGAATTGTACAAAGTCATCAGTCTCACTCTCTCTTCCAGAGTCACTGAAGTCCAGTTGCAAGATAAAAGTCAAGCTGACTGGCAGTGGCTCAGGATGCAGTGAATGACCTTGGCGTTCTACATGTCTGCCTAAGTTCTAAGTGCTCCACGGTGCCTACTTCAGCGTCTTTCATGGACATTGGAACAAATTGTTCTCATCCACCCATTCTGCCAGGGGAAGTCTTCACATTCTTAAGGTAGACATGCCCCAACTCACCAACAGGTTTGAGGCCTACCAGTTACTGCCAACTCATCTGCCAAGACAGTTTTACTGGGATGTAGCCACTATGTACACTACAGCTTCTTGGAGCCACAGGTGAGAGTTGGGTGACAAATGAAGTTGAGTGAAGCTACATAACATAAATTTGTGGTGGACTCACTCAGCAGAGTTTTATAACTTTTTCTACTTTCATTCAGCAGCACGTATATATGAGTGAAGACAATGGATGGTGAGAGTGACCCAAAGCTGACGCTTAATAGACATAGTCAATGATATACTAAGGGAGCAACGGACTTTAGAGAAGAGAGCAGTGTAGAGCTCAACTGATTCACCAGAGGGTCAAGACAGTTGTTGTGAGGATCAAATGAATTAACTACTTTTTCTATACTCCCTACTCTGGATCCTCAATGACCAAACATTTCTTCCTTTTACTGTCCCCTAAGTTTTGTTACTCTTTAATGTTCTACTTATTTTCTTTTCTCTTTCTTTACACACCATTGCTTGCACTGATTTCACTCATTCCTATCGCCTCTATGCCCATGACTCTAAAAAGCCCACTATCTCTAAACCTAATCTTTCTTCCAAGTTCTAGCTCACATTTCCAACTGTCTGTTGGACATCTCTACCAGGATGTCCCACACTCAAACTAGTATGTCCAAAACTTATCTGATCATCTTCTCCTCTATATCTACCTCTCCTTTCAACTTTCCTATTTCTGTTAATGGTACCACCACTGACAACCTCAATAGCTAAGCTAAAATCCTTGGAGTAACTTGCCACACACACACACACACACACACACATCAAGTAAGTCCTGTTGATTGTTATTTTGCTGCCCTAATATCACTCGTATTCATCCCTAATTTTTGGTTACTACTACTATCCTAATTTAAGTCATCATTATCTCCCAACTATGTTATTTTAATCATCTTACTGGTCTTCCTGCCTCCAATGTTTTTCCTTCTACCCCTTCTATGCATTTGGCATTCTGTTGCCAGATTACATTCCTTAAATCCAGCTCTGATTATGCCACCCTTAATCTCCTCCCCACAAAGTATACCATGCAGTGGCTCTCCATTGCCCAGTGGATAAATTCTAAATTCCAAAGCCCTCCATGATGTGGCTTAAATGTACTTTATTACTCATTACTCTTTATTGAGGTGCACTCTATGCTTTTGTCAGTATGAACTTCAAATATGCCCAACAATTTCTAATTTCCATATCTGTGCTCACATTTGTTCCCTCTGCCTAGAATTTCCCTCCCCTGATTTGTCTTTCTAACTTCTCCTACTTCAGGGTCACTTCCAACTCCTCCCTGAAACATCCTTGATTTCGCCCCTGCTCAAATATTCTCTCATTCTTCTTAATTCTTAGAGCATTTTTTTTACCTCCTTTTGCACTTTTACACCATTCCTTTTATTCTAATTATTTCTATATCTGCTTATTTCACCTAATAGATTATCAACTTCTTTGGATAGGAGTTGTGTCTTATTTATCTATGTATATCCTACAAAGTCTGACACAATGCCTTGTATAACTAGGTATTCAATGAATATGTGTTAGAAAGAGAAAGGAAGGGAGGGAGGGAGGGACAAGGAAAGGAAGGAAGGAAAAGAGGACAGGTGGAAGGGAAGGGAGGAAAGAAAGGAAGGAGAAAGGGAGGAAAGAAGTAAGGAAAGAAAAAGGAAGGAAGGGAAAAAGAAAGGAAGGAAGGGAGAAAGGAAGGAAGAGAGAAAGAAAAGAAGGAAAGAAGTGAGGAAAACAAGGAAGGAAGGGAGGATGTTTCGAATTAGGGAGGAAGGGAAGAAGAGAGGGAAGAAAGAAGGAAGGGAAAAAGGAAGGAAGAAAAGAAGGAAAGGAGGAAGGAAGGCAAAAAGGAAAGGAGGAAGGAAGGAAGGGAGGAAGGAAGGCAAAAAGGAAAGAAGGAAGGGAGAAAAGAAGGAAGGGAGGAAGGAAGGCAAAAAGGAAAGGAGGAAGGAAGGGAGAAAGGAAGGAAGAAAAGAAGGAAGGGAGGAAGGAAAGAAGGAAAGAAGGAAGGAAAAAGGGAATGAGTTAATAAATTTGCTTGGTGACAAGATGAATATGAGGCCACAGTCATTAAACTTTTGTGAGCCTGACTTCTGCTGTTTTGAAAGTAGAAATGTTTGTTCCAAGTGTTACCTATAAAGTTTGAATTCATAATCAGAAAAAAAGAAATCAAGAATTTTTTAATATTCCAAGGATTTCCTTTTTTCCTGTTGCCTTCCTGGTTTTCTTCTTGATCACATCCTCTGGTTCCTATTGCTTGCTACTGAAGAAGAAGAAGAAGAAATGTTGTATTGAACTTATCAGCTTCTATATTCAGTTGTATTTTCTCATTGTATAAACTGTAAAAAATACATATGCTTTTAAAGGAGAATAATGGAAAATATTCTTTTTTAGACAGAAAGCTCATATTCTCTAAGGATTGAGCATAACTTCATTTTATCATTGCTTCATCAGTTACGATAAGCCTGCTAAGTCATCTTTTCTCTCAGGAGACTGGCTTCAATGCTGGGATGCCTTGGATTTGGTTTCATCATTGACTTTCTTTGATTTTAGGGAAACCAGGAAATCTCTCCATGAGTGATATAGATATCTATGCCCCCACTGGGAGCTGCAAAGCTTAATTAATGTTTGTAAAACACTTCTGATATGAAAAACATCACGAGTTCTACCTACTATTATTAAAAGTGTTGTTTTTAATATCCTCCCACAGATTATCATCTGTATTAACTAGTTCTTGGAGAGAAAAGAAAGATGGGAAGTGAGAAAAAAAGAAAATTAAATTATCTTAAGTTTTAGAGTGGCTTTTAGTGCCAGGAAAAAAGATGAGACATGAAAAGAAAGGATCGGGATTCAGGATGCTTATGCCAATTGTGGAGTCCATACCATATACAATCTTATATTCCAAAGCAACTGCTAAGAAGCAAAAATTTATATGCAGATCTAATGAGAAATGTTTGTTTTTATCCTGTAGTCTGTGTAACCCTGAAAGGCTGTGCCAGGAAAGCCAGCCCAAGTTCTGGAAAATCCTGTCCAGATGGAAAGGCTTTAGATGCAGACCCAACAACCAAAGAAATTCATGAAGACCATCTACCATAAGCACAGAAGGATCATGAAATGTGTAAGTGGAGGGTATCTTTGGATACCCATACCCACCTATGTCAACTCTCCCACATCTCTATACCACTGCTCCCTACACTTCCATTATGGCCTCCCTACCCTTCCATGTTGTTCCTCTAGAGCACCCTATTTCAATTGTTAACAAACTATCCTTCACATTAAACCCAGGCCCTCTCCTAAGCAATTTCCTTTGTGCCTGTTGTTTTCCCACAATGGAATGTGAACTCCTTGAGGATAGGGGCTACATTTTTTTTTCTTTATATCTGGAGCACCCATCACAATGCTAGGCACACAATAGGCACTGAATAAATATTTCTTGAATTGAATTGATGTAAAGTGAAGGGAGATGAATTTGCTAGTACTTAAAGGTTGAATCAGTAGTGAAGCGAAAAAGGCATCATAAAGCTATGCTTCAAGAGAAGGACTTGCAAAAAAAAATCAGAATTTAAAGCCTCAGTGGGACCATGGCAGTAAGATGAGACAAAGATGGGAACTAGGTCCAGAAGGTGTCATGTAACTCATACAGTCCAGAGACACAGCCAGGCCCATAAAAATTTAAAATAAAAAAAAGTGGTTTGCCATTTCCTTCTCCAGTGGATTAAGGCAAACAGAGGTTAAGTGACTTGTCCAGGGTCATATAGCTAGTAAGTACCTGAGACCAGATTTGAACTCAAGTCTCACTGACTCCAGACCTAGCACTCTATACATTGAGCCACCTAGTTGTCTCCTATCATCATCTGATAGCTAGCATTTGTGTGGCACTTTAAGGTCTGCAAAGCACTTTAAGGTCTGCAAAGCACTTTACAAATATCATCTCATTATCCTCATTTTACAGATGATAAAACAGAGGCAGAAAGAGGTTAAGTGACTGACCCAAGGTCACACTGCTATAAGAAGGATCAGATCTGAACTTAAATCTTCCTGACTCCAGGTTGAGCACTCCATCCATTGTGCCACCTTCCTGCCTTCATCATCATCATCATCATCATCATCATCGTTGTTGTCGATCAGAATTATTGATAATAATAATAATCAGAAGGCATCATGTTGTAGTGGAATTCCTTTTTCCTTTCATCACAGCTGTGTTTCTCTTCTCTGAGCGACTGCTATTTGTGTCTATGCTCCTCTCTTTTTAAATGTCATGCCTTGTGGAGAGCCATAGCAATCAATCCAAGTATTGGCTGCTAATATTACCATGCTGCAGGCTCATTCACAGCCCTTGAGCATTGTGGGAAATGCAATCCTACCCAGATGGCCCTTATATTTTAAATCAATACAAAGTATCCTACAAACATGTTCTTTTAAATTAGAGGAATTTGAATTAAAATACTACTGCAAGAACTCTAAATTTGTCAACAGTGGGTTCTCCTTTCTGACCACCATCTCCTTTCCTTTCCTTTCCTTTTTCCTACTGTCTTATCCCTCTTGTATTTCCCTCTTTGCTCTCATCTTATCTGCCCAGGCTCTTAATTCTTCCTTCATCTTTTCCTAGTCAATCACTTATTTTCCTTTCTTCAGCCTTAACCTTTGACTTGGATAGTTCAAACAAATTTTGTTCATATACTTTTGAATACTTTGCTCTCTCCTGTCTTGCCAGTGGCAAATTCTGGTTCGTTCCCACTATCCACAATCTCCACTTCTATTCCCAAGCCACATAATACTTCTGGAGAAGTTGTGAACTTGTGCTGACTGTGTTAATAACTAAATAAATTTAAACTATCTAATTTCACATAGATCTCAGTGACAAGCCATCTACTCATCTCACTTCCTGGCCATCTCCAAGCCATGTCTCCTGTACTTTGGTCTTCTAACACAGTAGTACTCAAAGTGTGGACAACAGATCCCTAGGAGTCCTTGAGACCCTTCTGGGGAGTCTGTGAAGTTATAACTATTTTCATAATTATATTAAACTATTATTTGCCTAGTAATGTATTTCTCCTATACTACATAATTTATGACACCAAATTTCTTCATCTATGTCAACTAAGACAATATACTGCAACAGATTGAATGCACAAACAGATGAGAATCCAGCTGTCTTCTATTAAGCCAAATATTAAAGAAATTTGCAAAAAACAAGGCCACTCCATTAATCGTGTTTGTTTTGGAAAATATAATTATTTTTCATAAAATATGTTAACCTATAATGAATTTATTGTTATTTTAAAATGAATTAACAAATATTTTAAAATATATTATTTAATTTCTAATTTGGTAAATATTGACAAATATAGCTCCATGTAAACAAAAACTTAGTACAGTTAGTTCTAATAATTTTCAAGAGTGAAGAATCCAGAAGCCAAAAACAGTAAGAACCACCATTCTAACCTAAACTCCACTGTCACACTTCTACCACCCCCATCAATTACCCCATTTTCATATCCCATATCCCATTATTTTTTTCCCCATATCCCATTTTCAATGAAGTTTTAGGCAATGCATTGTGAGCTTCTTATAGACAGTCCGCCAGCCTTGAAGCCTTTCTGCATTCACCCATTCTTTTCCCTTCATCTTGAAAGATTAGAAGGACCTTCTCCTTGCTAAGAACTACCCTTCCATGTGTACCATTGATTCTATCCTTTGCTTCCCATCTCATCTTGGATTTTGTTGCAAATCATTCTTTCTTTCATCTTCCTTATCTCTCTCTCTCCTACACACATGCTCAGATCAGCCAAACACAGCAACAACAGCAACTCTTCCCTCATCCCTATCCTTTCAGATTATCATCCTATTACTCTCAATTAATCAACAAGGGTTTATTAAACATCTACTTTATGCTAGCTAAACTTCTAGAGAGACTGGTCTACACTAGCTGCCTCCATTTTCACATTAACCATGCATTCCTCAGTATCCTATAATTTCCCAAAACTATTTTCTCCAAAGTGTCTTATGAGCTCTTAATTGACAGATCTAATAGCCTTTTCTTAGTCCTGCAGCTATTGCTACTGTTGATGACCCTCTGTTTTGTCTTCCATGACACTTTCTCTCTCTCTCTCTCAAGTTTGTCATTCTACTTGTCTGACTGTTTTTTCTTAGGCTCCTTTTTCTTCCCATACCCTAAGTGTAGTTGTTCCCCCTAAGGCTTTGTCTTTAGCTCCCTATACTTCCCTCTTAATAGTCTCTCCTTTGGAGATCACATCTATTTCCAGTGCTTTAATGAGCAACTCCATGAAAAATGACTCCAGAGCCTTTCTACTGAGCTCAAGTCCCATATTTACACTTGCCTGTTGGTCATTTCCACCTGGATATTCTGCCAGTACCTCAAATACAGTACCTCAAAAATTGATTCACCCTTTCCCCTAAATTTCCCCTCTTTCCAGCTTCCATATTTCTATTGAAGAAATATTCCATATTTCATCATTCCAACCACCCAGGACTGAAATTTTATAGTCATATCTGACTTTTGCCTCTCCCTAACCCCAATTAGAATGTGGCTAATTAGCCATGTCACCAAACATTCAAAATTTCTCTATCTCTCTTTTTCTATCTCTCTCTGTATTCATCTCTTTATCTCTATCTGTCTGCATTTCTCTCAATTCTTTGTTCTTCTATACTCATACTGCCACCATCCTAACTGAGGCCATCATTATCTCTCAGAATCACAGATTTAAGGGGCAGCTAGGTGGCACAGTGGATAGAGCACTGGCCCTGGAGTCAGGAGGACCTGAGTTCAAATCCAGCCTCAGACACTTGGCATTTACTAGCTGTATGTCCTTCAGCAAGTCACTTAACTCTGATTTCCTCACCAAAACAAAAAAAAACCCACAGATTTAGAGCTGTAAGAGACCTTTGAGGTCATTGAATCCAATACCTTGAAGTAGTTACCTAGAGATGAGGCCCACAGACATTAAGAAACTTGTCGGGTCATACAGCTAATAAGCGTCTGAGCTCAAGTTTCCCAAAATCTAGTGCTCTACCTTCTCCACCATGTCGTCTCACAACTCTTCTCCCTATCTTTAGTCTATCCCATCTCTAATTCATCTTTGACACGGTCGCCAAAATAATCTTCCTAATGCGCATGGATGGCACGTCACTCCTCTGCTCAAAAAACTTCAGTGGCTCCATATTATTTATAGAATAAAATACAGACACCCAATCTTCATTTTAAGCCCTATAAATAGTGCTACTCCACTCAAACCAATCTCATCTTACTGTCTCCCTTCATATATTCTTGCAAACTGTTCTCCATTCTTAAACCATACTTCCTCCATATCTCTTGCTGTAATAATTCACTTCCTTCAAGGTCCAGCCCACAACACTTCCTCCATGAAGCCTTCTCTGATTCCCCTTAGCTGATGACACTCCCCTACAAATATTTATTTCTCAGATTCCTCAAGTCAAGTCAACAAACTCATACCATTAAGCACATACTATGTGCCAGGCACTGTGCTAAATGCTAGTGATATTTCTCCTTTACTCTGATTATAGCCTAACTTACATCACATTTATTTACCCCTTTAGTAGATTATAAGATTCTTAAAGGCAGGGAGGAATAATGTTGTTTGTCTCTGTATTCCTATTACTTAATACAGTAGTTTGAACATACTAGGTATTTAAAAACAGATGAATTCAATTAATTTTGCAGAAACTGATATGATTCTAAAAAAGTTGGAATTTTAAGTGAGATTATGTGAAAATTATATTTTAATGTATAGAAGTCTCATTAAAAGGCAGATCTGCTCAGCTAATAATTTGCATATAGTTGATATGGCCCAGGGAGGACAAATATGATATCTTAAATCACATAGTGAAATTTCCTTTTATATCTTGGTTAATATCTAGCTGTGGGAACAAGTTAAGAGATAGAAGACCCATAAAACTGTGCACCCTTTGATCCAGCAATACCACTACTAGGTCTATATCCCGAAGAGATCACAAAAAGGGAAAAGGACCCACATGTACAAAAATATTTATAGCAGCTCTGTAGTGGTGGCCAAGAATTGGAAAATGAGGGGATGCCTCAATTGAGAAGGGCTGAACAAGTTGTGGTATATGAATGTAATGGAATACTATTGTTCCATAAGAAATGATGAGCAGGCAGACTTCAGAAAAACCTGGAAAGACTTGTATGGACTGATGCTGAGTGAAGTGAACAGAACCAGGAGAATATTGTACATAGCAACAGCCACATTGTATGATGACTGACTCCGATAGACTTAGCTCTTCTCAGCAATACAATGATCCAAGACAATTCCAAAAGACTCATGATGGAAAATGCTATCCATATCCAGAGAAAGAACTATGGAGTCTGAATGCAGATTGAAGCTTACTATTTTTGCTTTTTTTGTTTGTTTGTTTCTTTCTCATGGTTTTTCTCTTCTGTTCTGATTCTTCTTTCACAACATGACTAATGTGGAAATATGTTTAATATGATTGTACATACATAGCTTATATTAGATTGCATGCTGTCTTGGAGGGGGAGAGGGGAAGGAGGGAGGGAGAGAAAAATTTGGAACTCAAAATCTTATAAAAGTGAATGCTGAAAATTGAGAGAGAGAGAGAGAGAGAGAGAGAGAGAGAGAGAGAGAGAGAAGACCCAAGAAAAATTTAAAGAGAGAGAGAAGACCCAAGTAAAATTGTAGAAAATAAAATTTTCTGAGAGTCTTAGATACCTTATTTATATTTGTTATATATGGCTTCTATCTTTGTCATTTGAAGTCTTCTATCATTGATAGACTACATGCAGTAATAGATGGCATGTAGGACTTTGGATCAAGAAAACCTGGGTTCAAAGCCTGACTGAGATACATACTATCTGTGTGACTCTAGTAAAATCTTGTATCTTCTCTGAGTGTGATTCTTCATCTGTAAAATTAGCTTGATAATAAAAGCATCTACATTGCAGAACTTCTGAGAGCTAAAGAAGATAATATGCAAAGTGTTTTACAATCTTTAAAATTTTGTATAAATATCAGCTATAATTATCTGTTCTATATTTTAAATACTCATAGCTTATGCCCCATCTTACTATATGCCATGATTGTTGTACCCCTCTCCATGAACCCTCCCCATCCCCACGCTCCAACTCCAACCCCCACACACACCTTTGGAACAATACCTTTTTCTGGACCAGAGAAAACCAGGCCTCCCTCCCTAGAGAAGTTGATCCCTCTTTCTTTTGGAACTCTGCCTGGGGCTGAACTTAATTGGCCAGAGAATGGTTGCATATTCACCTAACTGATTGTATCTAGCTAGATCCAGACTAGGATTCATACTCATCCAACCCAGAAGTCTTGAGGCATCTTGCATTATACACTCTTATCCCATCATGCTTTCCATCTCTTGTTCTGGGAACAGTAATGAAATCAATACTACCATTACTGGAAAGTGCATGATAATGAACTTCCTTATGGTTCTATTTATCATTTCTGTGACTCCTCATATCAAAATTCCCTTCCCTGGCTACCACTCTCTTACATGTATTCTCTCTCTGATTAGAATGTAGGGTCCTTAAGGGCAGGTGCTGTCTCACTTATTTGTGTCTCCATTGCCTAGCACAGTGCTTAATAAATGTTCGTTGATTCATTCATTCTTTTCTATCTTTGTTCCTATTTCAATGGCACTTATGATATTTGATGTACTCATTTCCATCCTGTTCCCCTGGGACAAACCTTATCACCAGACATACTTATTGAACAACTCTCCCATATAACCCCATGTGAAATTCTGTGATTATTTGGTTTTCTCAGATTTTCTTTTTCTTCTTGATTCCTTTTCTTCATCATCACCACAACAATTGGGTGGATGAGAATAGTTGCTTTACCTTGTCCCCAACCCTACTCTCTTAAGCCTTCTACTCAGTGGATTGGACTGGTAGTGCCTATTTAACATTAGATGCCATAGAAAATGTGGCACAGCAATTCTGTGCTTGGTGGGATTTTTGGTAAAATTATACCTCAAAATGAAGGCAATGCAAGAGGAAGGTTTGATCAGGCATCACAAAAGGTCCTAGTGCCCAGGGCTCCTCTCTATTGGACTAGAATAAATGTGCTAAGCTGTTTCCCACAGATGAAGACTTTTGCCTATAGGACTTCTTTGAAGGGAGTCTTAAGGTTTCATCAGGAAAGGCTGTCCCAAATGCAGAATATAAGAAGATAAGTGCAAATTTATGTAAATCTATGTAAATTTGTGTAAAATGTAAATCTTTTAATTAGTTCCTTTTTATGCTGCACATAGCTCATTTGTACATATTTGTTTGTCTCCCCCATTAGATTTTAAGCTCCCTGAGGATAGGAACTGTTTTGCTTCCTTTTTGTATGTTGAGAGCTTAGCACAGTACCTGGCACATAGTAGACCACAGTAGCAAAGACAGAGAGAGAAAAAACTTAATAAATACTTGTTGACTGACTGACAATGGAAGGGACTGTCTGTTATTTATTTCTGAATCATTCTGTAAAAAGCAAATATTTTATTAATGCTTTTTCTTTTCTAGTAGATATCTTCCCAGTGTTCCCCCCCATCACCTCTACAATGGAACCCTCCCTTAAAACAAAACAAAAAATAGCATAGTTAAACAAAACAAATCAATGCAGTGGCCATGTCTGACACTGAAGAGGTCTAGAGGTTTGGGGTGCTCAAACCCCAAGATCTCAATGTGGGCCCTGCCTGAATGAATTCAACTCAAATCTTCTTCCAGCCAGAGAAAAAGTTTATTAGAGATAAATCATATAGGCCAGGCCCTTAAGGAATCTGAAGATTAGTAATGCCCATAGGGATGAGCAGGCATGAGACAGTCTCGGCCTTTTGGGCATGAGAAAGTCTCAGTCTTTGAATGGGGTTTAGGGTGGATCTTATATACACTAAAGTAACTTTGGGTGGCCAGAGGAAGGGGGGGGGGTGGTTGGGAAAAGGGTCTAGGTGAGAATTCCATTTGGAAGGTCTGAGAGACTGAATAAGCAATGGCAATAGATAATGAAGGGAACTGGAAGGTAGAAGTTTGAAAGGATCACAAGGCGGGGCTAGGGCTTTCAAAGAGAGTTAAGGGGAGTAGATAAGGAACCTAAAAGTTTAAGGGTTTTCTGGGACCCATAGACAAACAGGAGCCAGATTCTTTTTAGGGCTAGGGGCAAAGGTGCATCTGAATAAGATCAAAAGGCGGGGCTAGGGCTTTCAAAGGGAAATAAGGGGAGTCTATAAGGAATCTAAAAGTTTAAGGGTCTTCCGGGGTCTGTAAACAAATGGGAGCCAAATTCCTTTTGGCAAAAAGGGGCAAAAGTCTCGGCTTCTGAAACTGAATGATGGGCCCATAACCCCATCATTCCCCCCTCAAACAAATGGGACCCAAATTCTTTTGGTGTAAGGGGCGAAGGTCTCAGCTTCTGAAACTGCTTCCTGCTGGCAAGGGGCATAGAGCTGTCCCTGCCTCTCTGGGTCCTGTTCCAAAGGGTCAGACTTCAGAACCCAGCTGATGCCAGGTTCAGTGGGTTAGAGACCTCTGGTTGGTATACAGCCTGAGCAGTCATCTGGAAGTTGATGGCTCTGACCCTAGAAAAAGGAACCTGGCAAGAATATTTAGTAAACGTGGACCAAACAAACACAAGAGAAATATGATCAGTAGGGGAATAAGAATAGGGACCAGTATAGAAAGAAGTCAGGGCTCCCGTGAAAAAGACGATTTTGAAGCACTGAGGTTATTGTGAATTTCTTGCATCCAACTAGTTTTTTCCAAAATATGAGCAGTGCACAACTCTACCTGCCCAGAGTTGTTGTTATACATGCAACAAAATGTGTTTGCTAAAGCACATACACCCCCATTTGAGGCAAGCAAGTAGTTTAGGGCTATTCTATTATCTAGAACCACATTTGCTAAGGAATCCAAAGATAGCTAGATTTCCCGGAGACCATAAGCTGTCACATTTGCCAACTGGTGAATAGTCTCTGTAAGGTTAGAGAGAATATGTTCATGTTGTAGGTTATACCAGGGCATAAGATAGTCTGCTCCCTTTTTAAGAGACCAGAGGACATTTCTCCTAAATCCATGTTTTGCCCTTAAGTTAGAGACTGTGGGCTGTGTGGCATTGAAAATGGAGAAAAGGGATGCTAAAAATCTGAGGGTACACACCCCAAAATCTTTGTAGGGTATCAAACACTGGGTGACCAAGACGGTAGTTCTGGGGTCTTGCCATGTGTTGGCACTTCATTTCACCTTTTCCCCAAAATTCTTATCCCTAGTGATATCTGCGCAGACAGTAGTGCAGGTCAAAAAATTAGCAAAAACTCTTACAAGCTCTCCCTCTACCATGTTACTTTGTCTAGTGGCCTTGGAGCTTGTCTCCCAAGTAAGGAAATATTCCCCTGCAGAGAAGCAAGGTGTAGATATAGAAAGAGTAGCCCATAGAGAAGTGGCAAGCATAAATGAAGTGGCATAAACTTTTGAGAAAGTTGTATTGGGGAGGGGGCTATGTGGAGATGAGAGTTGCCGTGTGGGTGTGAGTGGTCTAACTGGTTTCCCAGTTTAACTAGGGAGTTATCTTCCCACTTTCTGAGGCCAAGTGTAAATTTAGAGGCTTCCTCAATTAGAATGACTGTAGCAGCCACAACCCGGAGGCTTGCAGGCCATCCATTAGCTACAGAATATAATTGTTTTGAAAAACAAGCAACCTGGCTAGGGTCAGGTCCCAAGGACTGGGTTTGGGGTGTGGAGGTCAATTTAGATTTTAAAATCACAAAAGCTTTAGCCTGGTTGGGGCCCCATTCTAGAGGGAGTGAGTCAGGGCCCAGAGGAGCATCATAAAAGGGCTTAACAATAAAACTATTATTAGGTATCCAGAGTCTACAAAATCTAGCCATGCCTAGATTTTGAAAGTTTGAAATTGTTTCTTAGTGTCTGGGACAGGGAGTTCGTGGCCCAGAACTTTACAGACTGGCATGCTATCTGGATTTTGTTCAGAGACCCTATAGCCTCGAGTTCCCAAGAAATTAAGCACTCCTGAGGCAGAGGACAAAGAAACCTCCTAGGTGGGGCTACAACTATGGCTATGGGAAAATGCTTTGGGGTCTCAGAAGCAAACAACGGCTGAGGTGGCAAGAGTAGCTCACCCAGGAGTTCCCTGATCCCAAACTGTCCCCCACACTTCCAGGGGAACATGGGGAGGTCTGGAACACAGAGGGAAAAGGGAAAGGGGAGGCTTAACTAGAGAAAATTGGCTCCCAACTTCACCATCAGGTTCCTTCCCAACAAGGGGGCAGGGCAAGAGGAGAGCATAAGGGAGGAGTGTTTAAACAACAGATTTTCAAATAGGAAGGGGGGGGGTATGTCTGGAGACATCCCTTAGCTCTCCCTCCATAGCCCATGACCAGATGGGTCAAGGGGCGAATACGGCCAGAGTAATTGGTTAAAGCAAAGAACATAGCCATGATAAAGTGAGTAACCCTACCTTCAGCCTTGATTTCTGCCCAGGGCTTGGTGAGAGAGATGGAGAAAGTGGGAGTGTTGCCAGGACCCAGGCTCCCATGTCTTCCCCAGTCTTGAGAAGACTGGAGGACAGGGTACTGAGGGGCTGCTCTACCACTTCTCCTACCTCTGGAGCAATCCTTCTTCCAATGTCCCTCCTGGTCACATCTTGGGTATGGTCCTGGAGGTGTCCATCTGGGGGGCTTCCTCCAAGGGGGCACCCTGGAGGGGCACTCCTTGGACCAGTGAACTTCCCTGTGGCCTCCCCTGCCTGAGTCTCTGGGCTTCCTCCAAGAGGGCGCTTTGGAGGGGCACTCCTTGGACCAGTGACCGTCCTGGTGACATCAAAAGCAGTTTTCCCACTGCCCAAGTTGCCAGGAACACCCTTGGGTCTTTTCCTGACCATGGCAGTGGCCAGGAATAGAGCGTGTTCTTTGTCTCTAGCCCTAGACTCCAAAAGCAATTTCCAATAACTGGGCCTGAGGTGTTTGGGGTCCCATTGCCAATTTCTGTAATTTTCTCCTAATATCTGGGGCAGATTGGTTAATGAAATACATGCTAAGGATTGCTGCCCCTTCTGTAGAGTCAGGATCTAAATTTGTATACTTTTTAATGACTTCCACTAGCCTATCTTGAAAAAGAGCAGGGTTTTCCTTTTCTCTCTGAGTAATTCCCTTAATCTTCTGAAAGTTTACTTGCTTTTGAAATGTGGTCTTCAGGCCTTCTAATAGGGAAACTATCATGTAGTCTCTCTTTCCCTTATCCTCACTCTTCTGATAATCCCACCCCGGATCACTAGCAGTAACAGCAGCTATTCCTGGGGGATATTTTGTGGGGTCATTGCTAGCAAAACGATCCCCAAAGTTTTGGGCTTGTTCCCAGATTCTCCTCTTCTCCTCAGTGGTACCACAGGTAGAGAAGAGGACATGCAAATCACCCCCAAGAAAGTTCGAATTATAGCTACACATCCCTGAAGCCCTCAGTAAATTTAGTGGGATCTTCAGAGTATTGACCTAGCCTTTCCTTAATCTGGTTGAGGTCTGAAATGGAGAATGGAACATGTTCCCTAAGTGTCCCATTAGGAGAGGCAGGTACTTCCCTTAAAGGAAAAAGCCCTGAAGGCTCTGCAGGAGCAGGGGCTTGTGGGGGAGGGAGAGAGGAAGTCCCACTTCTTGTGAGCGAAGGACTGGGGAGTGCTGGCTGAACTGGCAAGGCTGAGGAATTCTGCTGGCAAGGGGAAAGATTACCTGACACTGGAGGAGGGTTAGGGGTCAGAGGAGGAGGTGCCAAGGTGAGACCCTTGTCTAGAGCCTGAGTAGGGGGTCTCCTCGGAAGCAGAGACTGAGGCAAGGCCCTTGCTCAAGGCCTGAGTAGAAGTTACCTCCAGAGCAGGGGCCTGGAGAGGAAATGCAGGAACCAGAGGAAAAGGGAAGGGAAACCATGGGAAAGAGGATATGGGCAAGGAGGAGGGGGCATGGGAAACAAGGGGGGACAGGGGAGAATAGGGAAATGTAGGAGGGGTCAAGGGAGAATGGGGAGCAGAAGGAAGGGTCTGAGGAGAATGAGGAACAGCCGGAGAGGCCAGAGCAGATTAGGGTGGAGATAGGTGCTGGGGAGGTGGTGCTGACAGAGGCTGGGAAGAGAAGGGTGCTATCACCCTAGGAGCCATAAGGAGAGGATCATCCAAAAAGTTTGATCCCCACACCCCATTAGTGGGGTGGCTCTAAATATGAGCGTCTTATAATCCTTTCTGAGAATGGGTTCTCTAGAAAGCTCAACAAAAGCCATTAAGTAAGAAATCTCCACTCATTTTCTTTCTTTGTGACAATATTTTTCTAACTCTGAGAGGGTCTTTAGCTGTAATGTCCCAAAAAGGGGCCATGCCTCATAATTTTCCAGGTGATACTGAGGCTAAACAGAGTTGCAAAAATACACCAGCTTTTTCTTTTTAAGTCCTTTAGAGAAGCTAAAATTTTTCCAATTTTGTAAAAGACAGCCCAAAGGCGAATCCTTGGGAATTAAAGAGGATTGACCCATGATGGGCTTAGGGAAAAAGAAAAAGAGAAAAAAAAGAAAAAATATACAACAGTTTCCCAATTCCCTAGCGCCAAGAGAACTGAGAGGATTGGACCTACACTTCCTGATAGGGAGTCCGTTCTCTATGCTAAGAAAGGTATACCCAGGTCCAAGTGGTCAAACAGAACCACTGGACCAAGAGCAGAGTTTGAGACAGCCTCGTAGCTGTCTGACCTAGCAGAACCTGAGAGGTCAGTCCTGAAGACCCTTCCAAGCCAAACCTACCTAGGTGCTTGGAAATCCCCCTCCCAGCCACAAGACAACAAAGGAATTGGGGAGGGGGAGAATTACATACCTTCCAGTCGTGGCTGGAGAAGAGTTTGAGATTTGACAGTTTTTTTCCCGGTCCAGGGAACCATATGAAGAGGTCTAGAGGTTTGGGGTGCTCGAACCCCAAGATTGCGACGCAGGCCCTGCCTGAATGAATTCAACTCAAATCTTCTTCCAGCCAGAGAAAAAGTTTATTAGAGATAAATAATATAGCTCTTAAGGAATCTGAACATTAGTAACTCCCAGAGGGACGAGCGGACATGAGACGGTCTCAGCCTTTTGGGCATGAGAAAGTCCCAGCCTTTGAATGGGGGCCAGGGTGGATCTTATATACACTAAAGTAACTTTGGGTGGCCAGAGGAAGGCGTGGGTGGTTGGGAAAAGGGTCTAGGTGAGGATTCCATTTGGAAGGTCTGAGAGACTGAATAAGCAATGGCAATAGATAATGAAGGGAACTGGAAGGTAGAAGTTTGAAAGGATCACAAGGCGGGGCTAGGGCTTTCAAAGAGAGTTAAGGGGAGTAGATAAGGAACCTAAAAGTTTAAGGGTTTTCTGGGACCCATAGACAAACAGGAGCCAGATTCTTTTTAGGGCTAGGGGCAAAGGTACATCTGAATAAGATCAAAAGGTGAGGCTAGGGCTTTCAAAGGGAGATAAGGGGAGTCTATAAGGAATCTAAAAGTTTAAGGGTCTTCTGGAGTCTGTAAACAAATGGGAGCCAAATTCCTTTTGGCAAAAAGGGGCAAAAGTCTCGGCTTCTGAAACTGAATGATGGGCCCATAACCCCATCAACACCATGAGCCTCATTCTATACCCATAGTCCACCACCTCTCTACCA
Source organism: Vombatus ursinus (assembly GCF_900497805.2). NCBI lineage: Eukaryota > Metazoa > Chordata > Mammalia > Diprotodontia > Vombatidae > Vombatus > Vombatus ursinus. The sequence goes on along the minus strand of NW_020954592.1, from coordinate 7,805,013 downwards.
AGAATACCTCACTGTCAGTCTTCTGACGTTAGAATTGGGTATTGCATTGGTCAGTGTTCTGAATTAATTCAATACTGTTTTCCTTTTTGTCATCATTTAAGTTGTTTTCATGGCTTGGCTTACTTCCTCTTTCATCAACTAAGTCAAGTTTTCCCATGTTTCTCTGAATTCTTTATATGATATTCATTGTTTTTTATAACACAATAATATTCTACACATTCTACATAGATTGATATGCCAGAATTTTTTTAGCCATTCTCCAGTCTATGGATACTTTGCTACTACCAAAATGCTGCAAAAAAATTATTTGTATGTGTATATATGGGATCTTTCCTTCCATCTTTGATGTCCTTGGAGTAAATGCCTGGTAGTATTAAATCCAAGGCTATATACAACCATGTGACTCTTCCAGGATAATTTCAAATTGTTACCTAGAATGGTTGAAATGGTTGGACAAATTCACAGCTCCACAGTGTGCCTGCCTTTCCTAACCACACCAACATTTAACATTTTTGTGTTTTGTCAACTTTGCTAGTGTGATGTGGGCAAGGAAAAACCTTGGAGCTGTTTTATTTTTCAACTTTCTTATTATTAGTGATTTAGAGTATTCTTTCATCTGGTTGCTGAAAGTTTGCATTTCTTCTTTTGAAAACTGCTAGTTTATATCCTCTGATATAATTAAATACTGGTCAAGTGGGAAACTTTGGAAATTTCTGTTTCTCAATTTGCTTTTGTTTAGTTGGAAATTCATGCCCTACAATACCTTCATTTAAGAGTTTTGTGTTAGTTCTATTATGTTAGAAGAATCAGCATGATGCTATAGAAAGAAAATACTTCTCAGAAACTATGAGGAGAACTTCTGGGGAGGGAAATGGAGCTCATCAGGCAGGGTTCTCTATTGAACAAGGGTTTAATTCTCTTTTCTCTTTTACTGTCTCAAATAAACTAGTCTATTTTCAATGTTTTTGTTAGGCTGGTACTTGCAAAGAAACCTGGTGCCCTTTGAAAGCTATATCAGAATTTAATGTTCTCAGCAGAGACCCTAGGGGGGAAGGAGGAAATACACATCCTTAAAATTAGAGATGGAACCCAACCTGGTGTTTTGAAAGTGAAGGTTCGAGAGACTTGGATTACATTTACTTACATGGATCAAGTACCAAAAACCCACCATGTAATCAGGAGTGAGTCTGGGATTGTGGAATTCACAAGTAAGCTTGATCTAATACATCTAGGAGGGCAAACTCTTCAAATACAAAGTTAGAGTCTTCACTTAGAAGGAACAATGATGGACCACGATAAGCCTGGGAAACTAACTAGAAAGCTAGAAAGCTTAGGAATGCTTGTAAATTTCCTTTTATTCACTTATAATTACCTTGTGTTATTATAGCTGAATATGTTTCTTCTCTTTTATAAATGAATCCCAGAAAACGCACTTTTGTGGTCTATAGTGTGGTCTAAAGGTGCAAAAGGGAAAGAGATCAGGTGCCAGATGTGGATATCCAGTTATGGTGATAGCCACTGAAGAAGGGTGAAAAGATTATTAGGGATAGAATGTGGCAGATTTCTGAACTTGAGGTATCAAGGAAGGTCAAGAAGGCTTAGTGCCTTAAGTTGGGGTTCAGCTATCTGGGAAATTAAGAAAGCAATGAAAATTGTGTAGCCAAATTTAAACATCCCCTGGACCAGATCTAAGTGAAAGACTAATGCCCTAGAAAGTGGATGTTTCTCAAGTTTAAGAGTTTTGTGTTGGTTCTATTATGTTATGATTAAGTATTTCGAAGAGGAAGCAGCATGATGCTATAGAAAGAAAATACTTCCCAGAAACTATGAGGGGAATTTCTGGGGAGGGAAATGGAGCTCACCAGGAAGGGTTCTCTATTGAACAAGGGCTCAATTCTCTTTCCTCTTTTACTGTCTTCAATAAGCTAGGCTAAGACCCAAGGAAGTCTTCCATTAAGACTTCCATTAAGAAAAGTATCCAGGTTCTCCATCTCTTCGTTTCCCACCAGGCTGTACTCCTTTGAATTTCTCCATCATGCCTGCAGCAACTTCATCAATAGGAACCTCATCACCCTGCAAGATTTCATCAGCCTTGGTACTCAGGTTTCATCAGTATCCTCTGCCCTGGGACCCCTCTCATTGGAAGGTGCAGTGAAGATCTCCTCCCAAAACCACCACTAAAGAAGGGTGTCCAGGCCAAAAATCTCTTCATTTCCCACTTGTACTCGTTTGGGCTTCTCCATCATGCACCCTGCCCCATTACCCCTACTAGGTACCTCTTGCATTTTTTCAACTTTGTGTGTGTTTTCTTCCTTCTTTATATTGTAAACTCCTTTGACCTCCTTGGAGTAAATGCCTAGTGGTATTAAATCCGAGGCGATATACAATCGTGTGACTCCTCCAGGATAATTCCAAATTGTAACCCAGAATGGTTGGAATTGTTGGACAAATTCACAGCTCCACAAACAGTGTGCCTGTCTTTCCGTAGCCCCATCAGTATTTATCATTTTTGTATTTTGTCATCTTTGCTAGTATGATGTGGGCAAGGGACTGTATCTATTTTTTTTAGTAATTGTATTGCCAGAGTTTATCACAGTGCCTGGCATTTAGTAGGTGCTTAGTAATGTTTATTGACTAACAGGGCAATAAATAATTTGCTTTGGTTAGAATAGATTTGCACAGTTGAGTAGCATATGAGATAAGACTGGAAATACAAAGATAATCCCAAATTGCAGATAGTCTTCAATGCCATATTGAATAAAGTCACTTAGGAGGCCAAGAAGCTAAGGAGCAGAGTTTGAACTTTATATTGGAAGCCACTGAAAAGTCTTGAATAAAGGAGAGATGTGATACAATCCATGCAAAGGGAAGATTGTTCTGACAATAATGTGAAAGACAAGTTGTGAATGGGAAAGACTGGAAGAGAGATCAGTTAGGAAGCTGTTGCATTCCTCTGGAAAGATCTTTATTGGGTTGGGGGCACTGGGAAGTGGGATTAGAGAAAACAGAATGGATTTCAGAGAAACTGCAGAAAGTGCAACGTCTTCAATATCGACCTATAATCAATATACAGCTATTTTCCCTGTTCTCTGACTATACATTCCTCTGAGAACCAGACGCAAAGATAAGAGAAAGGAGAGGCCTAGTCCTTTTCACTAAGGGTACCTGAATTCTTTTGGAACCCAATCTAGAAGCCAAAGCTTATTTCCATCACTATTTTAAAACACTTTTTGAAATTGCATCTCGTGATTGCCAGTCACAAATGAATACCTCTTCCAGATTCTCCAGAGAGTCCCAGAAATAGCCTGAAATGGATGAAAACATTTTTCTGGAAATCAAAACTATTCCAATCCATTATCTCTCTATTTCTTTCTTACATTTCTCTGCTATACCTTTTTATCCCTCTGTCAAAAGGCCATTGTTTTAATGGTTCAATATAATTCTATATGCAGAAGTGAAATAAGCAAATAATTTTCCTTTTTTTTCCCCTCCCGTGTAAATGTTACTCTTCCTTGCTTTTTCTTAGTCAGTCCACACCTTCACCCTTCTTGGTCTACCAAAGCAACCAATAGGGATGAAGAGCCCTGGACATATGGTAGATAACACTGGTGCAAGCCCAGTCAAGGCCCAAGTACCTCTTAAGACAGGTAAGGCCTCCAGGGAAGGGAGAGGCCTCAGCAGAGAGATACTCATACAAGTGGGAACCCGCCTAGTTGAAGGCATTCTTTCATAGGAAAGGAACTTTTTGAGACCATCATTCCCTTTATTTTGCAGACAGGAATGTTCAGGATGACCCCAGCAGTAAGTAGTAGAGACAAGATTTGAACCCAGATGCTTTGACTCTAAATCCGGAATTCTTTATTTTATTTTTTTTCTCAGTTTGCAGTGGTGTACTTTATTTTTATTTTTTTTTTTATAACATGTGTTTTTAAAATTTGGGTTACAAATTTTCTCTCTTCCCATCCACCCTCATTGAAAAGGCAAACATCTCGATACAAGTAGTCATGTAAAACACTTCCATAGGAGTCATGTTGTGGAAAACTAAGTATATTTCCCTTCATCCTATCCTACCCCCCATTTATTCTATTCTCTCTTTTGACACTGTCCCTCCTCAGAAGTGTTTGCTTCTGATTATCCCCTCCCCCAATCTGTCCTCCCCTCTATCACCCCCTGAAGAATAAGATACACTCATTCCCTCTCACCTTCCCCCATTTCCCTTCCACTGTAAAAGCCTTTTCTTGTTTGTTTCATGTAAGATAATTTACCCCATTCTACCTCTTCCTTTTTCCTTCTCCCAGTATAATCCTCTCTCACCCCTTAATTTTATTTTTCCAGATATCACCCCTTCATCTTCAACTCACTCTGTGCCCTCTATCTATGTATCTATCTATACATGCATATAATTTTTCTCTCCCACTGTCCTAATACTGACAAATATCATCTTTCCATGCAGGAATGTAAACAGTTCAACCTTAGTAAGTCTCTTATGATTTCTCTTTGTTGTTTACCTCTTCCATGTTTCACTTGAGTCTTGTAATTGAAAGTCAAATTTTCTATTCAGCTCTGGTTTTGTCATCAAGAATGTTTGAAAGTCCCCTATTTCACTGAATGACCATTTTTTCCCCTGTAGGATTACACTCAGAGTTGCTGAATAGGTGAATGTTGGTTGTAATCCTATCTCCTTTGCCCTCCAAAATATTATATTCCTTGCCCTTCAGTCCCTTAATGTAGAAGCTGCTAAATCTTGTGTTATCCTGATTGTGTTTCCACAATACTTCAATGGTTTCTTTCTGGCTGCTTGCAATATTTTCTCCTTGACCTGTGAATTCTGGAATTTGGCTACAACATTCCTAGGAATTTTTCTTTGGGGATCTCTTTCAGGAGGAGATCAGTGGATTCTTTCAATTTGTATTTTGCCCTCTGGTTCTAAGATATCAAGGCAGTTTTCCTTGATAATTTCTTGAAAGATGATGTCTAGGCTCTTTTTTTGATCATGGCTTTCAGATAGTCCAATAATTTTTAAATTCTCTCTCCTGGATCTATTTTCCAGGTCAGTTGTTTTTCCAGTGAGATATTTCACATTGTTTTCTAATTTTTCATTCTTTTGGATTTGTTTTACAGTGTCTTGATTTCTCATAAAGTCACTAGGTTCCAATTGCTCTATTCTAATTTTTAAGGAAGTATTTTCTTCAGTAATCTTTTGGACTTCCTTTTCCATTTGGCCAGTTTTGCTTTTTAGGGCATTCTTCTCCTCATTGGCTTTTTGGACCTTTTTTGCCATTTGGGTTAGGCTAATTTTTAAGGTGTTATTTTCTTCAGTATTTTTTTGGGTCTCCTTTAGCAAGCTGTTGACTTGTTTTTCATGATTTTCTTGCGTCACTCTCAGTTTTTCCTCTACTTCTCTTATTTGCTTCTCAAAATCCCTTTTGAGCTCTTCCAAGGCCTGAGACTGATTTATATTTTACTCGGAGGCTTTGGATGTAGGAGCTTTGGCTCTGTTGTCTATTTCTGGTTATATGTTTTGATCTTCTTTGTCACCAAAGTAAGATAATATAGCCTGACTCTTTTTGCGCTGCTTGCTCATGATCCCAGCCAATTACCTTACCTCTTTGTGGAGTCATTTTTATAGGTATTTGGAGGGATTTGGGGGAGAGTTCAAGCAAGTCACTGCCATCTTGGCTCTGCACCCCAGACTTGCAGAATTCTTTCTTTTAAAAAAAATTGTTTTTTTCCATTTTTATAATTTTGATTCTGAGCTTAACCAATACCAAATAAAATGAGCATTTCCATATACAGTAGAACAGAAGAATGATTTTATATGAAATTGCAAATCTCCATTATGAAGATCTTAATTTTCTTTTCAAGTATATGAGAAATTCAGCACATAACTTCCAAAGCTCTCCTGCTTGTCTGTGATTCCTTTTGGCCTTCATTCTGTTCTCTCTCTCTTTTTTTTCCCTTGGGGGGGAACTGTGTCAGGTGTCAGGGCCCTATCTCAACTCTACCTCTCCTCCCTCCCTATCCTTCTTTTATGCTTGCCTCACACCACCCTGCACTGAAAAAAAATGAAAAAAAAACACAAAACCTTGTGATAAATATCCATAGTCAAGAGAACAACAAATTCCTAGTGGTACAGTGGATAGAATGCTAGGCCTCAAGTCAGAAAGACTCATCTTCTGAGTTCAAATCTAGCCTCAGACACTTACTAGCCTAGGCACATCACTTAACCCTGTTTGTCTCAGTTTCCTCATCTGTAAAATAAGCTGGAGAAGGAAATGGCAAATCACTCCAATATCTTTTTCAAGGAAATCCCAAATGTGGTTATGAAGAATCAAACACAAATGAACAACAACTGAAAAATGTATGTCTCACTCCGCACCCTGATTCCACTGTTGTCAGGACGTGGATATCCTTCATGCTTCTTCATACTCTTTCCACTAGCCTTGGATAGATATAAGAAGTGCCTATCCTAGACATGAGATGGCGGAGGGAAAATCCCAGAAATACTAGGATACTGTGATTTTTTTTCTGCACAGGTTCCCTTTTTTCATCTCTAAAACAGAGCTTGAGATCTGTAAGGGACCTTAAAGGTCAATGAGTCCACCACCCTCCCTCTCACCACCCACCCAAACACACTCCACCTGCCCCCTTCATTTTACAAATGAGGAAACTGGATGATGAAATGATGAAAGACTTCTACCGAAGATCACGCAGGTAGCAATCAAAGTGAGGTTGGAACAGTGGTTCTCTGACTTCACACCCAGTATAATTCCTGCTGTATCTCTCTTCCTCTCAACCTGCTTGAATAAATAATCTGTTGCTGCAGAATGATTGGGGGTGGAAGAGGGAGTAAGATTTTTTTTTAATTACCAGCAGCTTCTCTGTTGCCAGGTACCTCATTATGCACTGAATCACACTGAATGAAAGAATCACAGAATTTGAGAGTTAGAAGGAATCTCAGAGGCCTGTAGATTAACCTGTATCTGAATAAGGATCCCTCCTGTCCTGGAACACACAGCAAGCATGCCCATCTATTCAGATGTCAATCAATTCAGCTTTTTCCTTCAGGCTGGCTTCTGAAGGGAATGAGTGTCCCGGGGGAACCTCCTGTGTGGAGGACAGTTACATCCACTTTTCTTCCACTGTTGCGCTTCAAAAGGCCCCTTCTACCCTGTCCTAACAGTGGGCAAAAGGACTGGCCTTTAACAGGTATTCTTCCAGCCAAAACATGCTCTGACTCAGCAAAGACAGATAATCTAGTGCTTTGAGCAACATTCCTGTATTTCTCTGAATCCAGGACATGATTGCAGTGAAAAGCTTTTTAAAAATTCTGCATTCCACATAGCTCATGTCCTCACTATTGAGTTTGAATACAATTGCAGTAGATTGGGCTAATTATAAGGATTTCAATTTTCTTATACTTGAACCTCCTGAGCACTCAATCTAAATTAGTATTTTGGCACTGAAAAATAAATGTAGCAACAAGGAGGCTAAAGTCATAGCTGTTGTGCTCATCTTCCAAAGAAGTCCGACCTCCTATTTTTCTTTAACCTCTTCCTCACCTTCTTGAGAAGGTTTTACAATAATCAGTATTTCTGGGCACAATGAAAGATGCTGGCATTTATGCACACCAGTGCTAGGGTCCTACTTTATACTGTATGCCATGTATTAAATGTACATACTTTAATGTATGCAACATATCAAATATATATACTTTATTGCATGCAACACTAACTTGTCAGTGTGACTGATTATTATTTGGAAAGATGATACTCACTAGGTCAAATGCAAAGGGTAAGACTAAGCCCCTGACCTCAAGAAGCTCAGCAACGTAGCTGGAGATCTTTGTGGGTCTCACTGCATCCCACCTTTCCTTATAACCACTTCCTGCTGTACACACATCATTGGAGATTCATCTTCTTAATACTTAACTTTGCACAAAATAATCCTATGATGAAAATGTTTTATAGCTCCCCCTTGACCAAGGATCAACTGGATCATAGGATTTAGAGCTGGAAGGGACCAGTCCAATCCTTTATATAATGCTTTAAGGTCTGATATATATATATACATATACATATATACACACACACACACACATATATACATATATACATATATATACATATATATATATACATATATATATATATACATACATACAAGTTCACTCTGTTCAAGCTTCACAAAAACCCTGTGAGGTAAGTACCATAGGAGTATTGTTATGCCCATTTTACAGATAACTGAGGTTCAGAAAAGTTAAATGACTTATACACAGGCACACAACAAGTAAATGTCAAAGGCAAAATTCAAGTCCAGGTGTCTCTTTATTCCAAGTCCAGAATTCAAGTGAATGTACTCCCCACTCCTCCCTAAGCCTCCTTAGAAGCCCCATTTACCCCTGACCAACTCTCAGCTCTCAGAGTCTTCTCTCTACTCTTCTTTCTCATAGCTCTTGTATATATCGCACAACTACCATTTTTCATATGCTGCTCAATGTTGATTGTTTAATCAACATTTGTTTAAATCAACATTTAATTAACAATTGTTTAAAATTTCCCCACCCCCAAACCTTGGGCTCACATAGACTGAATCTGATAGGAGAGGCTGTCATTACAACTCAATTTCTCTTTTGGGTCATTATTGCCCCCACTCAGAATTTAATCTGTGAACTTTCTAAATATAGCCCAATGTCTAGATTTCTGTATATGTGAGGAACAAGGCACTTAGCTTCTGTGTAATCACTCAAGCTAACAATTGATATCTTGTATTGTATAGTCTTGTATAAGCAACTAGGTGTCGCAGTGGATAGAGCATAGAGCATGGAGTCAGGAAGGCCTGAGTTCAAATTCAACCCCAGGCACTTCCTAGCTGTGTCACCTTCGGCAAGTCACTTAACCTTGTTTACCTCAGTTTCCTCATCTGTAAAATGAGCTGGAGAAGGAAATGACAAACCATTCTCGTATCTTTGTCAAGAAATCAAGAAGAGTTCTTCACAACAGAAAAGACTGAACAACAACAATAGTATGGTCTTTACTTCACCCTACATAAGATGCAAAGAACTTGCGAGAACCCATAAACAAACACAATTTTCTTCCCTTTTCCCTCAGATGCTGCCCAATTTTGCTCAAAGTTCCTAAAGTACTTATGGCAAGCACCTCCCCCACTATTTGGCTTCTTCTTAGAAGAGAGATCAACTTGAGGTGGTCAGTGGGACAACACCCTAACAATTCTGGTGAATCCCCCTATACCACAGGGTCCTATGCAAGCTCCCCAAAATTCATAGTATAGCCCTGATTCCCCCAGAAAGCAAACACACTTTGGAGCTGGTCAATTGGAAACTCCTTTCCTATCAGATCTGCCCAGTCCAAATAATTCATCGCAACAAGGGAGAACAAAATATAGGTCTTTTCTTCCTCAGTGTCTTGGCTTTAAAGCCTTCTCCAACTACAAGAGCATGTGGGCCTGCCTTTTCTCTCTCTAAAAAGAACACTACTCAGGCATGACTTTTCTCTCTTTGGAAGGCCAGATCTCCAAACTCTTGAATTTGAGGTTACTCTTAAAGTGACACCAAAAGCTGGTATTACCCAAGAAACTTCCTTTTATGGAAGGAAGGCTGGATTCCAGAATCAAGAGTCCTAGTAAATCCTGCCTCCCTCTCATCCCCAAGTCTGAAACACATGCCAATAGTACTATACTGGAAGCTGAACTTCAAAAATACTGTCTATGAATTCCCCTCAGCCACAGGAGTGAGAAGGGAGGGGGTGGCAGAAGCAAGGGCAGTTTTATTTGCATTGGCTTCAAGATACCATTAATGGCTCCTGAGTGGTAGTGGTTATAGGAGCTAGGTTTGTTCTTAGCTCTACTGTACTAAAGATCTTTCTGGAAGAAAAGTGAAACAGGAAAAGAAATCCAAAAGGGATGAACAGGTCTGTTGGTTTAGTTTTGTTTTTTTTTTTTTTACAGGCCAGACAAGGGGCAGCTCCTGCCATATTCCCAGGAATTCAAACCAACCAAATTACCTTCAGGGCATCTCCAACTGCTGAAAATCTACCTCCCAGGACTCACCAAGCAGTGACTCCAAACCTATCTGATAGCAACTGCCCTACTTGCTGAGAGTTAATTAGGAGTTGTCTTTGTCCTCTTAATGAGAGGTAGGTAAACATGCCCACACCCTATAGCAATAGACACTCAAGTTTCCAGACAAAGTCTCATGACCCCAAAAGCTCAAGACTTTGATTGGAAAAACTCCCTGTATCTTCTCTCCTACAACTCATATCCATAAGCTCTTCCCAACTAGAGGTAGGGAACTCCTGGAATTCTCATTCCAATAAATTTTCCTAAACAAAATGGGTCTTCAGGAAATGCCTGTTGATGTCTGCTGATTATAGTGATAAGTAGGATTTAGCTGTTGACTCTGACCCAGAGATGCTCAAGGCAGCAATTCTGAATTAACCTGCTGAACCAGATTGTGGTGGGACTCAGTAATCAGCCCTTCAAAAGCAACAAAACAAAGGGGAAGAATAATACTGACTCAACAAATTCAAGAGGGACATCTTAAGTGCCTAACATGTACAGGGCGCTGGAGATACAAAGACAGTCCCTCTCCTTAAGGGACTAGGACAGGGGAAATATGACATGCACATATGTTGTAAGGGTCAAAGGAGAACTAGACAAAGTGATATGAAGAACTTGAGGAGGGATATTCAAAGCCCCTCATAACCTAATGCCTTCCTACCTTTCCAATCTTCTTACACCTTAATCCTCTACATGTACTCTTCAGTCAGTGACATTGGCCTCTTGAGTGTTCCACAAACAAAACAGTCCAGGCATTTTCTCTGGCCGTCCCCCAAACCTGGAACCATCTCCCTCCTCAGCTCTGACCACTGAACTCCCTGGCTTCATTTAAGTCTCAACTAAAATCCACCTTCTACAGGAAGCCTTCTCCAACCTGTCTTAATTCCAGTACCTTCCCTCTTTTAAATATTTCCCATTTATCCTGTATATATTTGTTTGCATGCTGTCTCCTCCATTAGATTATAAGCTCCTTGAGGGCAAGGGACTGTCTTTAGCTTCTTTTTGTATCCCCAAAGTTTAGCACAGTGCTCGGCACTTAGCTTAATAAATGTTTATTGATTGATTGATTGAAGGAGGTACCATCAGATTTGGGAAGAACCTTCGGCAAAAGGCGATGAAGTTCCAAGGATGGAGAAAGACTTTACATCTACATAGAGTTTTAAAAGTTTACAGAGAACTTTCCTCACAACAACCCTGTGAGATAGGTAGTAGAAGTAGTATTATGGTCATTTTTCAGATGAGGAAATTAGGACTTGAAGAGATGTCCTGAAAAATTATTCATAGCCTGGTTTTAGATGATGAGATCTGTAGGCCTCATGTCAATTTTGCCAGCTTAAGGAAAATTATGTCTGACTTTTGGCCTCTGCTTCACCCAACCAAATGAAGCAGTTAATGACTAAATTTAAGTAACAGCCAGAAGAAAAAATATACTGAATTTAGAATGAGGAGTTTAAAGTTATAGCCATTGAAATAAGAAAAATTATAGTTCTCGTTCTATTGCCAATTCATCTGAAAGGAAGTTTCTAATTAAGCAGTGAGATCTGTCAGGCTAGGATCTGCTGAATGTGCACCAAGAAAATATTTCAGACAGACCCAGAGGCTGGGGAGCTCATTGGAGCAAAACAAAGTACTCCTCACAAGCCAGAGAATGTCCATTACTGAGCTTCTCAGCTTAATCATGAGTCAACTTTCAGGAATTACAAAGAAGACTCTTCAGAAACATTCATTTGGTCCATCCTGTCAGTGAAAGTTCTTCAAATTTAAGCAGTCTAAGATAACTGGGGTGAAAGAAGATTGGGGCTACAATTTGGTTCAATGAAGAAAAATAAATCTATGGCCTAGATCACTGAGGTATAAATGCTTTTTAAAGTTGCATTTTAATGTATTAGTGATATGGCCCAATATAGAGGCTGCCAGGGGGGTGGAAGTAGTGGGCAGAATGCTATTGAAGTTGCTTTGTGTCCAAGAAATGATGTAAAAATATCATTCAAGAAATGTAGGATTGCAAAAGACTCATGATGGAGAATGCTATCCACATCCAGAGAAAGAACCATGGAGTCTGAATGCAAATCAAAGTATACTATTTTCTCTTTTTGTTTGTTTATTGTTTTTTCTTTCTCATGGTTTTTCCCTTTTGTTCTGATTCTTCTTTCACAAATGACTAATATGGAAATATGTTTAATATGACTGTACTTGTATAGCCTATATCAGATTATATACCATCTTGGGGAGGGGGGAAAGGATGGAGGGGGATATTTTAGAACTCAAAATCTCATAAAAGTGAACGTTAAAAACTAAAAATAAATTTTAAAAAATGAAAAAAAAAGAAATGGGGGTTGAAAAAGAATGATAAATCCAGAGTTGAGAGTGTTCTTAGGACCTAGTCCAACATTCTTCTTTGACGGATGAGGAAATTAAGAGGTCCAGTGATTTGTTCAAGGTCACACAACTAACAAACGAAAATGGTGGGATCTGAACTTGACCTTCTAACTCCAAATCCAGCATATTTGTTTTCCAGTCTTCTACGATGCCTCAAGGAGATGGGTTGTTTATTTAGCAAAAGTAAGAATAACTTATAGAAATTTCAGTACTGAACTTAGAGTGCTTTGGTTAGATCTTCTGTGTGGGAGGTTAAGAACAAGGATCACAGGATGTGATCTACGTAAATGGAGGGAATATGCTGAATGATAAGATCATAGACCCATTGAATCATTGAAGCCATAACTTGGGCTTCCACTTAAATCCTACTCTGAAGCCACATCATGGTATGGCAGTGAATCTGGTTTCTCAGAACCTATGCCGGCAGAGATAAAACTCTGGTGAATTCAGACACTGTGTCTTTCGTTCAACAACCAGCTCAGATAAATGTGGAGAGGCTTGTCAGTGGAAGGTCAGCCTTCTGAGAATCATATGAGACACTCTGCTCTTCAAGGAGCCAGCCCAACAAAGGAGGTCCTCTCCCTGAAGCTAACAATGAGTACTCTGCAAAGGGAGAAAAGGAATGCCAAGGTCATAAGTGTCATGGTAAACACTGGCCCCATGTATTTATTTTCTACAAAGTGGCAGCAGTACCATGGATAGAGAGCTGGCCCTGGAGTCAAGAAGATCTGAATTCAAATTTGACCTCAGACACTTACTAGCTAATCTCAGCTAGTCACAGAGGTTACTCTGTCTGCCTCAGTTTCCTTATCTGTAAAACTAGGATAACAATAGCACCTACCTCTCAGGGTTGTTATTAGTATCAAAAGACATACTATTTGTAAAGTGCCTGACACATAGAAAGCACTTAATAAATGTCTGTTTCCTTCCTTCTAGAATGAAATGAAGGGACAGCTAGGTGGCACAGTGGATAGAATGCCAGACGTGGAGTCAGGAAATCTCTTCTTCCTGAGTTCAAATCCGGCCTCAGACATTTGCTAGCTGTGAGACCCAGGGCAAGTCAATTAACCCTTTTTGTCTCAATTTCCTCATCTGTAAAATGAGGTGGAGAAGAAGATGGTAAACCCCTCTGTTATCATTGCCAAGAAAATCCCAAATGGGGTCAAGAAGAGTTGGACATGACTGAAAAACGACTAAACAACAACAAAATTATAAGATGAATTTTTTTGACCATAGCATCTCATGAAATCATCTACCAAGGTACAGAGAAGTTGTAAATTTTGCCAGTGCAGTAGAGAGAGAGCCTATCCCTGTGAAAATGGCAAAACACTAAAAGAGGTGGATCACAGACTCTAGAGTCAGACAACTTCAGTTTAAATCCTTTCTCTGTCACAAACTATTACTGTTACCTTGGACAAGTGACTTAACCCCTCTGGGACTCAGTTTCCTCATATGTAAAATGAAGAAGTTGGACTAGGTTGTCTCTAAAAACCCTTTTAGTTCCAAATATATTAGGCTATTCTAGCACATTCTCAACTTCTTTTCTCACTGGCAGGACAGGTGTCCCAAGGACAGTTGACAGTTGACTAGTTCTTCCCTCAGGGTTCTATGTAACTAGATAACTCTGAAGGCCTGAGATATTCTAGCATTGTCACACACAAGCCCCCATCCATTGAGCTCCCAAATATCAATCAGCCAATTGACATCAATTAGTTTTTACAAGAGGCTGTTTGCTAAGAAGGTATATCAAGGACAAAGTAAAAAAAAAAACAATCCCCAAACCACAGCTCTATTCTCTTACATAAATGATCCATAGGGAGAATGGACATAAGCCTAAAACAGGTAGAGAGACACACATGTAGGAAATACATGGAACTAATATTTACCTTAATACTCCCGACCTTTGCATCCCTTTTCTCCCTTTACAGAGTACTCATCAAGTTAGTTTCAGGGAGAGGATCTCCTTTGAAGAATTTAGTGTCTCATTTGGTAGGTCAGTTCACTTCTAAGTGGGGTCAAATAGGTAGCCTGGCTGTGGTGCTGATTTCTCACTGGATTCACCTGCTATGGCTTTCAACCCTGGTCGCAAGTGTCTGGATATCTCTTTCTCCTGGTTTATCTTCATTGCCATATGATAGATATCTTTACCATAGATGTCTCATCGTCTCTGCTTCCACCTGCCCCCAGATAGAAACAGTATCTCACATTTATAAAGAGCTTTAAGCTTCACAAAATTCTTTCCTCACAACCACTCTGAGTCTAGTAGTCCAAATATTATCCCAATTTTATAGATGACAAACTGAGATTAAGAGAAGTTAAATGATTTGCTCAGTCACATTGCTGATGTACAATCCAGAAGTTGAAACCCAGGATTTATAACTCTAAAACCCCATGTTCTTTCCACTATACCTACTAGCAAGAATTCATCCAATAGTGGAAATATAGTCATAATACAGTTTCTTTCTGAAGCATATAATTTTGACTTAAGGCAAATTTCTAGTTTCCATTTTCTACAGAAAATCATTTTTTTAATGACCTTGGTCCTAATAGAATTTGTCTATATAACTAATTAATAGTATTTCTCTTCATACATGTGACTTCCTATCAAAATTCTTCAAAAGAAAAACTACTTAACTACTGATACAATTATCTTCCAGTGACATGGAGGTGGTGGAAAGGTATGAGAATTTTTAGTATACCAATGATAAAGCTTTCATAAAGGGCTTTTTGAAATTTATGTGATAGAAAGTATTATATTCCAAGATCAGCAGTAATAGAAGTTATGAATATCAAATGAGATAATAGATGTGAAGAGAGCTTGAGAAAGTATATAACACTATACAAATGCAAGGTGATATTATTAATGTTATTGTTATTATCCAAGGCCTGGAAATTATTCCATAAACACTGACAAATCTCAGTTCTTCATAATAATGGAGAGGAGCAGTGGTGTTAAGAATTGTAAACAGTGAATTATAGAAAAAGCAATGATGCTTGGTTTCAGAATCCATTATTTGGTTTTTCTAGTAGATTTCTTTTCCAATTTTGGCTTGCTTAGGCTAATATCGAATTCTATATGCATTATTTTATTACAAAGCTACCAGTTAGTAGACAAAGGGGTAATTCCAAAAGTATACTTGTAGCAAGAAGCTATCTAGCATATTAAAGAGTAGTGAAAACTGATTTTTTAACACCAAGTCTTTGTATGATTTGGGGGATCCCTGGACCCAGTCTCTCCCACAGCTACAGGCAGCTTAAGTAGTACAGTAGATAGAGTGCTAGGCTTCAGACATTTACTAGCTGTGTGACTCGGGGCATTTTTTTTTGAGACAATCAGGGTTAAGTAACATGCCTGGGGTCATATAGCTAGTGGGTCTGAATCTGATTGAAGTCCTCCTGACTTTAAGGATGGCGCTGTATCCATTGTGCCACCCACCTGCCCTTCTGGGCACATTATTTAACCTCTATCTGCCTCAGTTTCCTCAACTGGAAAATGGGGATAACAATAGCACCTATCTCCCAGGGTTGTTGTGAGAATCAAATGAGATAATAATTGTAAAGAATTTAGTACAATGCCTGGCACTTAGTAGGTACTTAATAAATGCTTGTTTCCCCTCTTCTTCTTTCTTCCTTCCCCAAGCAGAAACTCCTTTTAGACTGAATTCTTTCTTTTTCTCATTTACTGACTATAAATTGGAATTGGAGGGTGAGAAGTACACTGGTAGTTCAGTTTCTTATGTAAGACTTTCTATCTCTCCATAAAACTCTATGTCACTAAATAGAAATATATAACACTAGATAGAAAGCAGTATCTAAATATTAACACACAATGAAAGAAGCACAGGCAAACAGGACAGAATTCTTCATTCTTGAATCCTAGGAGAGCTACTTTTAAGACCTGGTATTTCACCATGTTTTTTCTGCCTCTGCATACCCAACACCTAAATGGTGCTAATGAAATTGCTCAGAATGTCCCATATAAGACTATCTTACTGCCATGAATCTAATGTTGACAATAGCAGGGGAACACACACTATTTTGTCCCTTCCATCCCTCTCACTTCCCAAGCCTTAGCCTCCAAAATGTGTGTTTCATGCATGTCACAATCATCCCAGAAGGGTTTCCATCAAATCCATGTCTACAGCAAGGAAGCATGACAAACTGCATTGATCCTCTGGGTCTTGCTATAGCTGGGAAGTATACCTCTATCCCTGCTGTGTGGAAAGTAAGGGTGAGTGAACCAGACAATGGATAATGTCCTTGTCAGACCAGTGACTCAATAACAAAGAGGAAATCTTGAGCTCATCCAATTTTGCAGGAGTAGATCTGGTAAAAGCAGATAAATAGAGATAGATTGGGTCATTGAGCAAAATGATGCCTCATATGCTTCTTTTAAAGTAAAAGATTTATTAATGCCTTTTGCATCATAACAATTTCTGGATATAAGTCCAACCAATGAGTCTAGCTTTGTACCAAAGACAAACAGTTAAGCAAAACCAACCAATATGGCAATGGTATCTACTGACATACGTTAACATTTTAAATACATAGAACCTCCCCACCCTCTCTTGTCCAGTGAAAGAAAGAAGGTGAATTTCTTCATCTCTTCTCCAGGGCCAAGATTGGTCATTACAATTACCCAGTGTTGGAATATGCTTTAGTATACTTTTCATTTATATTATTGATGTCATTGTGTACTTTGATTTCATGTTTCTGTTTATTTCATCCTGCATTATTTCACACAAGGTTTCTTGTGTTTACATTCCTCACATTTGTCAATTCTTATGGTGCAATAATATTCTGTTATATTCACATACAACACTTTTTTTCAGTTATTCACCAACTGATTTGCATCTACTTTGTTTCCATTTTTTTTTTTTTGCTACCACAAAAAATGGTGCTATGGACATTTTGCAATATACGGGACATTTATTTCTGTCTTTGATATCTTTGCAGTACATGGCCATCAGTAAGATTTCTGGATAAGAAGACTTAGGGAATTTTCTTTTCCATACTTCCAAATAGTTCCTCACATGGTTAGATCCACTCATAGCTCCATCAACAGTGTATTAGCATAGCTATATCTGTGCCAATATGGGGTGCATACCTCATATACTTTTCTAAATGAAATCTAAAGAGTTCTTTTCCTGCTCTTCCATTGATTCTGGAATAGCTTTGATTGTGATGTGTTCTCTTTGTGCTCAGACATCCTTAAATACTAGCAGTAGTAACCTGTTATCTTGCCACTAGCCATCCCCCTTCCTCACATCCAATCATGATCCCATCCTTTTCTTGCCTCTTTCTTCTCCTCTCCAGCCCAGCACAGTGGGTGATTTCATAGTTAGCTATACATTAAGGAAGAAGAAACATTGTGATTTTCTGTAATGATGTGTAATATGTTTACATAGTAACTTCCATTTGGTTTCATGAGTAAAGAGTATAATTATGTAGGCATCGAGGGCCAAGGCCAAGAAGGTAATCACTCTGGGTTCTGCTGAAGAATCTTGCACAGACTTGTAAGAAAGAAATTCCTTAGAGTAAAGGCAAGATGTATGGGAAGATTCAGTGTCCTGGAAGCTGGCAATGACAACAAATAGCACTTTTCATCCTTCTTTTAACAACATGCCTGCACAACTCTTTTCAAAAGATTTCTAGAAACTCTGGCAAAGCTTGCATTTCATTCTAGGAATCTCTGACCCTGACCAGTCAAAAATAATAAAAGCCCTAAAAAATCTATGCAGTGTTTTCAACAAAGTTATAGAATGGATATGTAGTTATTGTCTAAGTATGTCACTAGATTTAAACATGTATGTGTGTCTGCTCCATGAAAATCCAATCTGTGCAAAGCCAGACATATACTGGAGATTTTGATAATCACTCAGGATGTTGGTACCTTTGACAATAATAGGAAAGTTAGGGAAAGAGGAAAGGTTAGAGGAAAAGATAATGAGGGGTTTTTTTTGGACAAGTTAAGTTTAAGAACCAGTTTGAGATATTGAATAAGCAGTTTAAGATGTTGACAATAAAGGTCAGGAGAGAGGTTAGGGGTAGATAAGTAAATCTGAGAATTATCAGCATATAGATGTTAATTGGATCAATGGAAGTTGATGAGATCACCAAGTGAAATAATATGGAAAGAGAAGAGAAGAGGGTCTAGGATAGAGTGCCATAGGATACTCATGGTTAGCAGCCATGACCTGAATGGAGCTCTAAATGAGACTGAGGAGTGGTCAGATGGGTAGGAGAACCAGGATGAAGCAGTATCATGAAAACCTAAAGTGTCAAGGAGAAGAGGGTGATTGACAGTGTCAGAAGATGTAGAGAAGTAAAGAAGAATGATGATTGAGAAAAGTCCATTAGACAAAGAGATTGTTGGTAACTTTGGAGAGAGCAGTTTTGGTTGAATGATTAGATTGGAAACTAAATTGTAGAAAGGTAAGAAGAGAATAAGAGGAAGTGGAAGCGTCAACCATAAATTACCTTCTCAAGGTGTTTGTTTGTATACAAAAAGGAGAAGATATTTGAGATGATACTTGGTGAGGCTAGATAGATCAAGTGGAGCCTTTTTTAAGGATAGAAGACACTTAGGCATGTTTGTAGGCAGAAGGGAAACAGCCAGTAGACAATGAGAGATTGAAGAGAAGAAGAGGAGTGAGGGAAAGATCTGAACTCGTACTGGACTTGTTGAGGAAAGACAGGGAGTGTCCTGGAGTTTGGTAGATGACAACTACCAGAATTTTGATTAGGTGGTAGATATGAATTGGCTGGGTTTAAAGGAGGTGAGGACAGTGAGAAGAAAGTCTGAATGACATCCTAGGGCTCAGAATCACTGGAACGGTGAGAGTATAACCAAATGGAAGTTTGTTCATTATTGTCAAATACATCCAAGTGGGTTATTAACATTATTGTTGTTGTTGAATCATTTTCAGTCTTGTCCAATTCTTCGTGACCCCTTTTGGGGGTTTTCTTGGCACAGACAGTGGAGTGGTTTGCCATTTCCTTCTCTCGCTCATTTTACAGATGAGAAAACTGAGGCAAACAGGATTAAGTGATTTGCCCAGGGTCACACAGATAGGCTGTGAGGCCAGATTTGAACTCAGGAAGATGAATTTTCCTAACTCCAGACCTGGTACTCTATCTACTCCACTATCTAGCTGCCCTTACTAACATTACTAGGGGTTGAGCCCTCTCAGGGTGTTGGCTGCTCAGATGAGGAGATCGGTAAAGGGAGCTAATAGAGTGGCACTTCTGACCTTTCCCTACAGGCAGAGCAAGCCAGGAGATAGGTGGAGGGAACAGGATAGACGCCTGCAGCAAGGAAGAGGACAGCCTAAGAGACCAGCTCAGGATCAAGATATCTCATCTCAACTGAACTAGTCCCTGATCTCATTATCTGATTTAAGAAGAAATTCCCCAAATTCTCTAGTGTGGTAAACCAGAAATCAGGAACATATCAAAAATTTAGATCTTCTTCCTAGTGCTTTCTTCCTAAAGCTTTTCTCTCCCTCCAGGGACCACTCCCTGAAGAGATCAATTGACATAACAGAAGTAAAATGCTTTACATACCTTAAAGAACTATACAAATTTTAGCTATTAGGATGATGAGGAGGAGGAGGAGGAAGAGGAAGAGAAGAAGAACCTAGGACTACTTGTGTCCTCTCTTGAAGCCAGAAGAGTAGGATCTCTCCTCTCTCAAGCTCTAACTCAGCCCCTCCCATATGAACCAAGCATTAAGAAATCATTCTCCCAATAAGAAGAGTCTTATGCAAATGCACCAGGCTTGAGTATATCTGAATACACCTATAATCTTGGGTCACTAGATTAGACTCTAGATTTTAAAGAGATTTTTAAATGCCCTGAGTTCAGAGTATTAGAGTTCAGAGTACAATAGTCCAGAATACAACTTCAGAATTGTAGTTATTAAATGGCTCTTGATGATGCCCCCAATTAGAGAGTAAAAGCTTTCTGACAATGAAATATTAGTTTGAGATCTCAGCCTTAGGATAGGAGGGGTCACTCTCTTCTGTATAGCTTCCAGAAATGTTCAATGCCCTTATCCTTTAAACAAAGGGATACCAAGAAATGTAAGGACAGTGTCGACCACAGGTATCCATGATAGATAATATTAAATCCCTCAAATATAGCCTTTAACCTACTACTACTACTACTACTCATGGTTTGTCCTTTGTTCATATATACAGAATCAATAAAAAATAGAACTAATACAATTACAAAATACTTAAAGAAAGGTAGTTTCAGAGGGAGGGCATTAGCAGCCGGGGATCTGGAAAGGTTTCTTGTAGAAGGTGGTGCTTAAATTGCATGTTGAATGGGGTTCTATGAGACAGAGTTGAGGAGGGAATACGTTCCAAGCAAGTAGAATGGCCAATGCCAGCACACAGAAACAGGAGATAGAGTGTTATTTAAGAGTAGAAAGAAAGACCAGTTTGGCTGGTTTTCTGAGTGCATGAGGTTGGAAAGATAGGTTAGGACAAGGTCATTAAGGGCATTAAGCTAAATGGAAGGGATAAAGGGGAGCTGGGCAGCTAGGTGGCCCAATGGACAGAGCACCAAGCCCGGAGTCAGGAAGACTCATCTTCCTGAGTTCCAATTCAACCTCATGCACATACTAGCTATGTGACCCTGAGCAAGTCACTTAACCCTGTTTGCCTCCATTTCTTCATCTGTAAAATCAGCTGGAGAAGGAAATACTCTAGTGTCTTTGCCAAGAAAACTCCTAATTGGGTCACAAAGAGACCGAAACAACTAACCAACAACAATAGGGAACTGCTGGAGTTGAATGAAAAGGGGAATAATGGGGTCAGATCTATACTTAAGGAAAATCCCTTTGTCAGCATTGAGGATGATGGACTCAAGTGTGAGAGACTTGAGGCAGAGAAACGAAGTAGCGGGCTGTCAACAATAATCTAGGCTAGAAGTGATGAGAGCCTGAACTAAGGTGGTAGCTGTGTGAGTAAAAAGAAGTAGTCTGATGAGAGAGGCGCTACGGACCTAGAGGAAAAGCATGATTTGACAAATGATTGGCTATATGGGAATGAGGAAGAGTGAGGTGTTGAAGTTAATTTCAGGGTTATGGACCTGAAGAGGAAGATGGAGAGCTGAACATCTTGAGTGTTAAATTGAGGAACTGAAGTTCAATATAAGGGTTCAGAGCCACTGTGGTTCTTAAGCAGGCCAAAAGTTGATTGGGGAACAATAAAAATGGTGTTTAAAGATAATATTTCTGGTGGTTATGCATAGATTGAATTGGAATGAGGAGACTGAAACTAGGATTGGTCCACATTATATCAGGACTTATGCCCACAGATTATACCCTTTACTTTGATTATGTGTATGTTATTTTAAAAGCTTGTGTGTGCAAATATCCATATACATGCATATGTATATGTACATACATACACATGGTCTATACATCCGTATATATAGCAAGGTGGCGCAGTGGATAGAATGTCAGGCCTGGAGACAGGAAGACACATCTTCCTGAGTTCAAATTTGGCCTCAGACACTCACCAGCTGTGTGACCCTGGGCAAGTCACTTAACCCTGTTTGCCTCAGTTTCTTCATCTGTAAAATGAACTGGGGAAGGAAATGGCAAACTACTCTAGTATCTTTGCCAAGAAAACAGCAAAAAGGGGTTACAAAGAGTCAAACATGACTGAAAATCACTGAACAGCAACATACATATGTACATATAGTTCCATAAATTGGGGAGAAAACACCAATATGTATTAAAGACACTGATTTTATTACTCTATATATGGCTATAGTTTCATACATATATATATATAAATTATAAAATCTAAATTGGAGAGAACATTATAAATGTGTACATTTGTACACACACATATATATTTAAAATTTAAATTGTGGAAAAATACGAACATTAAAGATATATATGGAGATAGATTAATGTTGACATATCTATCTATATATAAACATATACTTTTAATGTATGTTGGTGTTTTCTCTCAAATCTAGGTTTTTAAATGCAGGAACTATATCATCTTTATTTTTTCACATCTCTTCAATTCACCTAGTACAGTACTAATCTTGTCACACAGTGGAAAATCTGTAAATGTCGTTGACTAATTTTTATCTCTGTCTAGGACACTATGTTCTTTACTCAGTAAAATCTGTCCTGAAAAAAAAAAGGAGCTACCTTGGTAATTTCCTGCTTCCTGATAATTTTAACTTATGGAATAGGCAGTGTGTGCTCGGTTTAAATTATACTATATAAAAGCTCTGGCTCTTGTTCTCCTTGATCTGTGGTCTAAGATGAACCACGTGACAAATTTCCTACCCTACAAAGGATGCTAAACGCCTGGATCTTACTGTTGCCCTGGGAAACAACCAAGAGACGTAGGGTGGCAAGTTCCACTGTTCTGATCCTGATCTGAATGAGAACAAAAACTCTCATTAACATTATCAAATTAGAAGATATTTTTAGCTTCTTTAACGTTCTGCAATACCTGGTTACATTTTTGCTTGTTCAAGGGTTGTTATTCCTAACTGTTTCCTTTTTTAGGGCATTTAAAAAATAAGCCTTTGGGGAAATTGGAGAAACATGGGAAAGCAAATCTAACATGATATAAGAAGTAAGTAGAACCAGAAAAACAATTTACATAATGCTAGGTAACTGGTGTGGTACTTAGAGTGCTGGATTTGGGGGCAGGAAGATCTGAATTCAAATTCTGTCTCTAACATTTACTGGTTAGCTGTGTAACTCTTAGAAAGTCACTTAACTGCTATGTGCCTCGGTTTTCTCATCTGTAAAATAATGTTGTCGGACTCAATGACATCTAAAATTCTTTCCATTTCTAAATCAATAATTCAATTAATAATGCAAACAAAAACAGCATTAAAAGGCAACCAGACTAATTCATCAGAATACCTAAGATCACACTTGTTTCCTCCTACTAAAGAGATGGGGTTTATGGATGTGGAATGTTGTATACATTCTCAGATATGAGCACTATCGCTTGGTTCTGTTTATCTGGTTTTGGTTTTTGTTAGAAGGTGTATATTGGGAAGGCTAGGGAATATATCAGGAAATAACTATAGGGCAAAAACAAAAGGCACCAATAAAATTTATAAAAACAAATACAATTCTCTTGGTTCTTTGTGAAGGTATGAGGTCATTCCTTCTCAATACTCTCTGTTTATCTTGTGTCACCATTATATTTCTTGTATCCTTTGGAGGAAAAACATTTATCAACAACCTCCTAATATTATAATTCTTAATTGACTTCTTATTTTTTAGCTTGTCAGAAAAGATGACTTAACAATTTATATTATCACTTCCATGCCTCAGTTTCAATCAGAACAATGTCTTTGGAAAAGACAAAGTTATGGGCCAAGTGACTGGATTAAGAAGACAGTTTTCTGTTGCTAGCAGAAATATGTCTTTGTGTTTCAAAGCTGATCTGTCCCTTAGAAAGGGACATTATGGCACAATGATTCCCAAAGTTATCACAGCACTTAAAATGTCAAAGGTGTGATTTGTTTGCAACTATGAGAAAACTGGGGATTAGGCTACTGAGATCATCAAAAGGGAAAATCATAGATAGATAATTATAGTCTTAAAGTTGGAAAGGTCCTTAGAGCTGAACACAGGACCTTCATGCTCTTTCTTTTGTTGGTGCTCCTCTAGATATTATGGTTAGGTCAAATCAATCAATCAATCAATGAACATTTTAAAAGTTCCTCCTATATGCCAGGCATCATGCTGAGTGATTGGGATTACAAGGGCAAATGCAAAACCCTCTCTAGCAACAAGTCACTTAACTGTTTGCCTCAGTTTTCCTCATCTCTAAGATGAATTGGAGAAGGAAATGACTAACCACTCCAGTATCCTTGCCAGAAAATCCCAGATGAGGTCACAAAGAGTTGGGCAGAACTGAAAAAACTCAACAAGAACAACAACAACATCCTCAAACAGTCCCTATCCCCTTCCCTTTGTCTTTGCCACCTGAGTGACTGTGTCAAGTATTCTAGAGTAGAATCCTAGCAGACATAACTATTTGTATTCTAATTTTTCCTCCTTTCAGGAATGTTTATGTGACTGTCTACCTAATTTAAATCATTATGTAATTTATAAAAAATAAGTTTAATGGATTTGTATGTTTGTTTGAGCCAGAATTTTTCCTTAAAGTTCATTTACGTCTGAGTCCTTCTAAAATAAATGCGCATTACTATGTTGAGAACTTCATCTCCCATTGTTAGCAGACTAGTGGAGGGCTGCATCTATTTTAATCGCTGAGATGCAGTCTAACACAATGTTCGTGCAGCCCCTTGCTAAAATATCTCAAGATTTCTGGCTAGGAAAGGACTTTCTTCCAGTACTTGTAATCGTTAACAGACTGGTAGAAAGTTCAGGCAAGGTATTGGTAATACACTATACAAATTTAAGGCCAAAATGTTCTTTTTTTTATCCCTCTGAGGCACTTGAAGGAAACATAAAAGACTTGAGGAGCCATCCTTCATAAATGATGAAGGACAGAGTTCTAGTTATGCCATCTCCATGTGGACACTTTTTTCTGGAGCAAGAGAGTTTTGATGGGATAAAAGAAGCCATGGACCATCTACTCTGTCCATTCTTGCCGGCCACAACAAAAAACTCTTCACCACAATGAATGTTAAGAATGCACTGCCTTTCAAGAAATCCCAATAAGCAGATCATTACTACATACCAGAAACAAAACTATAGACACAACCACTAATAAGAGACTAGCATTTGGGTTCTGGTGTAGGTCACAGAAAGGGCTTGACATAATTTAACAACTATTCTCTTATGTTCCCCAAACATAGTTGAGATCTGGATATTCTCTGATGGTCATTGGCCATTACTACTTTCTTCAGAGGAAATATGCCTCCTGTGTGGTCAAGGCAAGGGGAGGGGACTCAACGAAACACATTCCTTTCTGGTACTAAAAAAAAAATGGTAAAACTAAATGCTAGCACAGTGGACAAAGATAAAGGCAGAAGTGTTAGTCAAAAATTTCCTTTGCTTATTATTAAGGACTTTGCATATAAAGTGGAACATGATAGATGAAAATATTGTAGCTTTTTGTCTTTTTGTAAATTTAATGAACTTCATGAAAGAGGTGATTAGTACGTAATATACTCAATAAGACGTGGTGTATTTTCAGGTAGAATTTCAGGGAATGAAATACTCCATGTTACCCTAGCACTGTGGGTTCATAATTAGTTGAAAGGGGAACAAGAAATAGAAAGTAGAAAACAAAGGAATGATGAGTATATGTTAAACCTACGCTGGTAAGTCCAGGTAGAAATGGACACGGTCATACCTGTGCTATCCTTGCAGTGATGCAAATCCTTCTGTTCTTTGACAGGATTCAGTAGCTGAAATGTTTATTATATATCAGTGTACTTCTCCACTGCCTTTACTCCTTCCCTCCATTTCTCTAACAGGCATCATCATCTTTGCCTCTGCTGCCTGGCTTCCTGGACTTCCTCCAAGTTCTAGCTAAAATCTCACCTTCTACAAGAAGGCTTTCCTGATCCTCCTTAGTACCAGTACCTGCCCTCTTCTGATTATCTCCCATTTATCCTCTATATATCTTGCTTGTACATAAGTTGTTTTCATATTGTCTCCCCCCATGGGTCTGTGAACTCCTGGAGAGCAGAGACTGTCTTTTACCTTTCATTGTATCCCTGATGCTTCTCTTAGTGCCCCGTATATGTTCTTATTCAACCATTTCAGTTGTGTCCAATCCTTTGTGACCCCATTGGGTTTTTTTTTTGGCAGAGATACTGTGGCTTGCCATTTCCTTCTCCAGCTCATTTTTTTACACATGAGGAACTAAGGGTTAAATGACTTGCCCAGCGTCACATAGTTAATAAATGTCTGAAGTTAGATTTGAACTCATGAAGAGGAGTCTTCTTGACTCCAGACCCAGTACTCGATTTAGTATGCCTCATAGGTGCCCCTGCACATAGTATATGCTTAATAAATACTTAATTGACTGCCTGTCTGACTGACCCAAAGGAAGAATCATTTCTTTTTTTTTAATTCCTAAATAAAACCAGTAGTTGTTTATTGGGAAAAAAACAATAAGGTAACATAAAAATTAGCCAATCTGATAATCTTTAAGACAGAAAAATTAAATTTCCAATATCAAAAGGGCAGTTTCACCACAGATGAAGAGGGGGAAATAAAGGAAATTTCTAAGACTCTTGGTGGTCAGTCCACCTCTGTGGTGGCTGCCTGGTCCAAAGATTTAGTTGAATATGGTGGATTAAATTGCTCTTGGTTTGGGCTGTAGTCAAATAATTTCTAAATTTTAATCATGTGCATCATTTTGGATAAAAAAATATTTTTTCCTCTTGAACCTTAATAGTCACCTGAATTGACTGACCTTTAGAGACTGATTAGTGGAAGACCACAGCTTATCCACGTGCCTACTAGTTAGCCAATTTATTAAGGATCTGCAGTATTCTATTATGCACTGAGAAAAGTAAATTATCTTAGAATTCATTTCTTTTCTCTTTCTGGATGCCATATTAGTTCCTTTTTCAGATATAGCAAGCATTCATTTTTTTTTTCATTTGCAACAAAATCATGGGAGTAAAGCAATACATTTAATAAATCTTAATCTCAAAGAGCATCATTTTTTTAAAAGTAATGCCTGAAATATTTCTGCTGAATCTCTCCCTCTCCTCTTCCCATCCTATCAGCCTTTTATTCTAAATCTGCAATAAATGCAAAAGAAAAGGGATGGCAGAAAGCAAACCTTTTAAAAATTGGAATTCAAATATCTTCAAACGAGAGAGAATAGCACACTGCTGTCTGGAAACATATTCTGGTTGATTCCATGACATGTCCATTACTGAACAGGCATCAGATTGCATTATTTTAGAGTCCCCAGAGTAATTTTATATTTGGGAAATCACAAATTCCTATCTGAGGAGGCTAATCTTTCCCATAGAATTATCCATTCATATATAATCAAAGCACACTGTAATTATAATCTCATTCTTAATATTTAAGGAGAGTTTCAAATATTGAGGGTGATGGCACCAACAAAGGAACGTGGTTGGTTTCTAGTGTTTGTTTCATTACAATCAAGCAGCAATCCCACATGCTTGATTGTGAAATGTCTTGCTATCTTTTAGATCCATAAAGAATCCAATGACCCCTCCCCCTCCCCCAAGTTTGGCAGTGAGGGACAGACGAGTGGAATTGTTAACATTGTAAGATCAGAGAAGTAACATGGCATGGCAGAGAAAGTGATGGGCTTAGAGCCAGGGAAACCTGGGTTCAAACACTACCACTGGGCCTTACTAGCTGGGTGACCCTCTTAGAGAGTTCACTTAACAGTATCTTAAGCAATTCCATAGCACTTATCTATTTTTTATTTTATTTATTCCATAGAACTATTATATTTATAGAATTTATTTTTGTTTATTTATTTATTTTTACTAAGTCATAGTCAAGGGTCCCTTGGCTGAAATCACAGATCCTCCATGTATTCTGAATGAGACTGAAACAATTAACATTAGGATTCAAGACTTCAAGGATTTTTTTTTAAAATAAGATTTATTAAGCACCTACTATGTAGCAGACATTGTACTAAGTGCTTGACAGATATTACCTTATTTGATTTTCATAACAACCTTAAGAGATAGGTGCTATTATGATTCCCATTTTGCAGATGAGGAAACTGAAGCAGACAAAGGTTAAGTGACTTGCCCAGGGTCACACAGCTAGTAAGTGTCTGGGGTCTGACTTGAATACAGGTCATATTGACTTCAGACTCATCACCCTATGCACTGCATCATCTAGTGGCCCCTGAAATTTCTGAAGGGAATAAAATCTTCCCCCAGTAAGGATCACATGTACAGTGTGCCCTGGATATTTATGCTTAAAAAATGAACTGAACATTATAGAAGTCATCTTGTCTCAAAAAAAAGTCACATATATTTAGCCCTTTAAGGTTCTCAAAAATTTGTACTGATAGCATTTTGTTTTTTTCGTCACCTGTATTTTACAACATAGCTTCAGTCCTCTCAACCCACCTTCAGAGAGTTGTACCTTATAACAAAGAATAAAAGAGAGGAGAGAGTAAAACAGTTGGGCAAAACTAACCAACACATCACATGATCCATTAGAAAGAACACTAGCTCCAGAGTCAACTGACCTGGGTTAAAATCCTGCATCTGTTGCCCGTGTGACCTTGGACAAAGCACTTCACTGGGGATTGGAATACACAGAGTGTGGGGTCCTTTCTAGATTTATGAAACAAGTCATAGGATGTCCACTTGTATGCCGGGCCTCCTAGCTCACAGAAGCAGATCTTTGGTGTCTTCCATGGAGGTGCCTCCATTTTAGGTGATCTGGGCACAGATCAAACACCCATTATATCTGTATTCATTATAGTCATTTTTAGAGTGCAGCAACATTCTGTAACATTGAATACCACAAATTGTTTAGCCATTCCCTGGTGAATGGGTTTCTATTTTATTTTTAATTCCTTGTTCCTACAAAAAGGACAACTATAAATATTTTGGCACATGTGGAACCTTTCTTTTTTTATCATTAACATCCTTAGGGTAAATGCTTCATAGTGGGATCTCCAGGTCAAAGGGCATGGATATGTTAAGTCATTTGCTTAGCATAATTCATTCACAACTCAAATACGAGTACACTCATGTGTTTGTCTTTCCTTGGTCCTTCCAACATTTACCATTCCTATCTTTTGTCATCTTTGCCCATTTATTGGCAGTTGTTTTGATTTTCATCTCGGTTATTATGCATTGGTGATTTGGCATATTCTCTCATATGCATTACTTTTGAAAATTCTGATCACATCTCTTGGGAAATGGTGTTTGGTGCCCTTTAAAGTTTGGAAAACATTTTACACATGTTCTGATTTCAGTCTCAAAACAACCTTGTGAGATAGGTGCTATTATTTTACCTACTATGAAGATAAGGAAATTGAGTTTCAGAGAGCATAAGCGACAAGTTAAGATCATAGAACACAGTCAGTAAGTTTTCTGATGCAAAATTTGAAAACAACTCTTGTTGTTTAGTTGATTTAATTGTGTCTGACTCTGTGACCTCACTTGGGATTTTCTTGGCAAAGACACTATAATGGTCTGCCATTTCCTTCTCCAACTTGTTTTACAGATGAGGAAACTGAGGCAAACAGGGTTAAATGATTTGCCAAGGGTCACCGAGCTAGTAAGTGTCTGAGGGCAGATTTGAACTCAGGTCCTCCTGACTTGAGGGCCAGCACTCTATCCACTGCACTACAAATCTGGCACTCATCCACTATGTGACCCAGTCTCTCTCTGTTAAGAAAACTGAACTTGTTCCCACACTAGTACTATATCTGAGTTTTCTTCCAGAATAATTGTTTTTACTTGTAAACACACACACACACACACACACACACACACACACACATACACACACACTTCTTTCAGAAGCCTTTTCATCCTTTCTCTAGGGAAAAAAATCCAACTTTCTTCCCAGGCTTGATTGTTGTGTCGCTAAAACACATATGTTTTTCTTATCATATTTCAATTCCCATGCCCCAATCTCTATGTAATAATGAAGTTCGCAACTTCTGTAATTTCCACCCCAGGACATTATGTCCCCATGATTATCAGTCTCCTATCTTTATTTTTCTCAGAGCCAAGAAGGCTTAACGCTACTGACTAGCCTTACACACAAACACACACACACACACACACACAGAGAAAATTATGTGGAATAAAAGAAAAGTTACCACCTAAGGAGTCAAATGACCTGCATTCTAGTACTAATACTGAGATCAACTAGCCTTGTGATCCTGAATGAGTCATTATTTCTCTGGGAAGATGAAGAAGATGAAGAAGTAGAAGAAGAAGAAGAAGAAGAAGAAGAAGAAGAAGAAGAAGAAGAAGA